>NC_142700.1:18181090-18490550 GCF_029339155.1 Prunus mume | reverse complement strand
TGGTCCTATTGTTGACAATGAAGTTTTGGCTTCAAGGTTGAAAAAAATGTAAGTTTGAGTCTTTATTATTGTTTGTGGTCCCATTTATGTCGGTTTGTCATGGAAGTGATTTCACACTTGCACATGTCTGCACTTACTTTGTCTTCATTGTTTACTTTGTCCTCATTGTCATGGAAATTGTTTGTAAGCATACCTTTGTGTAATGTGATAGATAAAGCAGAGCTGTGTACTTTCGAAATCCACCACTTTGGTCTGTTGGAGAATGGCGTGTATAAGGAAGGCAAAGTATGCTATGTTGACAACTATATTCATGACTATCTCTCATTATTGGATTTAAAGAAAATTGGGATAGATCTTGGATACAAAGTTGATATAACACAAAGGGTTACAAACTTAAAAGTTTACTATAAGGGGCCTGCAAAAATTGGTCAACGTGTTGTGAATGAGGTTGTAAATGATAGTTGTATTCTAAGGTTGGTTGGGAGCATTTCATCATATCAAGTATTGGTGTTGTATTACCATGATCCTACTCATAACAACGAGCTAGAGAGTGAAGACAAATAGCAACAACAAGCATAGTGAGGATGTTGGCAATGAAAAGGAAGAGGAAGAGGAGGAAAAAGAGGATGTTATTGTTGACAGTGATTATGAATTAAGTGAAAAAGAAAATGGTAATAAAGAGGCTGCATCAAGAGCACAACCAAGGAACGATGCACCAAATGTTGAATATGCACAATGTTTTGAAGAGATGAATGAAATGCGTCTTAATGAAGCTATAGGGGAGATATCAGATGATGATGAAGATAGTGATCGACTTCCTTTTGATGGTGATAGCTCTGGTGGTGAGGAAGATTGTCAAAAAAAGACAAGCTAGAGGAAATGAAATAAGCAAAATTTTAAATAGTCTAGGAAATAAACTGATTTGAGAAATCCAGAGTTTAGAATTGGAATGCAATTTGCCAATAAGGATGAACTCAAGGAAGCTATTAGGGAGTATGTAATTGTGCAAGAGAGTAATGTTAAATTGGTGAAGAATGATAATAAAAGGATTCAAGCAAAGTGTGTAGGTCACACGAAATGCCCTTTTATTCAGTTTGCTTCCAAGATAGACAAAGATGAGCAGACATTTGCCATAAAGACTCTCTCCTTAGAGCATGAGTGTACTAGAGTGGACAAACTTAAATATACTAATTCAAGGTGGTTGTCAAAAAGATTTGCTGACAAGATTAGGAAAAATCCTGGGTAGAATGTGGGGGCATTCCAGTCTGAGGTATTAGAAAAGTATCATATGAATGTTTCAAGGAATCAGATTTATAGAGCAAAGAGCTTGTCCAAGGTGATCATTGAAGGAAGCTATGTGGAGCAATATGCGAGGCTATGGGACTATGCAGAAGAATTGAAGAAGGCTAACAGGGCAGCACTGTGATTATAAAGAATAAGATGAAGGGTAATGTACCTATGTTTGAAAGAATTTATGTATGTTTGGAAGCTTGTAAGAGGGGATTTTTGGCAGGATGTAGACTCTCATTGGTGTAAATGGATGCCATTTAAAGGGACCTTACATAGGGCAAGTTTTAACGGCCATTGGTGTTGATGGGAATAATGGAATGTACCCAGTTGCTTATGCTGTTGTAGAGGTGAAATCAAAAAGTAGTTGGATTTGGTTCCTTGAAATTTTGATTGAAGACTTAAAAATTGAGAATGGGAAAGCTTGGGTGTTTATGAGTGACAAGCAAAAAGATCTAATACCTGCAATTGAGATATTGCTTGCAACAACTAAGCACAAAATGTGTGTTAGGCATCTCTACAACAACTTCAAGACAGAGCATGCTGGCCTTGCACTGAAAAACATTCTTTGGGCTGCGATAAGAGCAACTATCATTCCCTGGTATGAAGTAGAAATGGACAAGATGAAAGAGCAAGATGAAGAAGCGTGGAAGTTGTGAAAAGACCAGCCAAAAATTGGAGTAGATCTCATTTTGAGCCACATTCTAAGTGTGATCTATTGTTAAACAACCTTTGTAAATCCTTTAACTCTTGCAATTTAGATTCAAGAGAAAAGTTTATCTTAACATATCTAGAAAGGAGTAGAGTTTATATCATGTTAAGGATGGCTAATAGAAGGATTGCTGGTACGGTTTGAAGACATCCAATTGGCCCTAGGATTCTCAAGATCGTTGAGAAGAACAAGTTGGGAGCTAGTCAATGCATTCTTAGATTAGCATGTGAGAGCAAATACCAAGTGAGCCATATGTATGGAGGAGAGTATGTAGTGGATCTAAAAGCTAAGACTTGCTCTTATAGAAGATGGGATTTGTGTGGGATCCCATGTTCTCATGCTATTTCTTGTATCTTTCAAAAGAAGGCAAATGTGTTTGACTATGCACATGACTGCTATAAGAAAGAAGCCTACCTGAGTTTATATGAACCTATGGTACACCCAATACCATCCATGGACCAGTGGTAGAGAACTAATTGGCCTCCAATTAAACCTCCTCCATATAAGAAGCAGCCTGGAAGACCTAAGAAATCAAAGAATAAAGAACCAGTTGAGGTTGAAGTACCTATTCCAATTCCTCCAAACCCTTTGCCCCCATATTACAATCCACCACCTACTAAGTTGAGAAGGATTTATGTCAAGATAAGATGCTCTATTTATGGCCAGGAGAGACATAATAAGACACGGCATGCCAACCAAGGGGCAGCATAGGTATTTGGGTTATATTTTCTTTAGTTTAATTTCCTTTTGTTATTATTTACTTTAATTAGTTTTTTGTTTTTGTTATTGTAGGACCTTCCTAATCAGCCCAACCAAGGAACATTTGGCTCTTCTACAGTCCAAGAGGCAGCTTAGGTATTTTAGTTAAAATCTCTTTAGTTTAAATCCTTTTTGTTCTTTAGGCCCAACCAAGGAACATTTGTTATTGTTTAGTTTATTTTTGTTTTTTAGGCCCAGCCTAATCAGCCCAACCCAACTAGAGGCAGAGAGAGAGGTAGAGGTACTACTACAGGAAGAAGGATAGGAAATAGGAGAGGACAAATGCCAAATGGAAGAGGAAATGTAAGAGGAAATGTAAGTGACAACTCTGTCATGCTACTTTGGTTGGTTAATTTGGTCAGAAATTTAATTGATGTACTTTATTTAGTTAATATGGTTCCATTTTATTTTAGGTTGGAAATGGGACAGTAGAAATGCCAAACAAGCCATCATCATCACAACCACTCCCATCATCATCACAGCCACTCTCTTACACTAGAGCTACATCATCATCATTACAACCACCCAAGTCTCCTACCAAGAGATTCAAGTCTCCTGCCAAGAAGCTTAGACCATGGATGTTTTGAAGGCTAACTAGAAGGATGTCTGTTGGATGTCTTGTTTGAAGTAGTTAGATGTGTTTTGTGAATAGTTTGTTGGATGTGTTTTTTGAGTCTCTGGGCTGGAACCTAGTGTGGTTGTTTTGTATTTGGTACATTTTGGAACCTGAACTGGGTGTTTATGTTCATCTATCTTTATGCTTCTGTTTCACTTAGAACCTGATTTGGTACATTTTGGAACCTGTAACTGGGTGTTATATATGCTGAAGAAATTGTTTTATATTTCTCCCACCTCTTGATCAACACCTACTACTAGTTGTTCATATCACAATTATCCACTCATGCCCTCTCATCAACAAAATGGAAACAAATTGAATACACCAACACCAATATGCCCACCAAACTGGAACTGAAATTATATTGCAAAATGAACTATATATCGGTTACATTTCGACCTAATTGATCATAAGCTTTTCATAGTTTCCACCCAGAAATGTCAACCAATTGCTCAAGATACAGAGCATCATCATAATCACCAAAAACCCAAGACCCAATGATAGAAATGAAACCCCCCAAATTTGATTCTCTCTTGGTTGTTGGCCTATTGTTTTCTCTTCCCACAGTCTTTTCTGCTTGCCTAATTCTCCAACTTTGTACTCCAATTCCTTCTTTTCTCTCTCCACCATTTTCAGCTTATCTTCCACTTCTTTCTTCTGTTCTTCTATTAACTTTAGGTCCTTTTCCATTGCTCTCATTCTTCTTAGCAACCCAGGAATTAGTTCTTTTCCTCTAGCACAGGTTGGTGTGTCTAGTCACTCCTAATGATGCCCATTTCCACTGTTTCTCTGCAAAGTACATTTCATAACATCAAAGCTAAACCCATCAAGCAACAAAATAAAATTTCATAGATGAACTTACTCGACTCATCTCACAAGCCTCAAATCTTCTCATAGGATTTAAATCAGTCCATGAAGTCCAAGTTTTGATATATCCCCCGCACCTATATAGCTTCCTTGCACTAGAGCTCTGATTTGTTGATGAAGAAGAAATCTGCGACATTTTTGCGCATGCACTGTGTGGACTTCCCAGATTTCCTTCGAATTTCTAAAATTTCAACACATCTACTGTTTTCATGTCGATTTCTTCAAATATAAATGGGAATTAGATATTTATTTAGCGTCATATTTGACATTTTTCGAAGGGAAGTTACTTTAGATGGGAAGTTGGACATTGTAGACTTGAAAAGACAAATTTGCCCATGAAATTGACACCACATTAGCCAGACTTGACGAAAGGACTACTGGTGCAACAAAACACATACTTGAGTGACCTCTACAACTAATAATTGAGTTTAGTGACCCAAATGTAACTATGGGTATAGTTGAGGGACCATTTCTGCCAATAACCCACTTATTTATTTAGTTAACTTCCAGTCCATATGTAAACATTCTTATATTGTCTTATAAGTATATATATTAATTATCTTGTCTTAATACTATTTTTTTCCTTCAACAAAGTAGTTATTTATATTAATTTTTTCTTCTGTAATGGGACGGGTGGAACCCATTCTCAACGAAGGTGGGGATGGGGAATCCCCGATATAAATATTGCGGGTATTAAGGCAGGAATAGGGAGGAAAAAGTTTAATGAGGATGGGGATGGAGATGACATACCCACCCCCGATTCGACCCATTGCCATACATCTTTCCATGCAGGCCCCGCCCATAGAATACGCTAGTTGGGTGATGGCATAGGGCCCTGAAAAATAAGGCCTCCTATAAAACCTTTTAGCCCAAGAATTATAGTAACAAAAATGGCATTTTATTTGTGTAATTCATGCTTTTTGGGATTTATTCTGAAATATTTTTTGTATTTTTCTTTATTTTTCATATAGCAAGTCTCTTTTATATTTTATATTTTATATATACTAGCCTCTTGGCACATGCGTGGTTTTATTTTTTATTTTATTTTTAGAATTAAGAAAAAAGTAATATGGGTAGTTATGTTCCATAAAAGTAGGACTTATTATTTGATTTTTTTTTTAATTTTAATTTTTTTTAATATTAAAAAGTGTGAATTTACCATATTATCCTCATTTAATTAATAATTTCAATTCTTAATATTTGCATTAACCAAAGGCATTTTCTGGTATTTTAAATGTGTTATCTATATATGTAATAAGGTGAAACATTCAAAATACCAGAAAATGCCTTTAGTTAATGCAAATAATTGAAATTATTAATTAAATGAGGATAATATGGTAAATTCACACTTTTTCATATTTAAAAAATTAAAATTAAAAGAAAAATCAGATAATGAATCCTATTTTTATGGAATACAACTACCCATTATATTTTTTAATTCTAAAAATAAAATAAAAATAAAAAAGAAAACTAATTGACACATGCATTAGCATGTGCCAAGGGGCTAGTATAAATAATGTATGAAAAAAGGGATCTAATATGTAATAAGGTGTGCGTTGTCTTTCTGCGTCTTGGTACAGGTGTTAATTTGTCTTTGTTTGTACCCAGCTCGCCCACACTTTTAATTATCTCATTCAACCTAAATATGTCTTCCCACAAGATTCACATATATCTCATTTGATTTAGCTGTTCGAATTGAATGGTTTCAAACTCAAAAAGTCTACACGTTATTGAAAGTGGGACTCTTCATCTTTGATTTGATTCACTTTTGCTCCTTATTATCGAACGGTTGTCCTCACGTCATGCTTTTGTATCAATGATGTCAGTAAACCAAGGTTGTTAACTTACTTTCCTAATTATTTGAAAATTGTGGTCTTAATCACATGATAAATGCAGTCCACTATATGATTAGGCAAAATGAGAACAAATTAGATGAAAGTACCTAATTTCTAATTGCAAGTAATTAATCTTGGGAGGTCATGTGTATGAGATCAATGAAACATTTTCCTTGTCCGGATGGGCCCTTTTCTTGTTTTCCTTGTCTGTTTTTCCTTCTTTGTCCATTCTCTAAACAATATCGCTTTTTCTACGAAAACGGGAGCAAATGCATGAAACCTTCTCTTTTTCCAACATTCTTTTCAAACGCTAGCACAACGTCATGTTTATTTATGTTAGGAATTCACTGTTTATGGGCATTTAATTTGAAAACATGGAAAATTACATTTTAAAAATAAGAGAAACTAATGGAAATCCTTTTATCCGTGACTGCCTTCATGTTGTGTTACATGCTAATTCACAACAGAACTTTTCTTGTACATGGTGACCTGCAGAGATCAACTAATTTTTCGCCTCGTGATATTTATATCCGCTTTTACCCTCACTACTCGTGGTTTTATAAATGAGGGAAACAAAAAAAAAATTGTAAAAAAAATTGAACTTAAATTAAAATGCCATTTGTAGACGATTTTAAAAAAATGAAACATACGTCCAATTCTGTGATCATAATTCACAAACCTAATGTATATGCCTCAACTTCAAATGAAAAGACAGGACCATTGCGTAGGAAGGTTCCATAATGGGAAGACAAAATATCTTGCCATTGCTTTTTGCGAACCAACTTCCGATTTTGTTCCCAGAAATTGCGTGCCCCCACACAACATCTCTAAGCATGCATAAGCATGACCCATGCATTCCATAAGCCGTGGCACTCATGAAACTAACAGCTATGATCAAACCCACGACATCATCAAAACGTCATGCTGATGTCATACACTAAGGTACATAATAAAGTCCCTGGAGCTCAAGCAAACCTGTCCCATTTGGTCTTATTGGCTGTCAACAAAATTCACTTTGACCTTCCAAAAACATACCGTCTTTTTTCTCTCTCTAAATTCTCTCTCTCTCATTGCTATATATACACCTACAGATATCTCTCAATTTCCCTCACATTAATTTGAACCACTTTTCAAACCAAAGTTTTTTAAGACTGATAACAGAGAATATGCCTGAGAGAGAAGTTGTCAAAAAACCCCGTCTTGTGGTGAGGAAGTTCTTGGCTAGGCCTCAACATGAAGGAGTTGGGGCAGTTGTTAGAAGGAGCATTGGGAGGTAAGTTGATCAGTGAGTTCATGACAGATAGACCAGAAAAGTTCTTGTCTTTCATTCAAGACCAGAAAAGTTCTTGTTTTCATTCAAATGAAGGGAAAGATTGGGGAATTTGAGATGTTTGAATCAATGGGTTGTTGCATTTTTGTGCAGGTTTGAGCTGAAATACTTTGATCCTTTTCTTGTTCTGGATGAGTTCTCAGGTGGGCAGCTCTGTTTTTCTCTGTTTCTTTATTGTATGTAAATGTAATAGATGTGTTTGTTTACAGCTATTTTCTAATATTTTCTTTTGCAATTGCAGTTTCTGCTCCTGCTGGGTTTCCTGATCACCCACACAGAGGTCTTCATCACCGTCCTTGTAATTAGCTATGCTCATTGAGATTAATATCGGGTTGAATTCTAATTTTTTTTTTTTCTTTCTTTCTTAAATTACAGGGTTTGAGACAGTGACCTACATGTTGCAGGTATAAAGTCTTTATAATTATTTATTTGCTGTTTAAGTTACCTTTCCAGCTAATCAGTTTCTTGTAAATTAATTACCTGAAAACTTCCGCAGTGGACTAAGACATAATAATACCTCTTTTTTTTTCTTTTGTAATTAAAAAAATGAACCACCTGGAAACTAAAGTCTCCCTCACCTAACTGTTCTATGTGACTTTTTTCAAATAAACATGTTCAATGTGGCTTAGTACTTAATTAGTCAAATTGTTATGCATTTTTTTATTTTTTTCAATGGAAGGGAATCAAACCTTTAATCTAGGACGTAACGTTTTAATTTCAATGAAAAATAATACAAAATTCGAATAGCGTTCACTGCATGACTGGCAAGGTCAGCCTTCCAGACCTTGTTTTTTTTTTTTTTTTTGGTTACTATTTTCTTTGATGTGAACTGTATATGGGTAGGGTCTGATTAATGAAGGCTATTTGTATGATAAATAGACTTACGTTAGTTGAATGAAATTGGTTTTGGGTGATCAGGGAGCTGTCACACATGAAGACTTTGAAGGGCACAAAGGGACAATAGGAGCCGGTGACTTACAATGGATGACCGCAGGAAGAGGTATTGTTCATTCAGAAATGCCTGCGGCCCAGGGAACCCAAAAGGGTTTGCAGTTGTGGATAAACCTCTCCTCCAAACATAAAATGTATGTATATTCTTCTGTATTTTTATTGACCATGGTCCATGGATATGTATGAAGGGTGTGAGTCGACTTTATGACATATACTTGATGTCATCTAGGGTTCACTATAAAGCGTATACTAATTTGAAACATAAATAGGAAAACATTCTTCTGCGAGACAGTTTAACAACATAAAATGCTTATGTTACGAGTTGTGAATTTAAACTATTTGATTGAGTAAGTTTTTATCAGAATATGTAGTGTAGATTCACAACATTCAGCGTGAACGTCTTACACTACTAGTATGATAAGAGAATATTACCCGAATATTTATATGGAATATTTATGTCATTGGTCATGATGGGATATAATCCTTTTCAAAAAGTGCTTTTGAATGCAGCGCACATTCTGTGTGTGCAGGCCAGCCTGAAATATCTTAGCCATACTAAAATCCTATGGGCTTTTTACCCTCATATTCCGTGGTCATCAAGAAATCTTCTGTTCTGTGATGATACATCATTTGCTAGTGCTGGTCTAGCTTTCAACTTTTGGAAACTTAGGATAAGTTTTGACAAATGGAGCTAAGACTTTGATAGTGGTTGATCAGCTTTTATTTCACACCATCATTTTTGCTTTTAACTCATTAAAAAAGTGACAGAAGTCCTTGTCGCAATCAAATAGTATTCTTCGAATTAGGTAGCTTTTTTTCTTTCTAATCTATAATCATTATGTAAATTTTGTTAACACAGGATTGAGCCAAAGTACCAAGAAATGCTGAGCAAGGACATTAAGGAGGCTGCAAAAGATGGGGTGAAAGTTAGGGTAATAGCTGGAGAGGCCTTGGGAACAAAGTCACCAATTTACACAAGGACCCCAACCATGTACTTGGACTTCACTCTGAAATCAGGGGCTATTTTGCAACAGCCAATACAAGTATCATGGAATGCATTTGTGTATGTGTTGGAGGGTGAGGGTATTTTTGGAAGTCCAAAATCTTTGCCAGTGACAGCCCACCATCTTCTCCTTCTTGGATCTGGGGATGGCTTGGAGGCATGGAACAAATCTTCCAAGCCCCTTAGATTTATATTAATTGGAGGTGAACCTTTGGGTGAGCCAATAACACAATATGGGCCTTTTGTGATGAACACTCAAGAAGAGATTGACCAAACCATTGATGATTTTGACAATTGTGTCAACGGATTTGAGAAGGCAAGACATTGGAGTTCTGGAGATGCACTTAGCCTTGATTTTTAGGTCTTTTGTTATTTGATAATTTATTGGTTGATTTTGGAAGATGTGGAAATAAAAGTAGTTAATTGTTTAATCCTTTTGTCTACATCAAAATTTATGATTTGGATAAAGAACCACAAGCAGTTTGATGGGTACATTTCTATTAAATTGATTGTACGAGATATATATATATACATATATATATATATATACACACCTTTTTATCATACAAACTGGGTTTGATAATGACAAATAATATAGAACAAACATAAAGATCCAAGAGATAATAAAGATGATGATCATTGTGAAGACAAAGTGCTTAAAATATTATGTGAAATGATAGAATGAGTACTGACGTTTTATCAACCTATATTCCTAAACAAATGCTTATATTGTCAAATTGTGAATTAAAACCACACATCTCTACAAAATATTAGCCTCATCTTCAAATTACATAAAACAATTTTCATGATGAAATGTGTTTATGCTCAATTTATTTAGTACTAGTGGTTGAGGGATCCCTTAAATAAGCTTATTTGAGGGACACCCCTTGTAGGGCCCACTCCGAATTGTATTTCACTAATCCAAACCGTCTATTTTGTAGATACATATTCAAAGATCATCTCTACAAAAAATCACTTAAATCCGATATCTTTTGACCATGCAATTGAGTTATTGAAATTTTAGTATTTTCTTGAAGCACCGTGTTCATTGATTTTGTAGGACACAATTGGATGTCGAAACGGTTTCCGATTTGTCTAATTTTTTGTAAGGATGATCTATAAATGAAGACCTAAAAAATAAATGGTTTTGATCATTGGAAAAAAAATTGTAGGGTACCCTAAAGGGCATCCTCAAATAAAATTATTTGAGGGATCCCTCAATAGAAAGGGACTGTATATATATATATACACACCTTTTTATCATACAAACTGGGTTTGATAATGACAAATAATATAGAACAAACATAAAGATCCAAGAGATAATAAAGATGATGATCATTGTGAAGACAAAGTGCTTAAAATATTATGTGAAATGATAGAATGAGTACTGACGTTTTATCAACCTATATTCCTAAACAAATGCTTATATTGTCAAATTGTGAATTAAAACCACACATCTCTACAAAATATTAGCCTCATCTTCAAATTACATAAAACAATTTTCATGATGAAATGTGTTTATGCTCAATTTATTTAGTACTAGTGGTTTTTCTTAATATGTAAAGTATTTGATAAGTCCATAAATTTACACATTTATGTACTGTTTATGCTTAGGTTTTTTAGGAGAATTGGATTTAAAAAGGACTTATTACTTTATTTTCTCAATTTTTTCAGTTTTTCAAAGCAGTTAATTGATTTTCAACGGAAATACGACTTTTTTGTGGATTTTTTGTACAAGACCAATTGGAGATGAAAGTTAAAATCTTGAAGATGGTTATGGAATTGTTATAGAATTTTCGGAGCAACCAATGAGAGCAGTCTTTGAAGTTAAGTCAACACAAGGTGCAATCTTGTCAAAACTGTGCTGCTATGGAAGAATGATTATTTGAAGATTTTCCTGATTTTTTCTCAAGACGTGCAATATATGGTTGGAAATATAAGACCTATAATTTAAATATTTTTCCTAAATGATCCTGAAGGAGGAATTACCTCAGACGTGTATAAAAAGAAACTAATCTGCTGTCCCAGTCAAAGAAGGATTTTGAGTCAAGACTTTCCTAGTTTTATGTCTTTACCTATTCTTTAGGGATTGGGACATCCTAGGTTATTTTCAAAGAACTTTTAGGACCCTAGGACGTGATATAAGGAGGTGGAAAATTTCAGAGAAAGGGGTTATGCAAAAAAAAAAATTATGAAATTTATACAATCCATGTAAATGCTTAACAGGTTAGTATTATTCTAAAGGCTTAGTAAGACTTACAAGCAGGTCCAGCCTTGACATTTTGGTGGCCCTAGGGCCAAACATTAAATGTGGTCCTTAGTAAACAAGAAAAAAAAAAAATTGCTCATGCCTTTTTTTTGGGGGGGGGGGTTTTAAATAGAATAACTTCATGGGGAATGCTAACAACCTTCTCTACATATGTCATTCTTTTTCACTAAAAACAATATTTTAATTATATAAAAAAATTTATGTATGTCCAAATTTACCTTTCGCACAAACTAAAGAGTCAAAACTCCTTAGTTTTCTACTTTCTTGCTGGTGCACTTGCCATTTTTTGTTCATTTAATTCTTGCACCACCTAATTCTTCATAGACTTAGTAAATCTTCCAAATCATGCTCTGTGAGATTGTTTAACCCATATAATGATTTTCTGAGCTTGCAAACTTGATTTTTCTTGTCAAGAGCTGAATTTCATCTTGGTGGTAAATCCATGTATACCTCTTCTTCCAAGTCATCATGTAAGAATACATTTTTAACATTGAACTGAGGTAGTGGCCAATCTAAATTTGCTGCTAGAGACAGTAGGACTCTAATAGTGTTGATCTTGGCTACTGGAGCAAAGGTCTCCTGGTAATCCACCGCATACCTCTGTGTATACCCTTCGCTACCAATTTGGCTTTATATCTTTCAATGGATCCATCTACTTTAAGTTTCACAGTATAAATTCATTTGCATCCCACCATCTTCTTTCCGTGAGGTAAAGGCACAAGATCCCTTGTGGCATTCTTATGGAGAGCTCACATTTCTTCGTTCATGGCTTCTTTCCATTTTGAGTCTTCTAGTGCTTCATTTACACCAAATATATCGGCCAACTGTTTCACAAACTGTACATGTGACTTTGATAATCTACTTAGAGATATATAATTATTAATGGGGATATTTTCCTTTAGCTTTAAGATCTACTTCGTACTATACTCAATTTTTACCACGGTTCTTCCTTTATGGAAGTTGATATATAAGGGTATCTATATCCTTTATGCTTTTTTGAAATCAAATCATCATGATATATTTCATTAGTGTTATCAGTTTCAGGTGGAGATGTTACCTGAATGACATCATCAGGAGGCGATTGGTATGGTTCTAGAGCTGAAGACGGATCCAGAGCAGGAAAAATCTCATAAAACGGATCAACTGTCTCCTTCTAATTTTGGCAGCAGGGAGGCGACATGTCGCGTAGCTCGCGACCTGCCATTTCTTGGCAGAGACACAGGTGTAAACAACCCGAGGGAGGCAACCGCCATTTTGGGGGACGATCGGTCGCTTGGAGGCGTAGACTCCTCCTATGCACGGATAAAGGGAGGCGACCAGTCACTTTGAAGCTGAGTCTCTGCTGTTGTGAAAAAATCTAGAAAAGTTGGGGTGTTTGGCTCTAGATTCTCCTCATATGCTTTTGAAAAATATATGTCGTCTTCTCGAAACACTACATCCATGGAGGTATATACTTTCTGACTTGGAGGGTGGTAATATTAGTAGCCTTTTTGATTAGGGACATATCCAATAAAAATACACTTTTCTACACGGGCATCCAATTTATTTCGTTAGTGGTCATGTAAGTGTACGAATACAATACAACTGAAAATTCATGATTTAAGGTTTGGGGTGAGAGGTATTGAATTAAATCCGTTTTATGGGGACAAAATCTTTAAAAAAAATTTGTTTAATGAGAGGGAAATTTTTTTCATATTGATCTTATGGTGTGTTTACTAATCATGAATTGAATTTCATATACGGAGAATTCCTGCGTTTACTTCACATCAAGTAATTGAAAAGTAAGTGGGTCCACACATTAAATTAAGAATTGAATTCCTGATTTTGGAGGAATTCAATTCTTGGGTGTGAGGTGGTATTCTAATTCCTGTAGAACTAACCTATTAGGAATTCATATTTTTTACCCATTATATCATCACACAAGTTTCAAAATTCCAAATTTGTCATCTACTCTAACCTAACAATGAGGACATTTTAATAATTAGTACCACTCCTACCATAATTCCATATGATTTAGTAAACAATTTCAATTTCTCCTAATCCAACTATGGATTAGTAAACATACCATTAGTGAAATGGCGGCACAAAAGCAATTGGGCTGGGCCTGAACCAAAAGATTTGTTTTTTGGGTCTGAGCACCAAAAGGTTTAGAAGCAAAATTTGCTAAAGAGGATGCCTCTAAACAAGCACACAGCTAAACAAATGGGAACCTATTTGCTAAAATAGGAAACCTAATATGAAAATATTTGTTTGTAGGAATTTTCTGTGTATTCTTCTCCTTGTAAGAAGTCATATTTATAATACAATGGAACTTTAATGGGCAAGTAAATAATAAATTCATATTTCTATTTATAGTAGGAAATTATAATTATAATGAGAATCCTTGGTGTGTAAGGAAAGAAAGTCAATGGTCCACAAGTCACGCCAACACTCCCCCTCACGTTGGTGTATAATGTCGCCAATGTCCAACTGGTCCAGTGAATTGTGGAACGCTTTATTAGAAATTGCCTTTGTCAAAATATCTGTCAATTGATCCTTGAACTTTACAAAAGGAAACTGAGTCACTTTAGCTTCGGGCTTCTGTTTGATATAGTGTCGATTTACCTCAACATGTTTGGTGTGATCATATTGAACTGGATTCTATGCAATAGCGATTGCAGCATTGTTGTCACAAAAGATATCCATTACAGATGTAGGTCTATACACCAGTTCAGTAAGCAACCTCTTTAACCAAAAGAGTTCGCAAATTCCTTTGGTTATACCTTTGAATTCGGCTTCTACACTGGATGGCCACCACCTTCTGTTTCTTGCTTCTCCATGTAACTAAATTACCTCTCACAAATGTGAAGTAACCGAATGTGGATTTCCTATCTGTTATACTTCCTGCCTAATATGCATCTGTGTAACCATCAATATTCAGATGATCATGTTTTGAGAACACAAGTCCTTTTCCGGGTGCAAACTTTATATATCTAAGTATCCGAATAACTACATTCATGTGGTCTTCACTCGGAGAATGTATGAATTGACTGACGAAACTCACCGCATAAGGAATGTCTGGCCTAGTATGAGACAAGTAGATCAATCTTCCCACTAACCTTTTGTATCTTTCTTTGTTAGTGGGAACTTGATCCGGGTATTCTCCAAGATGATGATTCTGAACAATAGGAGTGTCTACAGGTTTGCAATCTAGCATTCATGTGTCTGTCAATAACTCCAATATATATTTCATTTTATTGAGAAATATGAATTGTTGTGATCGGGCCACCTCAATCCCCAAGAAATATTTGAGTCCACCTAGATTCTTCATCCCAAATTCAGTAGCCAAATAGTCTTGTAGATGAGATATTTTATGTTTATCATTCCTAGTAATAATCATGTCATCAACATAGATTATTAGAACTGCTACCTTTCCTTTCTGATGTTTCAAGAATAAAATATGATCTGAGTTATTTTGTCTGAAACCATTGTCATTCATTGCTATGGTGAATCGTCCAAAACATGCATGTGGTGACTGTTTCAATCCATACAACGCCTTTAGTAATTTGCATACTATTCCATTCTTAAGTTCAGGAGGAATGTCCATATACACCTCCTCCATGAGTTCTCCATCTTTACATCAAACTGGTGTAGTGACCAGTCCAAATTAGCTGTAAGGGACAGTAAGACTCTAACTGTGTTCAATTTTACAACTAGTGCAAAAGTTTCTTCATAATCTACACCATAAGTCTGTGTGTACCATTTTGCCACAAGTCTTGCCTTGTATCGCTCGATAGATCTATCCGCATTCTGTTTTATGGTAAACACCCATCTACATCTAACGGTCTTTTTTCCACGTGATAAATTTTCCAGTGTCCAAGTTTGATTCTTTTCAAGAGCTTTCATCTCTTCCTTTATAGCTTGAACGTACTTAGGATCTTTAAGTGCTTCAGTAACTTTGGTTGGGATATGAATAATAGACAACTGATGCACAAAGGCCTTGAGTGGTTCATATAGCTTCTCAGTGGATACATGATTCACAATTGGATTCTTTGATGTCTTGCTAATATCAGGTGAATAATGATTTGGTGGCTTTCCATAATTCTGCCTGAAAGGTAATTGGTATCCAATAGATTTATCCTCTAAATTCACTAGTGTAGTAGGAGCAGTTACCCCAATGATATTCTCAGGAGATTGTTCTGTTGGTACTGTTGAGTTAGATGGGGTCTTCATCTTGTTGTTATGTATTGTTCGTAGGTGTGGGACTTAGATCAGAAACATCTTCGTAGGGATCATGGGGGTTAGGCGATTGATTGTTATGAATGGGTGATTGATCGGTTTTTGGCAGAGAGTAATCTCGTGCTCCGAACTCGGGACTATTGATCATTTTTGTACATAGGAAAAAAATTTCGTTTTCAAGTTGGTCTAATTTTGCTCTTCACTTCGTATCTCTCCCTGAAGCGTAGAATTGGATGATGGGTCATGGAAGAACAACTCAGATTCCAGAAAGGTCACATCTAAAGCGACATAGGTACGTCGGGTAGGAGAGTGATAACAACGGTAACCTTTCTGATGAATGACATAACCTATAAAAGCACAATGAAGCGCACAGGGATCAAGTTTGCGACTTTGATTTTTGTGGAGATGAACGAAAGCCATACATCCAAAGATTCAAGGTGTGAGTACCAAAACAAAGGGCAGGGGCCCGTATTGTGCAAGCACTTGTAAAGATGTTTTAAAGGTCAATACACTAGAAGGCATGTGATTGATTAGGTGAACTACGGTGACAATAGCATCATCCCAGTGATGACAAGGAACATGAGTGCCAAGTGCTCAAGCGGTTTCAAGAAGATGTTGATTCTCTCATTCAGCAACACCATTTTGTTATGGTGTCTAAGGACAAGTCGTCTCATGGATAATTCCATGTTGTTGGAAATAAGCCTGAAAGTTATGATTGACAAATTCTCCACCATTATCTGACGAAGAATCTGTTTTTAGCATTGAGCTGAGTTTTCATTTGTTTTGAAAGAACTGAAAACGGAAAACACTTCATTTTTATTCTTCAGCAAATAAAGTAATGTCATCGGTGTACAATCATCTATGAATGTGACAAACCACCGAACTCCAGAAAGAGCAGTGATAGGTGAAGGTTCTCAAACATCATTGTGAATTAACGTAAACGGAATAGTACATTTGTTCATTCTCAACGGATAGGGCACATAGTGACTCTTGCTCAAAATACAAGTATCACATGTGAAGTCAAAGTCCTTGAAACTTGAGAATAAATCTAGTATAAGATGCTTCATATAACTAAAAGACGGATGTCCCAATACACAGTGCCACAACCAGATTTGCTTTTGTTTGCTGTCAAGGGATGCGTCACATTGTTAGCCATGCCGGGACTGAAGTCATCTACATAAAATAGCCCCCCTCTCTTAGTACCACAACCAAGAATTTTCTTAGTGTGAATATCCTGAAGCAAACAAAAATTTGGGTAAATGAGTACACAACAATTCAATTGTTCAGTAAGCTAACCAACGGACATCAATTTATTGGATAAAGATGGAACAAGTAAAGTATTAGACAGTGTGAGAAAGGATGAGAATGCAACAGTGTCAGCCCCTATCACAAGATAAGTAACTTCATTGGCGTCAGCAATACAAGTTCATCAGGGTTGTGTAGTATTCAGAAAATAATTAGAATAAAATGTCATATGATCAGTTGCACCGGAATCAATTATCCAACTTTTGGAATCAATCTTATCCGAAGTATGGAATTCATAACCAGTACCATTACTAGTCGTATCACGTTGTGTTCGATCTTTGAGAGTAGCCCACCATTCGGGATAGCCATGCAATTTAAAACAAGTCTCACAAGTGTGTCTCAGATCACCACAATATGCGTAATCCCGTCCATGTGTTGGGGTTGTTAGTCGAGAAGTCATAATCTGTGCAACGGAAGATGCATAGGATACAGTGTTTAGTAGGAATCCGGATCGGATCTAAGCTTGAGTCGGGGCCTCGGAGTTGAGTCGAAGTCGGGATCGGGTCCAATCGAGGCAAATTCGGGGTCTAGGTCATCATCGGAGTTGGGGTCGAAGTCGTCAAAATAGAGTCCTAATTTAGGATCAAGTTCGAGGTCATCAAAATAGGATCCTGATTTAGGATCGGGTTCGAGGTCAAAGTCTGCATCTGTAGGAGCCGAGCTACCTGAGCACTCAACTCGACTATGGTTAGTTGAGAATAAGAGAATGAGTCGGTGGTGCTACTTCCATAGGGGTTGAAAAAAATCATCAACCCCCATAGCGGCAGGCGGAGGTTTGAAACTAAAGTCAGCAATTTCAAGATTGCCGCTCTGATACCATGCTAAAATATGAAATCTATGAGAATATTTGTTTGTAAGAATTTTTTGTGTATTCTACGCTTTATAGGAAGCCATATTTATAATACAACGGAATTTTAATGGGTAAGTAAATAATAAATTTTTATTTCTATTTATAGTAAAAAATTAGGAATTAAAGTAAATCAATTATAATTATAATAAAAATTATAATTATAATGAGAATTGTTAGTGTCTAAGGAAATAAAGTCAATCCACCACAGGTAACGCAAACTCCATTTACTAGGAGCAGATCGAGAACTCCCTGATACATCTTCCAGAATGTGTAAAAGCATATATAAGTCTACGCAGTGGGCAAACTTCAATTGGTCCGAGCAGTCCACAACATAAGGTACTCAACTGCTGCACTTCTTTCCCTTTTCTCACAAGGCCAAGAGAGAACCCAGAAACTCAGAGCCGAAGACTGATCAGTTTTCTCAGAAAGAGAGAGAAGGAGCCATGAACAAAAGGAACTTGTTACTGCTGAAGATCCTTCTGTTTCTCTTTGCCTTAAACTCTCTCTCTCTCTGCCTCTACTTCACTTCTCACTCCAGAACATTAACTCCAAGCCAAACCGACACCCAAGCCCGCCATTCTTTGTCCCTGAACCGCCTCCCCTTAACAGATCAAAATCGCCACCCGTACCGCTATTCGAAGCCATGGCCTATTTTGCCCTCTTACCTCCCTTGGTCTCAGACAACCCAAGTTCCCTTTCGCTCCTGCGAGGCCTATTTTGGCAATGGGTTCACTAACAGAGTCGATCTCTTAAAACCCAAGAAGGATTTGACCTTGAATCGCATGGGTTGGTTCAAGTGCTGGTTCAGTGAGACCTTGAGAAGCTCAGTATGTGAAGGAGGGGGGCTCAGAATGGACCCAGGGAAGATTAAAATGTCAAGAGGTGGTGAGATTTTGGAGGAGGTCATTGGGAGACGAGAGGAAGAGGAGCTGCCTGAGTTCCAAACCGGTGCCTTTCAGATAGACGGAGGAGATGGGATTAGTGGAGAGGATCAAAGGCTTGTGACCCAAGAGTTTCTTGATGAGTATGTGCCTCATGGTGAGATTGAGAAACACACCATGAGAGAACTGATTGGGTCTGTTCGGATCGTGCCCACCACAGAGCTTCAGTGCAATGAGGTTAGTTGGGTTTTGTTAGTTTCTATTTTTGGATTTGGCAGTTGATTATAATTATGAGAGGTTTTAATCCATTTGTTGTGAGGGTTGATGTGATTTTGGTTTATAGGGTTTCAAATTGCTGAGCTTTCTTTAAGGAACTGCTGTTTTTTGGGGGTTTTGTTAATTTTGTGTGAGTTTTGTGGTAGGTTTTGGTTTCCTGGGTTTGATTTGCATTATGGTAATGTAATCTACGTTTTGGGAGTTTCCAAGATTGGGGATTTCCTATATGGGGGTCTGTTAAAATGATATTTGATGGTTTCGATTTTTCAAATCTGTGGAATTGAATGCATATGGTGCTGGAAGAAAATTTAATGGCCTAATTACTTGGAAGTAATGCAATGCAATTGTGAATGCAACTTTTGTTAATTACCGAATGATGGGGAGTTTCCTTATCTAAAGTGGATGCAGATTAATTGTCTGCTAAAATTTGGTGTTGAAATAATTTGTATAAAGAAAGAAAAAAAACTGCAACTTTGAGAGAATGGTTATAACTCAGCTCTTCTTTTTCTTTTTGTAATTGTAGTTAATGTTCGATAATGATTATAGTATTATTTTTCTTCTTTCTAAATCTGGTATAAAAGTCTGTACTTGCAGTGGATTGAGGAGCCAACACTTCTGGTGACACGCTTTGAGTATGCAAATCTTTTCCACACATTCACAGATTGGTATAGCGCTTATGTAGCTTCAAGAGTCACTGGCTTACCTAATCGACCTCATTTAGTCTTTGTAGATGGACACTGTAGGGTACGTGTGATTGACTTTTCTTCTTTGCATATTTTGTTCCTTTCGTAACATTTTCGTTATAATACTTCCCATTCTACTGGCTACACAAGTATGTATGTGCACACAATGCTAGGGGTGTAAATTAACTTTTTATCATGATTTATCATTCGAGGCATGCAATAGTTATTTTTTATTTCCTTTTTATTGAAAGGAAGAGGCATGCACTATTTCTTTTAACAATTTAAAGGAGTCCATATATTTTCTGGAGCAAGGAGGGCAGTTGATGTCCTTTTATATAAATGTTAAGAATATTACAATGATGATATTTCAGATGATGCTCTATACCCCTGGTTTCTGTAATCGTCTGTCTAAGTTTCAGTGTACCAAACTTGGTGTAAACCAAGAACACACCTTACAAGGCTCATGACTGATTGAGAGAAAATCAAAATATGGAACTCCTAAATTTTTTCTGAACTAATCCTCATTAGAAATGAGATCCTTTGTATATGTGATTAGATGGGATGAATAGAATTTTATCAGCCATAAGAGGAGGGACTTTATAGGTGAGCTGACTGTCAAGTTCTGATAGAAACCAGGACAGGGTACCAGGGAGCCTCTACAGTCCGTAATATATTGATAGTGATGCTCTTACTAAATATTTCTTCAATGGATGGTTTTCGCTTAAGATGGAAGCAGTGAGGATGTCCTCTTGAGGATAGAGGAGCATCATTTGTTGGTTATTCTGTTTTTGTTGTTCTATATTCAATTCTTCCTCCTAAGATTTCAATGTTACTATTTATAGGAGTATAATGCAGCAATACTTTTATCAAATTTCATCATTTATAGTGAAAAGCATGTTGAGTTTGTTCTGTTTGAATTCTGGTCAATGATTCCCTGTTTCTGATCTCTCTTACTTTGGTGGTCATTTTCAGGCATCTCTGGAAGAAACATGGAAAGCATTATTTTCTAGCCTTAGATATGCTAAAAACTTTAGTGGTCCAGTTTGTTTTCGTCATCTTATTCTCTCACCTTTGGGATATGAGACTCCACTCTTTAAGGGGCTGATTGAAGATATAAATTGTCATGGTGCATCTGCACCCGACCTGTGGCAACACCCTGATGACCAGAAAACTGCGCGATTATCAGAGTTTGGTGAAATGATTAAAGCCGCTTTTGGATTTCCAGTGCATAGACATCGTATTGAGAAGCCAGCCTCAGGTCATAATGTCCTTTTTGTTCGACGTGAAGATTATCTAGCCCATCCACGTCATCATGGTAAAGTTGAGTCGAGGCTAAGTAATGAACAAGAAGTGTTTGATGCCTTAAAGAGCTGGGCATCTAATCATAAGGAATGCAAAATAAACCTTGTGAATGGACTGTTTGCACACATGTCCATGAAAGAGCAAGTCCGGGCCATTCAAGATGCTTCTGTTATTATTGGTGCTCATGGTGCAGGTCTCACACACATAGTATCTGCAATGCCAAAAACCGTGATTCTGGAGATTATTAGTAGTCAATATAGACGGCCACATTTTGCATTAATTGCCCGGTGGAAAGGGCTGGAATATCATGCCATTAATCTTGAGGGGTCATTTGCCAGTCCACCAGTTGTTATTGACAAGCTTAACAACATAATGAGAAGTCTTGGGTGCTGAAAATTATATGGTTTTGGCAGAAACAAATCCATCTCAATGCTGGGAAGCGGGAGTGATTGAGAATCCTTTCTGCTTTCTGTGTCTGTTCCATGTACCACCATTTCTGCTTCCTCAGGAGCTAAGGCCGTTTTACACAATTCAGATAGAAGCTTATTTTACTGAAGATAGAGTAGATAACCATTGTTCTTGGACAATTGATCTGTAATTTTAGGATTTACCTTGTGAAACTTAAAATGTGGCTACCTAAGCAATGGTATGGGAAACTTCAAGGGGTTGGCCTCACTTTGCAAAGAGATATGGGCATTGTGCAAGATTGGCCAAAAATCAGCTGAGGGAGGTAAAACAGTTTGTAGATGTGTGCGGGTATGGTATGATCCCTTGACACCCAAAATCATTGTGTTTTTGAGTTCATTTCTCAGGTAAATCGCCTGACCGGTTGAGGCATTGTGTTGCTTGTAGTATACTGATTCTTTTCTACTCACACCATATCATCTTGTACAATAGATTAAAGCCTGTAGGATTGTATCCGATTTTTGTTATATACTAATAAATTTGTTTCTTTTTCGTTGTTAAAACTAAGGACGATGTTGCATATGCCTTCAGCAATTTAGTCTCACACTGTTTCGTCAGAATAAAGCTTTCGAATGCTACGGATTGACAGGAAAATTACCAATGTACATGCATTTGCACAAAGGATTTGAATTCATTTGATGTGTAATATTTGCTACCTCAACAATTCACACCTATTCAATTGTGATGGAGGCACATGAATTGAGATGGTTCTTTCCAACTTAAGTGATCAAATTGAAGTGGTGGTTTTGAAAAGTACTTCAATTATTCTGTGGAACTGATGTTTCTAATGTCCAAACCACCAAACCTGAACCACTAAATTTAAGCTACACGACTAAGTGGTAGCCCTCCCTTCTTAAGCTGCCAAACCAAGAAACCTAAAAGTAAATTTAGGTTTTAGTCAAAAACCAAAAATTTCACTTTTGGAAAAAGCTAAAACTTTTTGAAAAATACAGAAAAACCTCTCAACTTTTAAATCAAAGACATGCAAATGTAAAAGATTCCTTAAAATCCAAAAATAAATAAAGGCAATTTTGTCCATTTTGACTTTTTTTACAAAATTTCTCTCTCATTTGTGTTTTTCCAAAGCCTCCCAAACCTAAAACCACTAAATCCTAAATCCCAAATCTTAAACCCTAAGCCATTAAACCACATTAAGGAATAACTAACAATTTAGTCTCTTTTTACTCTCATTAAAAGAGATCTACAACGATTGGCTACTCTCACTACCACAGCGATTCACAACCTGAGCCATATGAATTTACGTGTGGCACCCAACCGTCACATGGATTTATGTAAGAAATTACAAATCGCGCACCATCAAGCACTAGTGACACTACACACATTATAGGGACTTTACTAACTGAACCAACCCTCGTTGGCAAGATACCCACAAAGTTGTTGGTTGCAAGTCCAATATTAATCATCCTTGCTGTAGTGGCTTATAGTCTCCAATTTAGGGTATTGCAATTTGTGAGCTGTTTGCTATTATAAATTTGGGAAAGGCCTCAAACTCTAATCTTTTTGTTTTGTCAATTCTTTATATGATATGTGATCCATCTATAAAAGAGAATTGATAAAAGGGAAAAAAAAATATAGAAAAGACAAAAAATTGAATTCTGGTATGTTACAGTTAAGGGACATCGCAAAGCAAATTGACTTCTTGGTCTCTTTCCGTGGTAAAGGCAACAGCTTTCTCTGCGTCGTCTTTCCTTGCTCTGCCTGAGCCTCCGCGTTGTATTCCAAAAGGCGTAGCTCTCTCTCTCTTTCAGGTACGATTTCTCTTTGACCGATATTGAGCTCTCATCAATTGTCTCTCAAATAAAACGGGTATCAGCTTAGTTCACTGCTTAAATCACCAATATGGAGTACCCTCTATGTATATGATGAAATGCCACACAGAGATGTTTGTTCTTAGAACTCATTGCGTATGTTTTCTTTTTCTTTGTACAAGTAATGGGTAGTTGACTCACATAAGTTTATATCTGCATAGAATTTCATTTGGAACCGCTTTGTTCTATAAGTTTGGCTTGTGAGATTGTGATTCTTGTTTGATGCATTGCATAGGGAAATTTGCAAGCAAAGGTCCGAGGAAATGGTGGTTTGCTTTCCGTCCACGCCCAAGAGGTTGGCTATGACAATAGGATGCTTCATTTCTGCTGCTGCTCTTTTTGCTTTTGGTGCTCATATCTCTTATGTCAATGTTGCCCCGCAACAAGCTCGAACCAAAGCTCGAAATGAGTTTGTGAGAGAACGGCTGAAACAGAAGTATGGCAAATGATAGAACACGCAGTATTGGCATATTGCAGTTGGGTTTTCGGATTGCATGCCGTTGAAAGAAAAAATGACACTTGAGTTGTGAATTTTATGATCATACCATTCTGGGATGAACATCCTGCTCTTGTTTTTCTTTTCTTTTCTTTTTCTTTTTGTTTACATTGTAGGACATACAACAGGGATGATAAATAATTTTGATGGCCATGATTTGATTGCATTTGGATGCAATTGATAGGTTTGAGAATCATACTTGAATCTGAGTTTTTAAAATCTTTTGAGTGCAATTTGGTGCACAGCAATGGTTACTTTCACAAAGAAAAGCATGGTGGAAAGGTCTGGCTGCTCTGGTTTGCCATCCAAGCTCCACCATAAAGTGTTTCAAGCCCAAGCCACGACCCAGATCCCCACAAACACAAAAACCAGAAGACCCTTTCTGCTTCTCCACCAAAGGGTTCAAAACAACATGGTGTTGTAATTGGAAAGGAAGTGCCTTCAAAACCCAAGGAAAAACCATGCCCCAAGGCAGCTTCTTCTTCTTCATCTGCAAGCAAGTCCAGAAAGCACGAAGACAAAAGCCTAAAAACCCATTAACTTGATCTTGAAGCTTGTTGGAGGGGACCCTTCCATTGGTGCTGTGGAGAGTATTATCTGCTTCGGGTTGGGTTGGTGAAGTAGGCCTCAGAATTGAGAAGGTGTTGAGGGTGCACCAGAGTTTGGATGTTCTTCATGGTTTTGAAGAGTAAAGGAAGATGGTGAAATCCAAGTATGAAAAGGATCGGATTTGTAAGAGGGTGGAGAGGTTGGTGGTTGATGGGAATGAGTTTCTGCAATTCCATGGTGCAGCCATTACTTGTTCTTTAGGGATCAATGGCTTATCAACCATTTGTAAAAATAAATGCTGCCAAGTTTGCAGGATAATAGCTTCTGGCTTTGACACCAAAGACAGGACTATTTCTTTGTCCACGACAGTTGGAAGGCACATGAGAAGGCTGCCAAGGAATGTGCTGGGATAGGAGAGTGCAAGGAAGGCAATTGTGGTGTGTAGGGTGATTGCAGGGTGCATTGCTCATTATCATGCACATGGACTCATGGATGAGGAAGATGGTGAATTTGATTCTGCCATGGAATTGGGGGAGCAATTTAGTGAGCCCAAAAGGCTTGTGGTTTTGAATTCGGAGGCTGTGTTTCCATAAAATAAAAATCTTCCATGATTAGGAAGATAACAGATTTTCTTATGACTGGAAATCCATGTTTTGCACAAGCAAAGATAGATTTATATGCAAATAGCTGTATGCCTTCATTTTTTGCTCATATATCATCCTGAACTCTAAATTTATGAGAATGCCATACATCATCATGATCTTTGTTAACTAAAAAAAGAACTCCCATTCTGTAGTGGTTCAAACAGAAGGCCAGGCAGAGAAAAATATAGAAGACCCCCCCACAAAAAAAGGATTGCAAAGAGTTCTTCAACTATTCTCATTTTGTGATGCACAGCAATGGATTGTATAGCGGCATACTAAAGACCAGCTGGTACCTGCAAGAGTCCAGTCTCCATCCTGCTGTGATCAGTTCTCTTCTCGAAGGTTCGGTGCTAAAGTCATCTCAGCTGCTCATCCCGCAACCAGCATTGTCAAACGACTCAAACCAACGAACCACTCAAGAGAGCACCATATCTTGATAACATAACGGGGATCCTTTTAGTTGACTTTCACTGTTACTCAGCATTTCTGCAGAACTTCATGACTGAATCTCTGATATGACTATCAATGATATTGCTTGAAAGTCCGACTGTTCTGCAATTTACCACGGGTTGGAATATGGAATAAGTTATTACGGTGCATTGAATATGAAAACAAAGTGGATTCTAGTAAAGTTGATTCATTATCAAATATTCTTATTATCATTATCAAATATGCTTTGATCACCTGAGACAATCACAAACTCAAGTTTCTTGAAGTGAGTTTGTCCCCGTGCAAGGTAATCTTCCAGCAATCAACTTGAAATATAAAAACAGAAAACCTTTTGGGCACCACTGCAAATAACCCCAAAACAGATAAATGAAACCATCAGCATTTCCAATATTAGTTCACAGAAACACATTAGTTGTACCAACAACATCTTAATTAATTTAAAGTTTGAATCAGCAGCTCAGTTACCTCTGAATTTATCATCCTGTGTAATTATCCCAAATGTTTCTGCTGTTTCACGAATCATGATACCACTCACTCCGGTGTAGGAAGTTACTTTACATTCAGCAACTGCCAGAAAATAGACAGGGAACTGCAGTAAGTACTGACAGAGAGTTGGAATTTCAACAGGCCATGGTACATAGATCACTGTAGTGTCATAAGAATTTAGAATATGACTTGGACAGTTCTGATTAGAGGTGGATGAACAAAATATATGTTCATGACAAGAAAATCTTGATGGCTAACTGTTAACGAAACAAATTAAGAAATACACCTGAAATAATAGCACCATGTAGATCTGCAGTAAGAAGACATTGAGCCAGCTGATTCTTCCTGCAGTATTGAATGAAAGTATAGTTAATTACATCATCAAAGACCAAACAGATGCCAAGAATATTGCCCCCTAAAACTAAAATGCTGAAGAAAGAAAGAAAGAACAAAATTATTGACCATTAACTAAACATGAAAAAGCGCATAACTGTGACATCTGCAAAGAACAAGACATACTCACCCAGTAGTTTTCAGGAGTTGCACAATATAGTCTTTCCACATCTCATGCATTGGCTTAAATTTATCAAAGCTGTAATCCAAACACAGGCAAGCATCAGGGTGAATCTTTCAAAGTAGAAGGCAAAACATAACTAAAAAAGTGAAACAAAATTCTTCAGATCTTATCATCAATCACACAAGACAAATCTCTCCAGCTACTGAAAGCAGAATAATGCGATCATAAACAGTAAAAACAAGGGAGACTTTGGAAAAAGCAAAATGAGAGAGAAATTTTTTAAAAGAAGCCAAAATGGACAAAATTGCCCTTATTTATTTTTGGATTTCCTAAGAAATCATTTACATTTGCATGTCTTTGATTTGAAAGTTGAGAGGTTTTTCTGTCTTTTTTGAAAAAGCGTTGGCTTTTTCCAAAAGTGAAAAAAATTTATAGCTAAAACATAAATTTACTTTAAAACAATCCATTCCAATTCGAATTTTAAACTTGTGACTGTCAAGATCAGCAACAAGAATTTGGCCCAACCTATCCTTACTTTGACTTATTTTATGGAAGAAAAAATATATTGTCACACTTGGCAACCATAAGCTGAAAAACACAAATCTCACCAATGGAAATCTTGGGGCAAATCAAACAATCCATGCCTTTTTTGCTGCTTCATCGACATGCATTTTTTCGAGCGCTTCGAATGAATCTGCAACGCCCTGGCACGAGAGCCAGTCGAAACGCCACGTCCTTGCACGTAATTGTCAAGGAGGATCCAATTGTCAATTCTCTTGCTTCTGGATCCTTGCATGTACTTCTGAGCCGAGTCTCCACTCTGAAGAAGCTCGTGCAAAACCTTATCAACTTTACTCTCCTTTCTACCAGAGACCTGCATTTAGCAAAGCAGATGCTAAGCCAACAAGTTAAAGCAAATTTTTTGCATCAATTCACAAACAAGTACCTCAACATTGGTTGTCAGCAGATTCTCATGTACAGATTGAGAGAGTTTTGCATACGTTGGACCGCTTTCGTCAATATCTGCAGATGGAATTACAAGCAAAACAAACACACAAAATTAATCCAATTTACCTAAATTAGATTAACAGAAGTTTATATCCACAAAACTGAAACAGTACCTTGTGAATTAACATAACCAGAAAAAGTGAAAGCCCCTACAAATAAGCAACAAGAAGAATAAAAATTAAGTAAATTCAAACTAATATACAAAATAAGAAATAAATCAGCAAAAACAAAGCTCAGATTCTGCTGTGAAAACCTTTCTTTGATGGCGTTGAACGTGAGGCTGATGCATTGGATGACTTTGCTGTAGAATCAACAGCCGAAGAAGTTGGGATATGCGATTTCTTTCCAGCTTCCTCGGTTTTTGGTCTCTTTACAGTCTTCTTTTTTTGTAAATCAAGTTCGGCTTGGGCAGCCTCGAACCTTCGCTCCAATGCTTTCAAAGTTCGTTGCCGTTGTTGATCTTCAACGACTGGCTCACCAGCCATAGCAGCTTGAAAAGATTCAACCTGCTTCCTTAGCTAAACAATGACACAGAAGCCTTAGGTACTTTCATCAAACACATGGCATGCACCAAAAACCTGAGTCTTGTTAGCTTGAGCGGCGCACGCGAAGACGTTGAGAGCCAAAACGCACCGTTTGGTTAAGACGGAGATAACGCTAGGGTTGTTACGAGTTTGCCATTCGATGAGGAAGCGAGGTTGATGATGCACTCGTTTGGGCAAAGTTCAGACGATTTGGAATTGGTGCAGAAATTCAAAGACACAGAAAGGAGGCCTATGCAGATGTAGAATTCGCCCTGACTTCCGTCGATATCTAAAAATTGAAATTGGCCTATGCAAATATATATCGTATAGCCGGGCGGCTATACTCGGCTTTTGCCCTTTCTTATTAAAAAAAATAGTCTCGCCGGACGGCTATACTTATTTTTGACACGTGGCGCCTAATCTCAAGGAGTGTTATCTTTTCTATATATAAAATAGTATAACCGGGCGGCAATACTACTTTGACACGTGGCGCCTAATCCCAAGGAGGATCATCCTCTCATATATATATATATATATATATAGAGAGAGAGAGAGAGAGAGTATAGCCGTTCGCCTATACTTGGTTTTTTGAATTTTTTTTTTAAAATAGTATAGCCGAACGGCTGTACACTGTTTTATTATTGTTTCTAACAAAATAGTATAGCCATGCGGCGATAATATATAAATATAATATTTTTACCGTTTGGATTAGTAGTTAGTAATTATGTTTTAATTATTATTTAATATAAAAATAAAAAATAAAATTCATAAAATAATTCATTACTATTTATTAAGCAAGTAACATATGAAATATGATTTATTCTTGTCGAACTTGAGTGCTTCTTCTCCAAAACACAATATAAAAAATATGTCTTATTCTTTTTAATTTATATTTTGCTGTGCAAAAACCAAAAAATAAATTACTGATTTCCATTTGGGTGTCTTAACTAAATTTCTACAGAGCCCAAGTGGATCATTTGTATATGTATATATATAATTCAGTTGAGGGATCCCTCAAATATGCTTATTTGAGCCATTATAGGTCTCACTCTGTATTGTATTTCACTAATCCTAAACCATCTATTTTGTAAATACTCATTCAAAAATCATCTCTACAAAGGATCACTTGAATCCGATATCATTTGACCACTCAATTGAATTATTGAAATTTTAATACTTTCTTGAAACACAGTGTTCATTGATTTTGTATGACACAATTGAATATCGAAACGGCTTTCGATTTGTCTAATTTTTTGCGAGGATTATCTATGGATGTAGAATTTAAAAAATAGATGGTGTGGATCGTTGAAACAATATTTGTAGGAGACCCTAAATGGTGTCCCTCTAACAAAATTATTTAAGAGATCCCTAAATAGATAGAGATATATATATATATAGTTTTTTCCTCTTTTTTTATAAAAAATAGTATAGCCTCGCGGCTACGCTTATTTTTGACACGTGGTGCCTAATCGCAAGGAGGGTTATCTGTTTTTATATATATAAATAGTCTAGTCGGTTGGCTATACTCGGTTTTTTCAATTTTTTTAATAAAAAATCGTATAGCCGAGCGGCTATACGATTTTGACACGTGGCGCCTAATCCCAAGGAGGGTCATATATATATATATATATAATATGGTAAATTCACACTTTTTCATATTAAAAAAAATTTAAAATTAAAAGAAAAATCAAATAATGGATCCTATTTTTATGGAACACAACTACCCATTATCATTTTTAATTCTATAGTAAATTTTTTTTAAAGCCTCTTGCAAGTGCGGAAGCACGTGAAGAGGCTAGTATATATATATATATATATATATATATATATCTATAAATAGTATAGCCGTCCAGCTATACTTGGTTTTTTGAATTTTTTTTAAAAAAATCATATAGCTATGTGGTTATACTCCATAAATATAATATTTTTACAGTATAACCTATGCGGCGGTACTCCAAAAATAGAATATTTTAAAAGTATATATAATGTATAGCCGGCGGCTATACCCAATTTTTTTCTTTTTTTTTTAATTAAAAAAATATTATAGCCACACGGGTATTCTTATTTTTCACATGTGGCGCCTAATTGCAAGAAGGGTTATCTTTTTTATATGTATAAATAGTATGGCCGAACAGCTATACTCGGTTTTTTCGATTTAAAAAATATATAGTATAGCCGTGGGGCGATACGATTTTGACACGTGGCTCCTAATCCCAAGGAGGGTCATCCTCTTTTATATATGTGTGTGTGTGTGTGTGTGTGTAGTATAGCCGTGCGGCTATACTTGGTGTTTTGAATTTGTTACAAAATAGTATAGCCGCCCAGCTATAGTCTGTTTGATTATTTTTTTCGTAGAAAATCGTATAGCCATGCGGCTATACGTCATAAATATAATATTTATAGTATAGCCGTACGGCTGTACTCCAAAATAGAATATTTTAAAAGTATAGCCGTCCGGCGATACCTTTAAAGTAGCATAATATGGATCTCTCTTTTTTAATTACTTGGATTAGTAGTTAGTAACGATGTTTTAATTATTATTTAAAATAAAAAAATAAAAACAAAATTGACAAAATAATTAACTACTATTTATTAAGTAAGTAACATATGAAATATGTTTTATTCTTGGCGAACTTAGAGTATGCTACTTAAAAGTAAGCCAAACTCATTAACTTTCAGTTTCATTGTACCTTTAAGATTACACATCCATGAAGAGTTTGAAAGACAAGCGCTGCTGTCGTTTTAAGAAAATTTCTTATAATGTGATACTAGATAAATTCCACAATTAGGTCTCTCTCTCTCTCTCTCTCTCTCTCTCTCTCTGTGCCACTTGAAATGAAAGCTGGTGGTCAGCTCATTACCTTTCGCGGTCGAAGAGTCGGTGATGACAGCCACACACATCGCTCTTCCTCTTCATCTTCAGCTTCCAACAACCCAACGGCTAGCTTGCAGTTATTTAGGCCAAATCGTCATTAAATTTAATTACAACAAACAAATTATTAACAAGCAGCGTTACTCAAAGGCGTCTTCGGTAAGCTCAAGAACTTGGGGTCACTCGATAACAATGGAATCATAGTCCGAACTACAAGCACAAATCTGCTCATCTAGAAAATAACTCCCAGTTTGATCACCAGTGATATATACGTAGAGCACAAGAATCAAATAAATCTTTTTGTTTCATCCAATTAAAATGTCAAATAGTTGTTCCAAAATTGTACTACAAAGTCATCTAGATTGTCTTTGCAAAGGTAGAGATTTAAGAAGATACGGCGATGGCCTACGCAAAGTGTGATTGAGAAGGATCATCAGTGTCAGGAGAGTCAAAGCCCCAGCTTGATGTGCTGTACCAAGCTCTACAGGCACATATGACAACAATGTAGATATTCCCAGTGTGACCTGCAACAATAACACAACGAATTGTGCAAAACAATTAAAATCAACCTGTAAAACTAATGAAATAATTCGAAGGAGAAGAGGAAAAAAAAATTGAAAAGTTGGAAACCATATATACCTGAAGGCCAGCCATGCCTACAGCACTTCCAATCAAAGACCGAACTGCAGGATGCATGTCAAGCTTCCTTGTTGACCACCACAAAGCACCAATTGAAAATAAAGTTGCAGTTGCAAGGATACGATGATCAAGCTACAAGCACAAATCACAACCCTACTTCATGTTTGAAATTTGAAAAGATTAAGGAACAAGCTAATACGCAGTAAAAAATTTAACAATTCCATAATTTCACAAAAGCATAGTCGCCTCAAGAAAATGGTTATCATCACAAGAAATTACAGTGTAACCTCAAAGAAGACACAAAAACTGCTGCTAGCCGAAACACATTTCAATGGCTTTAAAAACAATAACTTTCCTGTAAAGATGATGACATAATCATATTTCATTTGTTCCTACACAAAACAGAAGTTCCTACAGAAAACGGATGTTTTTTAAGTGAAGGAAGAACCTTAAAATAAGACATCTTTCCAATTTTTAACCTTTTTTTTTTTTTTTTGGTGTAATATTTTAATTTCCCTTGTAATCATAAAAGCAACCTTGGAGATAACATATAGCAACATTAAGTCGCAAAAAACTAAAATAAAATATATTCTTTGGTCAGAAAGATACCTGCACAGTAGATGTATTCTCAAAGAAGTTCCGGATTAGCGGCTTCATGTCAAAAACATCCTCTGGGATCCATGTATCCCCCATCTTTGGAAAAGTATTATAAGCATGCCCCTGGAATTTTCACACATAGCATATTTATAATCTCTTACTCAGGAAAAGCCACATATCATCCATTCAATTCATTGTGAAAGGCATGAAGGAAAACAAAAATTACATACAGCATCATTCCCGGCAACAAATGCTCCTGAGACAGCAGTTACTCCGACAAGTAAGCTTACAGGAAGAGCAAGTTGCTTCACCTTTGCTGCCCCACGAACCCAAGCTAGTGATTCAGAAGGTGGTTCAGGCATGACAACAGAAAGACCTGTCCATAAAAGGCCACAATATATAGCGAAGGCTGAAGTAAGATGAGCTGCAAGACGGTAAGGGCTTACTCTTGGCTGAGCATATTCAGATGCTGGCTCCTGTGAAAGACAGAATTATTTCAAAAATCCATCGGTTTTATTAAATTTCAATCAAAACCAAGACAAGAGAAACCATATCTGACCTCTAAACCACTTTTAACCATCCACCAACCAATTAAACCCTGCCCAGCACCAAGACCAAAAAGAGCAGACAGTCTCAGTCCAAGTTGTACAGTAATATACCCCTTACGGAGAAAATATGAGAAGGGCAATGCAAACATAATTCCCAGTGCCCTTCCCCACATTCGATGTGCATATTCCATCCAATAGATGAATTTGAAATCTTCAATGCTCATCCCTCGATTTACACTACATGAGATCAAAAACCAGGTAACATTAGAAGGGTCCAAAAGAACTTCAACTCCCGTTGAAAGCAACAATGTAACATCAAATATGTAATTCGTCAATCCTAAAAATTTGGGTTAAAGTAAACTACAAAATGCTAGAAAGACACATGAATGGTAAAATTATCATTACTCATATAGCCCTTCAGTTCAAAGCACATATTTTCTGTTTTGCTTCCAGTCAATAGAGGATTGCATCTGTAAACAAACTTAAGCAATTCTTGAAGACTTTTAATGTAATTTCAAGTTTAGAGGCAGATCATTACGAGCTATTAAGTGCTTAAAATGAAAAGTAAAAATTAATGACGCAAAAATTTCCAGTGTTGTTTCCACTTTGCACTAACCGATTATACTCAGGGGACTGCTTGTACTTCCCAAACTCAAGCAACCAATCCTCATCTGAGAGAGGAGGAAGCCTCCCAGTAAATTTCCAATCAGTCATCGAAAGACCAGATCGCGTTAGTCGTGTAATACCGCCAAGTATCACCATACTAAAAACCCATGCAGCAGAGCCAAAAAGCCAAATTCCGACCATTTTCTGAGCACGAGGTCCTCCATTTACAAGAAGCTTCAATCCCTCCTTATTTTCGATGCCTACAGAAGCAATAGTGGACATATTCCTTATAGATGGTACATAATTTCCCTGAAAATGGCATAAGAAATTCCCTTTTTATTTAATATTTTACAACACATCCCAGCCTAATTAAGTTAAATTGCACAAATTTGTTTTTGGCACATTTTGTGCATTTATTCATCATAGAAAAAGGAGTTACTTCAAAAAATGATAGTCAACCTACAGAAAAATAAAGATTAAAAGCAGCTGCATTCGATGATACGCTACAACTGAAAAGCCTTAGTTCCTGGCTCTAACTCTAATACAAGTCTGCAGTGTCATCCTAGTGAATCGATATTATATTTTACGTTCACCCCCCCTCAAATACTCTGTTTCAACAACCATTTTATCATTATTAACACTCACAGATTTCAAGATTCTCTAATTCCAATCTAAATTTCTTTTCCTTTTTCCAATTGGTTACAATGACAAAATGAAATTTCAAATCCATTAACTCATAGTTGGATCTCAAAATCTTTGAATGATTTTGTTTGATTATCAGAAAAAATACTGCTCAAATAGAAATTCCACAGCTGAAAATGAAACTGCAAAGCTTGTCCCAGCTCTGAAAAGCTTCCCTAATTCGACATTCACAATCCACCACACAAAATCTAAAGCATTGAACTTTAATATACTTTTTTCGAATTTACTTAGCAAAAATGAATTCATAATAATTTTAAAAAATAAAGTGAGAAAGGAACCTTAGACAAAGATTGAAAGCCATCCAAGCATTTTCGTGTGGCTCCAGTAGAGAATAATCGATAAGATTCCTCGTTCAGAACCCTAGACGGTGTCGTTCCCCAGAGATTGTACAGAGCTTTGCTGTTCTTCTTCACAAACAACGCTACGACTTGGCTCCGAAACATTTCTCTCTCAGCTCTGAAGTCTGAAACTGAGAGGGTTTAGGAGCGGTTTTGGTTGTTCGTGGCTGATTTTATGCCTTCTTTCTCTTGGACCAGCAAACAACACCGGTTTGGGGACCCCTTTAAATGAACGAACATGTTGTCAATCTTCAAACCACGTAGAAAGTTTTCATATCAAAAAACCACACAGTTTGATTGCAACAGTAACATACAATATATAACTTTAGGGCAAACGACATTATACCCAATTAAAAATTAAAGAAAAATATTGCAAAATCAAACCCACTTTCCCCTTATCGCAACCCTCCCACGACACCTACGGTTTAGGGGGCATTATCGAAATGGGCCACGGATTTTTAATTTCATCAATTTGCACCCAAACGTTTTAAGATTGTATCAATTTACACATTCCGTCAATTTGACCGTAGAGGGTCTGCAAAAACTCAAGCCCCACATAGGAATACCAGATGTGTGTCTTGATTGGTGTGAGAGCAGATAAAGGGGTAAGGGATGTCTCATGATCATGTCAGGTGGTGATAAGAAGCAAAAACAGAAAAATTTTAAAAAAAAACCTTGAGATATAAGCATGAAGTTTTCAATAGTGTACTTCTTGAAGTACCATAGTTGAAATCATACTTGTAAGAAACTAAAATAGTTTATACAACTTGACCATGAATGACACTCCCACTTACATCAAGGAAAATAAATCAAAATTCGACATAAAAAAACAGTTCTTCAAATAATACCTGTTGCCTGGTGGTCAGTCCCGACCTCTTAACCAATGTTGTTCAAATTGGATGTTGAAAAGGGCTTCCTCCAATTTTGCTATCTGCTCCAGCAAGGGTGCAAAATGCTCTGCATAAATCCATTGAACATCCAGTGATCACTCTTCTGCTTAAAAAAGAAGAGTAATTTTGAAACAAACTGAGGGGCAAATGGAATAACAAGTAATGGACACCATCTTTAGCATGCTAGTCATAATATGTAAAGTGAGCAGCATGTACATCAAAGTCAATGGTTTCATGGTAAGGAGACTTACTAGTGAAGCAGAACTGGTGAACACCTTGCTTCTAAAACCACAAACTCAAACTTATCTGGAGACATTGGAAACAAAACTCCAAGGTAAATGATAGACTATGGAAATTGATTGCCATCATTACCACTGTTATATCATTCAACAAACAACAATGTCCCAATTGGAAAACCAGCTCGGATTGTCTTATAAATTTTGCTTAAACCAGTAACCAAGAAAAAACAACATTCTAATTTATGTTCTTTCTGTTAGTTATTTAAATTCTTTTATTTTGTTTTAAGATTCACTTGTTTTTGCCACCTACAAAAATTATGACCAGGTTTAATACTATTGGCTTCTTCTAGGTTTTCCATTTAGTAAACTGGAACAAGTTAGAGACATCAGATTTCTATAATACTGAAAAACTTAAAATCACAGAATGTCACTAACTAGTTTACAAGCAATAATCTGTCCTAAAGTTGAATCAAGGCAAATCTAAAATAATATATATATATATATATATATATGATTTATACAAATATGGTAACAATCACAACAGAATAGTAGTTAAAAGCAAATTATATCAATATGCCATTACCAATGCCTCTGTTCTGTAACTATCTTGCACCGATACGGATATGGGTACCGTGATACGATAGGATATGCCGATTCAACAAATCTCCAAAAACTAGGATACAGGTACGGCACCGATACAGCAATTAAAATAATATATATTTAAAAAAATAATATAAATACAAAAATTGATATTTCATCCTTAGTCTCCCTATTATTATTACTAATATTCCCATCACTAGAAGCTAGAACTATTACCCACACTATTCATTTCCTGTGAATCAAATGAAGTTTGATAAAAATAAAAATAAACAATTAATAATTTAATACATATACAAAACAATTAGTAGGCTACTAGCCAATAGGCAACTATTTCCAAAATATAAGCCATTTCGACACTTCCAACTTCACAAATTAACCACACAACAGCTTATTAAAGAGTATATACAGCCATCCCCACCCCAATATTACCCATGTACCTATTAGCTAATTAACAACACATCAGCTTATTAAAAGAATAAGAAGAAAACCTTAAGCTGCGTAAGAAACCCACCCAACCAAATGAATCTGAGATGGCGAAGGCAAAGGCGAAGGGTGCGACGGCGATTGCTGGTGGGTTCTCTCTCTTCCTTCTTCCTCCTCTTCCTTGTTTGGTTGCCGTCTGAATCGCCCAAAAGCCCCAGCTAGCCTCTCCCCTTCCTTTATTCTAAGTTTTCAGTTTAGATTTTCCACCCCAAATATTCAATAACTTTCACAATCACCTCCCAAATGTTCAAAATATTTTCTCTTTTACTCCTCGATGCGTATCGATGGAGTATTGGAGCCGTATCGCATAAAGTCACTCAGCCCGTGAAGGCTTGGTGCGGGCTAAAAATTTAGAAAATTTACTTTGGGCTGTAAAAAATTTGAAGAGGCTGTTTTCATTTCAGTCTCTAATAAAAGGTCCCTATTGAGCCTTTTTCTAGCATAATTCGTGCCTCTGGTTTTTTTTTGGTCAAAATGGATAATTGCTACTTGCTAGTAATCTGAAGAAGATCACTTCAATCTCATGGGACAACCTAACTTCTTTTTATGAGATTCTAGCAAAAATAAAACTTTTTTTTCATTTTATGAACTAATAAGGTTTTGCCACGTAGAATTGATGTTAACTTGGCAACATGTGGACCTCGCAGATAAATCCTGCAATGCTTTCTGATAATTTGGTCCAATTTGTCGAATTGGGCAATGAAGACGAGGCTCAATTGGTCTCTATTGACCAATTTATGGATCACTCTGAGTATGATGAATATTGATGGCTTGCTTCCCAACTCCATTCTCTACAGATCCCTCTTCACGGCTCCTCCGTCCTTTGGTTTCCTGACGGAGGCGGCGACAGCAGCGATGGCAAGTTGGTCTGGTTAGGGTTAGTTATTGTACTCGGGGTTTCTCTAATTTGGGGTTATTTTGTTGTATTGTGCAAGTACTGGAGAGGACAGCTCTTTAATTGGGCATGTCTTACTTTGTTCTAGGTTTTGCTTTCTTTATGGCTGGATGGGCACCCTTCCGTTTCCTGTGTGGTTTGGGCCCTTCTTGTATGTTTTCTGTGATCTTTCTGTGATGAAATGCACTCATGGATCCAATTTTCAGACCCAAAAAAAACATGAAGCATTGATGTCGCTAAAGAAGGTTTGAACTTAATCCCAAATGATTTCAAAGTTCCAGCAAGCCTTGTTTGTTGAGAAGTTGAGTAAGAAAATAAACCAACATTTGAAACTGCAGCATCCAACCAAAGTGTTGACGCTTAAGAAATGAAAGAGAAGAGATCCAAAATGAAATATAATTGCTGATTAAACATCCCAACCATAGAAACAGTGTTTACCAGTTCAACATCAAACCGAAATAAAGTGCAACCCCTCAAAAAGTAGGAAAGGATAAAGGCAATAACATATTCCGAGTCTAAATGACTAAAGTTCTGGTAACAAAATTCTAAGCAGCAGCACCCTTCCCCTTCTTCCTCTGGAGCTTCTTCATGTAAAATTCCAGCTCTTTGCCCTCCAATATATATCTGTAAAAATTTTATAAGACCCATTATATATGACATAACTTACTTCAAAACAACAATAAAAAGAAGCTGATATCATCCATATTTCAGCCCTTACAATACTGCAACTACACTAATATTGTGCCTATTGACAAATCTGCTGACTAGAAACAGACATAGGCAGATGAAGTCACATACCCATCAGCACGGCCACACTGTCCAGGTCGTGATGAGATACAAGCCAATAGACGACCACCACCAAATTGCTCTTCAATATGCTGGTCAAGGGTGCGACTCTGTTGACGCTTCTCTAACTTTCTTACTACATGGTTGCTCTTCTTCACCTCCTCAGCGACGGCAGCAGGAGCAGCAGCAGCATCACCTTCCTATTAAACAAATAACACAAAAATGCCATCAAAGACAGTAAAGCCTAATGCTGTTGACCACATTCAATGCAGTCATCAGAAGTAAATTAATCTTCCTTTAAATTTTGTTACCCACGCACAAATATATTTCTTTCCACCATCAAGTGAGAATATTAACACAATGCCAGAAACCATCATATATATTTTCTTTAGGATTCAGAAATTAATACAATGCTTCCAGAAATAAGGAAAACACAAAAGGCAAGTCCAACCTTAACATGAACAGCAAAATATCTTAAATCATTAGGAGAAACAAAGACAAAATTAATAAATTTACCAACCCAAAGGAGATAAAAGAGACCTACCTCTCCTTCTTTCTTGGCAGCAGCTGCAGTTTTCTTCTTGCGGCCAATTTCAACTCCGTAGTGCTGGAGATACCACTGCTTGAATGGTGCTGCATCAACCTGAACAATGGCACCCTTCACCAAAGTTTGAGTACGGACCAGCTCATTGTTAGATGCATTGTACACGACATCAAGAAGACGGGTTTTGCGGGTCACAGCCTCACTACCCCATGAGAAATTTCCTGTGTCAAGCCTCAGAGCACGCCACTTCACATTCCCACCTCGAACTCTGATTCTCCTCACTGTCTTGTTGCTTGACAACTTTGTGTTTGCAGGTTGCCTTCCAAGCTCATACCTTCAAACAACAAGTTGAAACTAAATCAATTCTGCAATCATTGAGGCTTTAAAGTAAATTCATTTTACACAAATATAAAAACTGTTTGTAATCAATTAATATCAAACATCATAGGAACCTAAACCACTTAGCACTACAGGATTTGTGTTACTTCAAATTTTGCAAAAAATTGTCAACCAGAATTTGAGGAAAAAAACTAAATAACACTTCTCATAATCTAAGAAATGTAGGCTTTGTGCTGGATGCCCAACAAAATTAGACAAACGCTATGATCAGAGGCATTAGATGGTGAAACACACATAATAAAAAAATTATCAGAGAAATAACAAGAACACAACTTGTAAAGCATTTAAAGTTCTTACAACATATGCAAATATATAGCTAGTTCATAAATCATCCATTCACCAGAAACGAACAAAATGAAAACACAAAGGTTTCAACTACTTGTTGGAAAGAAAGAAAGAAATAATTACATAAACAAAAGAAGCACATTATTCAGAAGTACGACAACTCTGATTCATTTATCAATTAGAAAACTTTAGTCTTTGTTTGGCTGACCCATAAAATACAATAAGAGATCAGGAACCAAAACACGGTATAACAATCTGTACCAACAAAAGCATCTAAATCAAAGAAAAGCAATTCAAAAATTACTTTCTCTTCTTCCTCCATGCCTTCTTCTTGCCTCCAGTGGCACGTCTCTTGTGCATGGAATCTCGGGAAATACCTACAAGCCATACAAAATTTGAAGATTAGCATCACAAAAATGAATGCGAAAAGCGAAAAGAGAAAACAAAACATCACGAGAGCAAATTCACAGGTACCCATCACTGAAACGAAGTTGAAAAACAGAAAATGAATATGAAATCAAGAAGATGAGAGTGGTGTGATATGTACCCATCTTGGGAGGAGGAGAGTTCAAGGGTTTCTCTGCTCCTGGAGTTGCGGCAACGCGGCTAGGGTTTGAGACAAGTGAGGCAGCCGAGCTAGGTCTTTAGTACAAACGAAGTCAACGAAATTACTATTTTGTCCTCAATAGCCCAAACGAACTCTTAACTTCGAGCAAGTTTGGATTGGGCTTTCCCAAGAATCCGCATCCCCAATAGAATTTGGTTTGAAGTGACGTCGTTTAGATCTTTATAGGCAAAGCGGCCCAAACCCTAACTTAGTTCATGGCCAATTCTTTGGACACCCACGTGATATCCTAAATATTCTTTGGTCACCCATAACAAATTAATAATTTAACGGTGGTATATTGCGATTTTAATAAATTAAAAATTAAAAATAAAATTTGGGGTCCATTTGAATGGAGTGATTGTCAATCTAGAAATTTATGTGACAGTACAAGTTTAAATTATTTGTTTAGACTATTGTAATAATTTATGTATGTTGAGAATTAAGTAAGGAAATAAATTCTAATCCATACGATGCAACATGAAGATAAATGAGAAATATGTAGTATTGAGCCCAAGACTTCAATGCCTATAGAAAGCCACTTATAGGCATCAAAGTTTTTCTTAAATACGTACTGACTTGAACATCAAAGTTTTTTCTTATAGGAACCTCCTCCTTATTCATTTATTGGCAAGAAAAGATGGTGGCCTCAAATCTCCCACATGGATTAGAATTAGAAGATTGGCACTGGGCTCCTATAGGTTATCACCACATCAACCTTTAATATAGTGGATGCAACCTTGACTTTGTATATAAATACAATCTCTTGAAAATGAAGCACTGAAAATAATAACAATAATACCAGACAACTTTTTATATATTACTAAATACTATCTCTTGCAAACCTTGTGGAATGTACTTCATGAGGGGTGCTGGTCCGGGGCTAATGGATGCTGCTACTAAAGGTCCTTTGCAAGCCGGAACACCAGTTGGTCGATTTAGGATTGGCAAAGAAGCTGGCGAATGGACAGCATCAAATTTTCATCCTTACCTACCATCAGAAGTATATCTCACATGCAGGAAAGATATATTTATCTGCTAGAAAGCTTACAAATGCGTTTTTAAAAAACTGCTGCCAAATTGCATAACTGCTTTATGCTTGCAGGTTTTTCTCTGCTAGGAAGCATGGGTTGGTAGATACTGCAGTTAGAAGCCGCAGTTCTGATAGGACCGCTGTTGTTACTCTACCTGGTGGGATTGGTAACTCTAGATGAAAATTTTGAGATATTAGCATTAATTCAGCTAGAAAGGATCGGGTCGGAGCTTCCAGTTCCATTCTTGTTGATGAACTATGACTCATTCTATTCAAAGCTTCTAGGCTTCCTTGATGATTGTAAGGACTGGGGCACCCTCTCCAACGGAGAGATTACATCTCTATGGAAGGTTTGTGATAGTAACTCAGAGGCTTTGGCTTATTTGGCAGGGTTAGGTAGTTTGGCTAAAGAGAAGGAAAATCCTACTTCCAGCAGACTCCTTACTCGGCTCTCTATTTTGGAGAACCAACTTTTGGCTCTCTACATCTAGCAAAAAGAGAGAGAACTGGAGGCTCACCAAATTGAAGAGAAAGAGAAAGAGAGAGAAAAAGGGGGAGAGAGATAGAGACACTTGAGAGGTTGGTGGGGTTGGGTTTTTACTTTTCTTTTTAATATATTTGATTTGCCAGAGAAAGATGGAGAAAGAGAAAGATTCAAGTATGCATGCTAAACATGAGGGATATATGCCATAAACCCATGCTTGGTTTTTGTGATTTTCATGAAGAAAACAAAAACTTGACCACATAGATAAACAATGGCAATTTCAAAACCAAAAAAGAGAGTTTGCATTGATCCTAACCATTGCAGATATTCTTAGGAATGAAAAGGAAAATAAGAAATAAAGAATAAGAAATCAAAACAAATGATTCATGAACATTATTAGATAGAGAGGTGTAGATAAGTGGTCAATAATTTCTTCATTTCTTAGACGTACAGGGAGAGGGTTTGAGGGTGTGCTTTAACATTTTTGGCCAGCCTACAATTGATAATGTACCAAAAGGAGGTTTGCAAAAAAAAATATGTACCAGAAGGATTCATTTGTATATGAGAAGGACTTGTTATTTATATATGCTAATTTAAAAAAGATTACATATTGTAGAGGCTACATGAGATCGTCATTGTAGACTACAAGCTTTCTTTTACAATAAATGAAATGAATACTTTGGTAAAATTAATAACATCATCAAGCATGACACATAGCTCATAAGATGATTTATGTTAACCTCGCACTTATTCTATCTCTCTCTCTCTCTTAGAGGTGGAATTTATTCGTTACAGATATCACATAAACATATAGTATACATCTCTCTCTAAAGAGGAGGGATACTTTGCTTATGCTTGAAAAAATTATGAGGATCGACCATGGTTTTCACACGCACCAATCTATCAAAATTACCTTTGAAGTACTTCCTTCCATAAAGTGTAGCAGTTTCAAAGTTAGTCTTATTATCTTGGTTCGCACCGATGTCGAGATCCCTGTAGTTTTGGAAGGCCTCTCTTGGATTCTTGGAGACATATGGTGTCATCATGTCATACAACTCTCTTGTTAAGCGAACGTACTTGTTGGTGGCCTCAATCCCTTCGTCATACCACGACGAATAGTATAGAGCAAAAAATAGGTTTCCGGCCCTGTGAGGGTATGGAGTTGCTGACTCGGAAATCTCACTCATTCTTCCACCATAAGGGTTCCAATCCAACCAAATGTGCTCTATCTCAATCATCTTCTTCCATATGGAATCAAAAACATGTTTTGGAATTGGTTCCTTCACATAGTCTGACTTACCTTTGTAGAAGGTCTCTGGTTCAGTTGGCTTGCTGAGAAGAATTTCTATGGGGGTTCCAATAGGACTTTCAGCCCAAAATACAGTGGATTCCACCCAGCTCACTTCATAGCAGTTTTTTCGTTGTAAGCCCAGTTCAGGGAAACTCTCATTCAACAATGCCACAACCTTGTCACTTGTTCCCAAGAAATGGCCAATGAATGATACTCCCACAGTCTTGTTTCCCTTGGTATCAATATTCTTCACTTGTGGCTGTGCTCTGAGGAAGACCTCTTTGGGCAGCTTGGGTGCAACAGTTTGCCACTTGTAAACCAAATCTGTAACACCTTCCTCTATGGTCCTGGTAAGGTTGAACACAGTCACTTTGGGTGGAACTGGTACCAGCTTGAGCTTCCATGAAAGAATAACTCCGAAGCTAGCTCCACCACCTCCTCTGATGGCCCAGAAAAGGTCCTCTCCCATTGACTTTCTATCAAGTATTCTACCATTAGCAGTAACTAACTTAGCATCCACGATATTATCGATGCTAAGCCCATACTTTCTCATCATAAACCCATAGCCGCCGCCACTAAAATGGCCACCAGCACCAACCGTTGGACAAATCCCAGCAGGAAAGCCGTAAACGTTGGTTTTTGCAGCAATTGCATAATAAACTTCTCCAAGAGTAGCTCCAGAGTGAACCCAAGCGCTCTCATCCGCAACATTAACATCAATGGAGTTAATATTAAACATGTCGAGAATGACGAAGGGCACATCCGACGTGTAAGATAAACCCTCGAAATCATGGCCGCCACTTCGGATTTTAATTTGCAACCCATGATGTTTGGCACAAAGCACTGTTGCTTGGACATGGGACTCATTCTTGGCGGCTATTATGGCCAGAGGTTTTGGAGTTGCAGCTGTAGAATATCTGCGGTTATTGATATGTGCTACCAAAACAGATTGAAATGAGCTATTTTGAGGGGTGTAAATTGATCCTTGGATTGTGTGGGCAGGGTGAGGATATTTTGTGAGGCATTGGAGAAAGCGATCAATGGAAACTGTTCCTGCAGTTGTCCATGGTATCGAGAGTGAAAGGACAGAGAGAATGAAAAGCAGGACTCGAGGGTTTGTGAACTTCATTGGTAATATGTGGGATTGTATAGCTCTCTTGATTTAATGCTTGGCAGGGTGATAAAACAACAGGCTTGGGGTAGTATTTATAATGGAGCCAAAGCACCCAACTTTGAATTTGTTTTTGGTTTCTCACCAACTCGTGTAGGCTTTTTATTTTCTATAGCATTATTGCGGACTTTTCTAATATCAGCGGTAACTTGTCAAACTGACCCACAGAGGTGGCTCTGTAGGGGAGGAACTCAAGAGGCCCCCAAACTTTTCCTAATACTTTTCTGCTGTCCATATGGCTGCAATGGTGGATGAAATTCGAAAAATTTAACTGTAAGGGCTAAATTGGTTGTTTTAATTAATTCAAGTGCTAAATTGGTTGACTTTTTAATTTCGGGGGTTGAGTTCAATTAGGGTCATAATTCGGAAGTAAAACAACTGAAAATCCTAACCTTAAAATAGAACCCACATTTATCATGTTAATATTTACCACATATAATAACCGTATGATTAACAAATGAGATCATGTATAGAATTTTCTCGAATTTGTGTAAGAGTTTGTAAGGTCTTAATTACAAGATCGGATGTCAATTTGGAATGGGATATGACCCTAAACTCAAACACATAAGACCATGTGTTTTCACATGTACAAAGTCATCTTTGCTTGTTAGTTTGGCACTTGAGGACCATTCGGGGTGGCGGACCATGCACTTTGATTCATATATAAATCAAATACGTTCGCTTAATCTTTTGTAGACTTTTCTAACAAAATTATTGGCAATAGTTTTATTGTAGTTGTAGACAATATATACATGCATATACATGTTATTATTATTATTATAACATACCCATATATATTATCTATCATAATGGAGGCGGATCCGTGGGGTTTTTGACACAATTTTGGCACAAATTTCACATCTTTAGATTAACCCACTATCAATGCATGTGATTAAATCTAAACTAATTCTTTCTTTTTAAAATTATTATAAATTGAAATTAATTTTAATTAAATTCACCACTCTATTTTCTCTCTCTTCATTTATATTTTCACATTCTCTTATAAAAAACTGCAATTGTGAGATGAAAAAAATCATTTATTTCCCACTACACCTTTACGGAGAAATTTTTTCCTTTCCTCATTATCCTTCTTCTTCTCTTTCATTTACAACCCAAACTTAAAACTATCCACCAAAAAATACATTTTTCTCTTATTGCGATATATATCCTCCCATATTTTACTGTTATTAGACTAGCTATATCATAGTTACCCAATTCGCTCGAACCCTTACAAATTTTGAACTGGATCGCACATATCTAATTGTGGTACATTAGCGTTCTGGAACAATACATTTAGCAACCCAAAACTTATAAGGATTAGAACAATACATGAGTGACCTTGCTGCCCAAACTTGATTGGTTGTTCCAATCATCAACTTCATAGGGTGGTGGGAGAGCAATAAAGCCTAGAGGGAGCCATGAAAACAGAGAACCATAGAGAGAAAGCGATGAAAAGAGAGTCTGGAAAACAGAGAACAAAGAAAGAGTTTTGAAATTGGGTTAGAAGCAGAGGAGGAAGAGGATGGGTTCTTCAATCTAATAAGGAAAGTGGTTTTCCAAAGAGGTAAATGCTGGAAAACAAGGCACGGACCCTAATAAAGAATCCAAGATCGTCTCTCAAGAATCTCCAAACTAAGAAAGTTCATTGAAAGGTAATTTTCAATTCATTGGAAAGACAACGATAGCAATAATCTTAAATTCATAATATATATATCCAGACCAACAAGAATCTAAAATATATCCGATCAATCTCAGTTTTCTCCAATATCTCAAACTTACTAAAAGTTCGTTCTCCATTTCTAACCAATCATTATTAAATGTATCAACTTAACAACCTACAATATATGAAGTGCATTGTCATGCAAATGTGACAACAGAAAAAGAAATGTATGTTGCATGATGTAAATATACTTTTACTTATTGGAAATAGGGGCAGAGCCAGAAAACATGATTCATCATGGAAATTTTGAATTGGATATCTCAAATAGTCAAACGAGAGCTAGAACCAGAAAAAAAAAAAAAAATAGAATGGGTCAAAATATATTAATTTTTGGACCACCATGTAAGAATAGACTTTTACAATCCGCCGTGGCTTTCAAATTTTATAAAACAATTTTTCTATTTTAGCAAGTGAATATAGTATTTCAAGCATGGATTAGACGAATGTTTGTTGGAGGATACGAAATTTCCACTCCGACAAATATAAAACTGAAAATGCATTTAATTTGAGGTGGGGCCAAGACAAAACCAGTCGAATTGTTCAAACCAGCCAAAATAAACTAGTCTGACTAGTTTGGTTCGATTTTAACAATAAAAAAAAGGGAGTTTCACTAAAACACCCAAAATGAGGGTTGAAATTATAAAAAAACCCAAGCACTATTTAAACATATAAACACACCCAAAACCCATCATTACACACACTCAAAACCCATTTATAAACACACCCAAAAAGTTGACTTTGTGGTTGATTTTGGGTGTTTCTATGTTTAAATAGTACTTGGGTTTTTTTATAAAAGGGAGCTTTAGTTTTAAAGCATAATATAGTTTACTAATTTAGTAGAAAGAAATACAATTTAGTCTAATTAGCAAAAGGCAAAAAAACAAAATGTAACAAAAATACCATTACAAAATATGAAAATTACAACATATGCCATTTTCAGTATTTAGTTTTAAACCAAAATTGAAAAACGACATCAAGCCAAAACTGAACCAAAACGACATCAACCGAAACCAAAATTGAATCACAACCCTTTCGCGCGACGTTTCAACTTCTCCTCCGAAACCTCGCAACTTCACCTCCAGAAACCTCCAGACCACCAACGATCATCGAAGACCACCAACCCATTCGTGCGACCATCATCGAAGACCACCAACGATCGAAGCCGATTCTTCATTCTCTCTTTCAGCAGTTCCAACCTATTCCCCCAAAATCTGAAAGCGGCGAAGCGGCGGCGACGAAGCGGCGACCGGCCAACTATTTACTTATTGAAGGGTTTAGCACTCTCTTGGGGAAAAATCGTAAGAAAATGACCCCTAACATAAATTTGCCTTCGATTCTAGGGTTCTGAAATTTTACTTACTGTTCATTCATCATTCTGCAATGTAGTTTAGGTTTTGGGTTTAGTTTTGGTTTGAAAACCTCTAAAAACCGAAAAATTACAAAAGAAAGAAAAAGAGCATCAAAACTGTTTTCTGCACTGAACAAAACAGAAACTGCATTGTAGTTTCTGCTAAATTATTTATACTTCTTTCCATTTCACGTCATGTTGTTCTGTAGTTTTGTAGTTCTTGTTTTGAATCATTCTACCTGCAGCTTTGTAGTTCTTGTTTTGGCTATGCTGATCTTTCAATTTCATGTCAAGTTTATGCATATTTTCTGGTACATTTTGTTTTTGCATTGCTGAAAGACAAATCAGATTAGTGAACACAAACTGCATTGCTTTACAGGCTTCTTGAATGTTGCTCATTTAGCCATGTTCTTCTCGTAGTTTCATTATGTTTTGCAGTTCTTGTTTTGGCTATGCTCTTCTTTCAATTTCATGTCAAGTTGATGCATATTTTCTGTGTATTTCTTTTTGCATTTTAGTGAAAGACAAACCAGTTGCGCTTACCACCAGATTGGTGCTTACCACAAAATTGCGATTCAGGTTTCTTGAATGTTGCTATTTCACGCCATGTTCTTCGTAGTTTCTGTTATGTTTTGCAGTTCTTGTTTTGGCTATGCTCTTCTTTCAATTTCATGTCAAGTTGATGCATATTTTCTGGTGTATTCTCTTTTTGCATTTTAGTGAAAGACAAAGCGCATTGCAGTTTCTACCAAACTGCATTGCAGTTCTACCACAAACTGCATTAGCTTTACTACAAACTGCATTTTTTCTTGAATGTTGCTCATTTCACGCCATGTTCTTCTTAGTTTACTGTTATGTTTTGCAGTTCTTGTTTTGGCTATGCTCTTCTTTCAATTTCATGTCAAGTTGATGCATATTTTCTTGTATTCTCTTTTTTGCATTTTAGTGAAAGACAAACTGCATTGCAGTTTCTACCACAAATTTCTGCATTGCTACTACAAACCGCATTGCTTCAGGCTTCTTGAATGTTGCTCATTTCACGCCATGTTCTTCTGTAGTTTCATTATGTTTTGCAGTTCTTGTTTTGGCTATGCTCTTCTTTCAATTTCATGTCAAGTTGATGCATATTTTCTGTGTATTCTCTTTTTGCATTTTAGTGAAAGACAAATGCATTGCGATTTCTACCACAAATGCATTCGATTCTATTCTTGAATGTTGCTCATTTCACGCCATGTTCTTCTGTAGTTTCTGTTATGTTTTGCAGTTCTTGTTTTGCTATGCTCTTCTTTCAATTTCATGTCAAGTTGATGCATATTTTCGTGTATTCTCTTTTTGCATTTTAGTGAAAGACAAATCAGCAGGCGATTTCTACAAACATTTTGATTTGTTTGCTTGTAGTTTATCTCTACTTGTCCTAATAGTATTTTCATCCCTTCTTGTTGCAGATCACAAATGGCACAAGAAATGTCACCACAAAAGGAGGAAGCTCAAAACCAACCAAAGCGAAGATTCAAAATGATGGCTCAAAAGAGTAAACCAAAGCCAAAGTCAAAGCCAAACTATGATCGGAAAGCAAAGCACCCAGACTATGTCCAATTTCGGTGCAATTGCAACGCTTTCAACAGCATCATTACGGATGTAAAAGACAAGCTCAATGAAAGGCAGAAGAAGCTTCTCAAGAACACCCCATTTTGGAACTTGATTGAGGTGTTTTACAACCGAAGGATTGACATGAATAACATGAATAAGTCAGACCTTGACTTAGTTCAGCTGCTCAAGAAGTTTGATCCAGATACAAAGTCCTTCAACTTTGGCACCGAAGCATTCAAGATCACAGGCAATGCTGTGAGTCAGATTCTAGGACTGCCAAATGAAGGAAAATCCGTCCAACTTGTCAATGATAAGTACACTTCTACCTTCAGAATAAGGCACTTCGGATTAAAGGGAAAACCATCAAAAAATAAGGTAGAAGAAGAATTACTAAAGACAATTTCCTTGGCAAACCAACCGAAGAAAGAAAAGGCCAAGGCAGAGGAAAAGAAGAAAACAAAGAAAGGAAAAGAAAAGAAAGAAGCTGAAGAAGAAGAAGAAGAAGAAGAAGAAGAAGAAGTTGACTACGACAAGGAGGTGGTCAGCCTAGTATTGGTTCACCTCTGCATGACATTCCTTTTTGCCAACGCTTCATCAACTTTGCATTGGAAAGTATTTGAGCATTGTGTGAATCTAGACACACTTTCATGCTATTCTTGGGCAAGAGCTGTTTCAGCCTACATGAATGAATCCTTGGTCGCAAAAGCAAAAGCAAAAGCAAAGAAGGGTGGAGAAGGCTCTATAGGAGCTGTTTCGGGTTGCATTATCCTAATATTGGTAAGTAAACAGTGGCTTATGCAATGCATTTTGAGTTTTAGGCAATGCAGTTTTCCTTTAGTTCAATGCAGTTTCTGTTTTATCCTAAGCAGTTTCCAACCTAATTTATGATATATCTTTCAATTTCATGTTTATGTTTTGCAGTTCTTGTTTTGGCTATGCTGATCTTTCAATTTCATGTCAAGTTGATGCATATTTTCTGGTGTATTCTCTTTTTTGCATTTTAGTGAAAGACAAACTGCATTGCAGTTTCTACCACAAATCATTGCAGCTTACTACTAAATTGACAGCAGTTTCAGACGATTTCTACAAATTGCATTGCAGTTTGTACTTCTTGAATATTTCTCATTTCACCCATGTTTTTGTAGTTTCATTATGTTTTGCAGTTCTTGTTTTGGCTATCTGATCTTTCAATTTCATGTCAAGTTGATGCATATTTTCTGGTGTATTCTCTTTTTTGCATTTTAGTGAAAGACAAACGCATTGCAGTTTCTTTTGAATGTTGCTCATTTCACGCCATGTTCTTACGTAGTTTCTGTTTTATGATATATCTTGTTTTTGAACTGTGCAGTTTCTACTGTGTGAGAGGACAAACATAATACAACCAATCTGGGCAAGGAGAAAGAAACTCCTGCCATTCTTAAATGGAGTCTTGTGGAACTCCACACAAGATTCAACCAAATAAAGGACTTGAATGACATCGAGGTATGCAATTTATCGCATGTTCTACTTTAATGTATCTTGAATGTGAATCCATGCTAAATCATTCTCATTATACAGGTATTTTAAAACTCCTAAAAGCGAAAAACTACCGGGGAAGAGGAAGACACTGACAAGGTAATTAAAATCTGTATACAGTGCATTGCAGTTTGTGTTTTCTACATTGCAGTTTGTATTTTATCCAATGCAGTTTTTGAATCATTCAATCTCATTGTACAGGGTATTTTGAAAGCATATAAAAGGAGAAAAACTACTAGAGAAGAGGGAGTCCCTCTTGACAAGGTATAAGAATCTCTAAACAAAGAATTATGCATTGCGGTTTCCATTTCCTCCAATGCAGTGCAGTTTCTAATTAGTTTCCGTTCAATATGCAGAAAAAAGAAAAAGAAGATGAAGGACAACAAAGAGAAGCAGAGGAAGCAGAAGACCAAGGAAAACCTGATAATGCTGATCAAACTCCAGAATTAAAAGAGGATGGAAAGAAGAAAATGTTTGAGAATGAAGCTGAAATGAACCTCTTGCAATTCAAGACCTCTTGGTGAAGTCCATGACAGACGAAATCAACTGTCGCCAACGTCAAGATCCTACCTTCATTTGCCCAGAAAGATTACAACTGTGGAAGGATGAAATAAATGAAGACGGTGAGAAGAAAATGAAGGAATTGTGGGATATATTTATCCAAGGAGAAAAGAGATCAAAGGAGTTGGAAGCGAAGTTGGCAACATACGAGAAATTAGATAATGAAGAATATTTGATTGCCACCATGACAGTGGAATCTACTGATTCCTTGAAATACAAAATCTAAAAAGGAGGATTGCAGAATTGGAAGGCAAGGAAACTTGTATTGACAAGGAGAAGATTGCCAAGAAAAAGGAGATTGAAGAAAAGTACAAGGTAGAAATTGAAAGCTTGTTCTCGGACCCAACAGCCTTTGAAATGGAGATGGATCACTTACAACACAACCAACACAACCAGTTGAAGAGCAAGAAGAAGAAGAGGAAGAGAAAGAAGAAGACAAGAAAGAAGAAGAGAAGCAACAAGAAGAGAAAGAAGAAGAGAAGAAGCAAGATGCTCCAAAACCTGATGTTCCTTCAAGAGTACTAAGGCTGAAGAATAGAGAAAGAAAGAGGTTTCAAGCATCTTGCTATGTGTACGAAAAAAATAAGAAACCAAAAAAGAAGGCAAAAAAGGATGATGAAGAACTACCACAATTCAAGATTATCTCTTCCGAGGAGCAATCAACACAAGAGGATCCTCAAAATCAGAAGGTGGTATGCAATTACTGCAGTTCAAGCTGCTGCTTTTTTTTGCATTGCGACAAATAGAAAGCGCATTCGAAATTTACGCTTCTGACAGCGCATTGCAGCTTTCGCTTTCTAAACGAAATCGCATTGCGGTTTCGCTTTACAGAAACGAAATGCATTGCAGTTTACTGCTTTATCAAATGTAGTTTCTAATTAGTTTCCTTTCAATCTGCAGTTAACACAAGAGGCATCTCAGCCCGATGCCACAAATCCAATTCCTGATCCCCCAAAAGGAAGGAGCCTTCATGATTCAATACCTGTAGGTATGCAAGAATCAAATGATGAAGATGAAGGAAAAAAAAAGCCAACAAAGAAAAAACTAGGATGGGGTCAAAAGAGGGTTTGGCAGAAAATTCCAAAGGAGGACAGGGACATAATTCAAGAATACTACTTAAGTACTCAACCTAGGTAATATCTCTATTCCAAAAGAACAACTCTTTCATCTTTTAATTACAATAAACTAAAACTAATCTTGTGAATTTCATGTATTCGAATCCGCAGTGATAGCTTTTAAGTGACTCGATAATGAGAAAGTGACAAACCATGATATCAAAGATATTGTATGGGACTGGAACTGTCACAAAACGTAAGTATAAAATACTAATTCTATAACACACACTGCACTGCATTTTTTATTTGTGCTACCTATATTACCCGTTAATAATTCCATTTTTCTCCAATCAATGTGAAACAAAGTTATTGAGGCCTATATCCAAATAGAGGAGGAGAAAATAGGGCCCATGCAGACAGATAGTCCACAGTACATGTCTACATGGACTTGGGTAAGAATTATTTTGAAAATTCAAAGTTGTTTAAACAGACACGGCACTGCAGTTTTCGAAAAATATATACTAACAAATTGCCATTCAATGATGGCAGGCTTACATGCAAACCTTTCTAGAACCAAATTGGCATAGGGCCCTGTATGAACACTTACTTGAAAAACTCGGGAAATGCAATGTTCTCTTCTTCCCGATCATTTCAAGTTCTGAGTTCCACTTTACACTTCTCACATTTCACAAAATGGAACGAAAGTGGAGACACTACAATCCACTTAGATCGTTGGGATCTAGAAAAGAAGAAAGGTGTATTGACATTGCTCAAAATTTTGTAAGTGGAATGAAACTGTCTTAATTTCTCAGCATAAACACAAACAGAAACTGCAATGCAGTTTCATATTATAATGCATCGCTTAATTTCAGACCAAAACTATAATATGCAATGCACTGATTACCATTTCTTTTTCTCTTTTTTTCTTCTTCTTTAAACAGGTTAATATTGTGGAAGGGTGGCTAGAATATATCAGACCACAAGCACAAGAGTTCTTAGAAACTAAAACAATACCAAAACTTGTGAAGCAAAAAGAAGGCCCCCTACACTGACACAGGTTGATTTGTCCCCAAATGAAGAACTCACTCTAAATTGGATTCTGCAAAATCCATATCGTTTCCATTTGAGGATGACACAGAATGTGCTCAACAAAATTCGTCTTCGTAAGAATTGTGTCTACTCAACCATTCATTACAATTTGAAATCATTCAAAACCAAAAGCTAATCTCGATTCATTTGCGAGGTTGGATTGCGGCATGTTCGTCATGTTCTACATGGATAAAATAGCACAAGGACAGCCCATTCCAAAAAATGTGGACAAGAATTTCATGAATGAATATCGAGCACAATATGTCACAAAACTCCTACACCACAAACACTGTGTAATTAATCGTCTCTAGTGATTTGCCTTTCGTTAACTCAAGACAATATGTATCTTAATTCTTGTGGATGTTTGTAAATATTTCTAGTTATGGTATATAAGAACATATTTCCTATACATATAAACTGTAATATAATCTTGGAAGCAGGATGCAACAAAAGCGAAAGGGAAACAACAAACTGCACTTTGAATTTTCTGGTCAAATCTGCAACAAATTAAAAGCTGCGGTCATTTCTGGTCTCGAACAATTATTCAATTGAAATATCGAATAAGAAAGCTGTGGCTGCGATTCAGTCTCGAACAAGAAACCGCTCATAGCTCGTCAAAATCACCTTCTTGCTCAAAAGGTAAAGGCATAATCAAAGTACTAAAACTAATATCAAATCACATTTAAGTAGGTCAGCAGTTGTAACATTCCAATATACTTGCAAAAATTATTCTGAAATTGAATTATCGAACAAGAAACTGCGCTGCATTTCGTCTCGAACAAGAAAATCTGAGTTTCTGGTCAAAATCTGCACTGCTGCTCAAAAGGTAAAGGCATAATCAAAGTACTAAAACTAATATCAAATCACATTTAAGTAGGTCAGCAGTTGTAACATTCCAATATACTTGCAAAAATTATTCTGAAATTGAATTATCGAACAAGAAACGCTGCAGTTACTGGTCTCAACAAGAAAGCTGACCGCTGGTCAAAATCTGCACTGCTTGCTCGAAAGGTAAAGGCATAATCAAAGTACTAAAACTAATATCAAAACACATTTAAGTAGGTCAGCAGTTGTAACATTCCAATATACTTGCAAAAATTATTACTGAAATTGAAATATCGACAAGAAATGCTGCGATTTACGTCAAATCTGCACCTTCTTGCTCAAAAGGTAAAGGCATAATCAAAGTACTAAAACTAATATCAAATCACAACATAGACTAGCAAAAAATATTCTGAAATTGAATTATGGGACAAGTTCTGTTCAAAATCTGCAACAAATAAGCAGCTAGTGCGATTTGCAACAAATCTGCTCAAATCGAAAACAAGCATTCAATGGCAGTCAAAAACGAATATCCACTCATGAAACAATTGTATAATTTTCATTAACTTCAAAAAACAATCATAATATCCAATTAGAAGCTGTGTAGCCAATTAAAAGCAACTAAAACTGCAATGCAGAAACTGACTATACATTCACTAAACCATATCTAACGTAAGCAATCGTCAACGAGAAGTAATGTTCATATCACAGCCTTGCAAGTCTTCCTATTATGCCCAGTAACACTACACCGACTGCATTTCAATGGCCTTTTAAATTCACCAAAAGCTTTGATCCTCTTTGTTGGTGGTCTTCAGGCTGGCCTCTTTGTAATTGGCGGAAGCACAAATCCAGCAAAACTGGTGCTGCCCAAGCCTTTCCCAATATCTGGAATAGGAAAAATAGGACTCTCATAGGCTTTTCGAAAGAAGTCAGTCCTATAGTAACACTCCACGTAATCATAAATTGAATCTTTCTTTGCTAGAATTGCAGCTACCGCATGCGTGCAAGGAAACCCGTCAATTGCCAAAGACGGCAAGAACAAGTCCTTTGCTCAAGATCAACCATCACAGAATAATCAGCAAATACTTCAAAAACAGTGAAACTAGAACGACGAACTACCCAAGTCCTACCGGCCTCCGCATTTTCCCACAGTCTAGTTTCCATCTCCGGACACAAAATTGTTGTCCACTTCTCCGCTTCAATTCTGTCTGAGAATTCAATACCATCAATTTCACGAATCCCTTCTATCAAAGGTAGCAAGCAAATCTCAAACACACCAACCCAATTATTAAATGACTCCGCTAAACTATTTGCCATCTCCCCATACCGCATTCCTTTGAAATATGCGTTCGCATAGTGATCTCTAGACAAATCAGATATAAATGTCTTCACTTTCGAACTCCCAACAATCACCAACTCCTCCATTGCTACCGTAAACTCTTCCTCTGTAACAGTATATGCGCACCTACTAAATAAATTGATAACACGATCCTGGAGCAATTTCCCATAACCTGACTTCGGGTACTTGATATCAAATTCTGTTTGAGGTGATAGTAAAGTGAAGAATGAGGCCATCCAGGAAACACAAACCCCGTTGCATTTAACAAACCTTGATTGCGATCCAAAAAGGTCACCACTCTCCCCATCGGTAGCAAAATAGAAGCCAAATGTTGAAGAAACCAAGTCCAATTCTCCTCTGTCTCAGAATCAACAACTCCAAAAGCTAGAGGATAAAACCCTGCAAAACAAAACCAAGAGCACAAGTATAAGCAAAAAAGGGAAATTGCAGTGCAGTTTTTGAAAACAAATCTGCTCAAATTTGAAAGGAAACCAAAAGGCAAAACCATGATCCAAGTACTAAAACTAAATTTAAAACACATTTAAGTTCATGAGCAGTTGCAACATTCCCACAGACATAAAAAAATTACTAAGAAAATCGAATTATGAAACAAGAAACTGCAATGCGTTTACTCGCTAAAAATTGCAACAAATGGAATCGCAATACATTAAGAACCATACCTTGATTTCCATTCTTTCCGGAAGCACGAGAAGCTGCCCCTTGTACTTGCTCTTCAAAAACGTAGCATCAACGAACAACAAGGGTATGCAATATTGAAATCCAGCAATGCAACCGCTAAACGACACAAAAACCGTCTAAAGCGATTAATTCCAGCTTCACATTCAAGAGTGCAGAGAGAACCAGGGTTAGTTTCCTTTACGGCGTCCGCATACCACACTAACTCGTTGAAGGACTTCGACTCATCACCGTGAACGTTCAATTTAGCTAACTCTTTGCCAAACCATGCATGGTAGTATGAAATGTCTATACCATAATAATCTTTGAACTCGTGTATAATCTCAACTGGCTTCACTCTGGTTTTGCAATTCTGTCCACAATGAGGGAGGACACCACACGAGACTTCATCATCTTACTCTTTGATTCCGTATCCGACCCACACATGTATGCACATTATTTAATGTCCGAATTACAAAGCGACCAAAGTAGCTTCACAACGAGAAGCATAAACACGCCAACTACAACCCTCCAATTTCTTATTCGAACAAATAGCAACCACCCGCTTCTTGTCATTGCCGGCATATAAAAATTAAATCCTACTTCAAGAGCGTACTTGCACAATTTCAAACGGAACTCCTCTGCACCACCGTCAAACTTCTGCCCTACATGATGTATGTACGTCTCCCACTCATTCGACAACAAAGGCTTAGCACTTGCTCTCTTCGACCTGCCCAAAATTCATTTCTGTCTTCGACAAGATTAGAACACGACGACTCGCCCTTTTCACATGCTATCAACTCCTTATTTGCACAAAAATCACCACTATATTCACTGCTCCCGCATAAATCCTTCACTAAAATATCAACACTCTTCTCATTTGATACAAACAAAAATGACCTCATCATGTCCAAATCGCTATCCGTTTCTAGAAAACAACTCGGATAACTGGGCAGCGAATACCGTAACGTAAAACAACCCAACTGCAAACCCTTAAACCTTAGACACAAAGTCTTCAAAATATCAACCATGGATGACTCTGATGAAACTGAAAACATAATGGTTTCCGACTTATATGTGCACTTGGCAATGACACACACCTCCATTAGCCTTGAAAATGCAAACAAAACAACAAACAAAAACAGAAAACAATTTAAATCAGTAAATAATGTACATGAGCAGTTGTAAAATTCCAATAGACTTCCAAATATTAGTCTGAAATCGAATTATGAAACAAGAAACTGCAATGCAGTTTCTGCCAAAGTACTAAAACTAATATCAAAACACATTTAAGTAGGTCAGCAGTTGTAACATTCCAATATACTTGCAAAAATTATTCTGAAATTGAATTATCGAACAAGAAAGCTGCTGCGATTTAGTCTCAACAAGCCTGCAGTTTTGGTCAAAATCTGCCTGCTGCTCAAAAGGTAAAGGCATAATCAAAGTACTAAAACTAATATCAAATCACATTTAAGTAGGTCAGCAGTTGTAACATTCCAATATACTTGCAAAAATTATTCTGAAATTGAATTATCGAACAAGAAACGCCTGCAGTTTCTGGTCTCGAACAAGAAACTGCACTGCAGTTTCTGGTCAAAATCTGCACTGCTGCTCAAAAGGTAAAGGCATAATCAAAGTACTAAAACTAATATCAAATCACATTTAAGTAGGTCAGCAGTTGTAACATTCCAATATACTTGCAAAAATTATTCTAAAATTGAATTATCGAACAAGAAACTGCACTGCAGTTTCTGGTCTCAACAAGCTATGACAGATGTAGTTTATGACAGAAAATCAAAACAATTCGAATAGAAACCAAAAGGAAACCACGATAAAAGTACTAAAACTAAATTCCATAAACATACAAGTCGACATAATCGAAAACAGGTTCTAAAGTACTCATACCTCAAAACTTAGGACTGCCAAAAATCTCCACAACCAAGCGGCAAAGAATTTAAAATCAAATCGATCAACGAAGAATATAGGGTTTAGCATTGAACGCCACAAGATCGCGCGCAAAATCGAGCCACAAAACAGCTCGAAATACCCGAACTAAAGAGAACAGAAATCACCCAAAGCGGTCATTGGCGCAAAGATGAAAATCGAGCGAAGCGTGGCGAAAAGGAAGGCGAAAAAGCGAAGAAAATAAAAGCAAAACCTACAAGAAAATTGAGCTCCAATGGCGAACCCACTCTGAAGCGAAGAAGAAAGCGAGCGAAGAGAAGAACTCGTGCGTCGTTTAAGCGTTGAGAGGCAAAAGCGTCATTTAATTTGTAGGTTCTGGATGAGCAGGCTTTTTAAGAGAAAAGGGTAGAATTGTCTTTTATTTGACATTTTTAAAGCCCAACGAATCTGGGCAGCCTTGGGCCTAATCTAAAATAGCTATTTTTATTGAGTATTAAAACCCAAACTAAAATACCTAATATCTCACTTCCTAATTAGTAAACTTAATTATGTCTAATACCTAATTTTCCTTTTTTATAAATACATGTCTAGAATTGGGTTTATTTATAAATTTGTATAAAAAAAAGTGTAAACTTGAACTGAACCATAATTAGTTTGATTTGATTCGATTGGACCTATACAGAATTCAACCAAATCGAATGAAAACATATCTACTAATCTTATTATTTTTTGGCACTAGGTCCAATCAAAAGTTATTATGACGAAAATGTCTATGATAAAAAAAATATATGTATCATAAAGACAACCATGTCTAATTTTTCTAATTTTTCTAAAATAATTGATTTATTCTTAACCCAACACAAATAATTTGAGACCAATTGGGACAAAAATCCAAGGGTTGGCCCCGCCAAAAATGATTTATTCTTAACCCAACACAAATAATTGAGTGCAAAAGGAGCCCAATTGGGACATAGGAAAATTTGTAGGACTATTTTAGTTTCTACATAACGGTTTTGCCATGAGCCACATGTCGCACCAGCTTTATAAATCCACGCTCACCAACCTATCTGATGCTACTTGACCCGATCATAGCTTATTGCGGTACAATAAAACTCAAGCACAAGCATGTTAAATAAACACACGATGCCATGTAAATGATCGATATTCTAATACCATGTCATGCTACAAGCTTAAGTGGGCCCAAGCCACATAATTACCCAGAGCTTGCTGAGAAGGTTGTGGTATGGACGGGAATAAGCAATCACAGGACCCATTGAGGGTTCGAGGAATTAAAGTTTTAAGTCACTTGGGAGCATTAAAATTCAAGCCCGTTTCTGGGCCCAAACACATGGGTTAGCATGAGAGAGGGAGAAAAATGATCCAATGCCTTAGGAGGACATCTAGTAGTCTGCTATAACACTTAGATAAACCCACATTAGTAGAATGCCCAAAATAAATAGACTATTTTCAGTAGCCTGACGAAAACCCATTAGACATTGGAAATAATATGCCAATAACCCAATGCTGTACACAAAGCTCAGCCTAGTGCCGTGTAAAAATCTAGCATCGTGCTCCACCCTTGTCAGAACTTTAAGATGGTCAACGAGGAACCATGGCAGGGACCAAAGGAAATCCATGTATATAGGAGGAATATCCATTGGACAAATGACTCTACCCATTTTCTTTAACTCTGTAAGCTCCATTTTGAAAATCAAGAAAGAAGGCAAGTGGTGCCTCAACCCCATGGGGAGGTCCACACACAAAAACCTTGGAACCCCAAAGAACCTGCAACCAGAATCTCTGGTTAAGGAAATTTCACCAAAAAGGGTGAATAAAGAGAAGCAAAGGAAAAATAGGAATGGATGATCAATGGAATTAGGGTGCTTAGTGCCTATAAAAGGGAGCTTGCTCTACCCAGCAAAAATCATCCAGGGCATGACCAAGCTTTGTCAAGCAACTGAGAATTTACTCAAGACATCCCATCTTCTTCTTCCATTGTTTCTATCTCCCTGTGATAGAAATCTTCCTAATTTCTTGTTCTTCATTTTGAACCTTTGCTCTCTGTAAGAAATTCATACTTCTCTCTCTCTCTCTCTCTCTCTCTCTCAAATTGCTAGACTTGTGAAAGCTTAGCTCCCATGCCACAAGCTCCTCAAGTCAAGCCACTCATTAATTTGTTATTTTTATTTGGCTATTAGTGAAATGAACCTAAAAATGTTTTCTTAAAGTTTCAGCAAACTTTTCGAAAACTCTTTTGGGAGCTTGGTTCTTGAACTCAAGCACTGGGGGAATTTCTTTTCTTTTTCTCTTACAACAGCCCAAGTCCATTCGTCGGGCTGCCAGAACAAAAATACCCCTACAATAATCTACAAAATGTTATTTAACACAACTATTGAAAAAACCCTCTCCCATCACAAAATAAACAAATCGTTATGGTGTGTATATTGGAAAAACCCAAAAAATATTTACTAGAGGTAATTGAAGAAAAATAACCTTTTGTAAAACAAACAGAGTGGACACCTGACGGCACGTTAGGCAGTAGGTAGCCCATTTGCTTATATATATCGAAGCAAGTTGGACTGTTGATAGTTGAAGAACCCTATTCCCCTTCTCTCTCAAAAGGTTCCACATTTTTGCACCACAGTTTGCAAATTGTGAGAGCATAAGTTTGGGTTTTCGTTCGCTTTATACCAATTTTCTGTTTGCCAATGCTGATAATTTGAGTTAATGACACATACCCATTTGGAATTTGGCCAAATATCATCCAGCAAATCAATCTTCAAGACGTTTGGAAGATTTGAGAATGGGGTTTTCGGTGTTGGATTCAATTCCAATGGGTTCTCATGTATTAGTAAAAAGTTGTCATGAAAGGACTTTGAAGATTCAATCTTTCTGGGCAAGAGAGAGACCCACCATTAGTGCCATTAGTTTCAAGCTCTCAAGGTCGAGGCCCTACCCACACCCAGGAAGACTTATATCATGCAAGTCTGAATTAGTTGATTTTGATGAGAGAACAAGCCCAAATGAGGTATGTAGCTTTGATGATCCTTTTGTATATGTTCATATGTGCTTGCTAATATTTGTTGTTAAGTGTGAATTAGACAATAAAAGAAGTAGACTGGTTCTCTCCATCTTATTATAGTCTAAGGGAACCCCACTTGTATTAGAAAAGCCCAAATTTTGATCGACTGTCTAAATGAAAATTTTGAAGTAGAATAGAATAGTGAATTGAAAATCTAGTGCCTTTTGTCAAATGTTTTATGCTTGATATGTCAGACTCCATTCGGAAGTTTTTTCAGGCAATATTTTGGCAATAATGCTGTTGTGACCGAGTTTGGTTGTCACCCAAATTCTCAATAAGTGTTGAGAGTTTGATCTTTTGTATGAACTGTTTTAGCATCATGTAGAGCCCTGCTTTTAATACTGGTTATAAGCTTTATTTGCTGACTGAGGGTATACATTGAAAATTTGAAGGGCCTAGTTCCTAAATTTTTGGTTTGCTGTTGAAAGATCAGAAAGAGATGCAACAATGTTTTGAATTACTTATACACATGCCCTGGAGAGGAACAGTATATTACAAATTGATCTAATTCTCATATATAACTTGTTTTAGCATATCATTTGTAGCCCTGCTTTTATTACTGGTTCCAGGCATTAATTTTAGCCCCGGAATGTTGCTCACTATTATAGATCCTTAGTTTCAACATAATTATTTACTGGTTATAAGCATAATTGACTGACTGGGATTATCTTGCAAATTTAACAGCTTGTTTCCTAACTTTTAGTTTGTTGTTCAAAGGTCAGGAAAGAGATAGAACGATGTTATGAACTCATACACAGACTTGGGAGAGGAGTCGTGTATTTGGGTTCTTCAAGGATGGGACCTGATCATTCACATTATCTGCAAGCACTAGAGTTGGGTAGAGAGGTGGGTCACTTTGTCCCGCCTTGCTTTCCCTAGCACACCCATTGATGTAAAAAGTATTTATGCATAGCATGCCTGTAAATGAAACAGAACTGCAGGGCTGACACATTAATGTTGAAACTTGAAATGCATTTTGGAATTAAAATTTACAGTAGTCTAATTGAGGAGATTTTCCGTTCCACACATTTTACTGAGCAGATTGCAAACCTTTTGGAATGTACTTCATGGACGGGTGCTGGTCCAGGGCTAATGGATGCTGCCATGAAAGGTGCTTTGCAAGCAGGAAAATCAGTTGGTGGATTTAAGATTGGTAAAGAGGCTGGCGAATGGACAGCATCAAATTTTCATCCTTACCTACCATCAGAAGTGTATCTCACATGCAGGAAAGATATATTTATCTGCTAGAAAGCTTACAAAGGCTTTTAGGGTTTAGCGTTTGCATAACTTACAAATGTGTTTTTAAACTGCTGCGAAATTGCATAACTGCTTTATACTTGCAGGTTTTTCTCTGCTAGGAAGCATGGGTTGGTAGATGCTGCAGTTAGAAGCTGCAGTTCTGATAGGACTGCTGTTGTTGCTCTACCTGGTGGGATTGGTACTCTAGATGAAATTTTTGAGATTTTAGCATTAATTCAGCTAGAAAGGATCGGGTCAGAGCTTCCAGTTCCATTCTTGTTGATGAACTATGACTCATTCTATTCAAAGCTTCTAGGCTTCCTTGATGATTGTGAGGACTGGGGTACCCTCTCCAAGGGAGAGATCACATCTCTGTGGACGGTTTGTGATAGTAACTCAGAGGCTTTGGCTTATTTGGCAGATTTTTACGAACTACCTCCTACTGACAAAGCCCGGCATGACAACGAATTGCAAAGCGCAAGTGGAACGTTTTCTTAAGATGATTTGGAGCTGAAGTGGTTGTCTGTAAAATGCTCTTCCCTTTTTAAGTGTATGTGCAAGAGATGATAATTGTCACAAAAACTGTTGTAACTCAATGACACTTGAACGTAGAAATATTGTTCATTACATGGATTGAAATAAATTTCCCAATCATATTCGAATGCTTGCAAGTGCAGTAACATAATTCTATGATAAAAATTGCAGCCATGCTCTACAGGCTACAGCCCGCCATCTGTTTGATGTTTTGCCTCTTCCGCCATTCTTATAATTCTATGACAATTCTAGCTTCTTCCACCATTCCAGAGAATGAGTCTCCAGTTTTCTTCTGTAGACTGAGCACCTTAACACAGAAAAAATTAAGTGCAAAGAAATTACTTTCCTTGAAGAAAAGACAAAATAGAGAAATTTCATTAATAATGTATAAAAACAATAAAATTAAAACACATGCACGGAACCCTTTTTTCGTTCTTTTGTCTTTTGTGAATCCACGGTCGAGACTCGAGAGCAACACAAATCAAGCGAGACGGTGGCGTTTCAATATGTCGAACTTTTTGCATTTTTAGGCGGCCACATTAAATTCAAATTTTAAACCAACTGACAGCTGTAAAGCAACACAACAGTAAATCCTGATTAGAATTGGAAACTCCAGCAACGGTCATATTATATGTTGTGTATATATACCACTGAGGGGAGTCAACGATTAACTCACTCACAACACTCGCCATTCCAGCCCACACTTCAAGTGAGTGCCTTTTGATGATCTCTCAGTTCTCCTCAAAGAAGAAACAGAGATTAATTCTCTGTACTTTTCAATCAAATCCAAAGAAACTCAGAGATAAATTCTTCATATTTGATTAAAGAAAGAAAACCCATCGAATCAATTGCAGGATTGAAGAATTAAAGAGAAAGCTGCTTGCTTTCCCAGAGAGAGAAGTAACCATGGGCCCTTGTGCTGTTGATCTTCCGGTAGGTTTTTATTTTCATCCCAAAGATTCTGACTTGTTGGGCTATTATCTTCACAACAAAGTTTCTGGAAAGCCAATGAAGTACGAGGTGCCAAAGATCAATCTTTATGGCACGTCTGAACCCTGGAAAATTTGGAAGGATTTTGGTGGAGATGGCTTAGAGATCGGTGAAGACTTGTATTTCTTCACCACGTTGAAGACCAAAGGCACCCGTGTGTCTCGGAAGGCTGGAAATGGCTGCTGGCATGGAGAGAACTCTGCCAAAGTTCTTGATCCTAAGAATGAGCAGAGGGTTTTGGGGTTCTCGAGGAGGTTTCATTATAAAAACCCTAAATCTGATCAGAATGGTTGTTGGATTATGCATGAATACAGTCTTAAAGACTATCCTTCCATGCCCAAATCCAAAAGTTCCAGTGTTAGTAATGATGATGGCGATCAATTGGTGTTGTGCCGGATTCGGAAGAACGACTCGAAGCTTCATAAGAATGAAAGGAAGCGAAAATTTAAATCTGCCTCAGAGGATCATGGTATTGATGATGCTCCAGTACAATCCAAGAGCAAGATTCAAAAGATTAATATTGATGACCATGATCCAATTGGCCTCACCAGTTATGAGCCAGAGTTCGTTACGAACCCAATTGGTGTCACTCAGTCAAACCATCAACCTGAGATGATTGATGACAACCAATTATTGGGTGACGAATTTGATGAAGCCCTGAATATTGCTTTCTCATATTTGGACGGCCCTACTATTATTGATAACAACACCACACCCCAAATGCAATCATATTCAAGCATGCTACTGTGTGCAGAGAGGGAAGAAATGGGGAATACACCATGTACAGATCATGAGACCGAGTGTCATACTTCTCAGAGTTTCGCTACTGGCTCCGAGTTTATTGAAGTCACAGATGACATTGGATTTGGGACAAGTAAAGAAACAAGCCATGAATATCTTGACATTGATGATCAAATTGCCCAAATCAATATGTCAGAGCCAGACTACTTGCAGCTTGACGATCATGTGTTCGAAATGAGCCTGTTTGACAATGATGATCCCCAGTAATCTTTCACAACACAGCCGTTTGGTTCATATCTATATCCATCCTTGCACCAACTACTCCTCTAACCAAGAGAGCTGTGCTACTGTTGGTGCTGAAGCAACCAAGAGCAACAATATTGACACTGGCATTGATGTGTGCAATTGGTCACACAAGTCCATAATGGTCATATGATAGATCGATAATTAATCTCCATATGATCAATTAAATTACCACTTTTCCTTTTGGTTTTGTTTTTCTGTTGTATTGTTTGTGCAACAATTGCAAGCACTGTATTCGTAAATTCTTTTGTAATTAATGTTTTAGTTAATTCAATAACATTTTTTTTTATCCATCTATACTTTTTTGTTTCACTTGGTTGATCAGAGCTGTTTACTTATATTTCTACAAGCAAAGCAAAGCTGTATAAAATTATTCAATTGGGAAAGTTATGAAATTCTGCAAAATGCCGGTTTTTAAAATACGGTGATCAGAGCTGTTTTCTTTTTCTAAATTGTTTAAGCAACAACAAGAAGCTCTGTGTAATGGAGAATAAATGTTACTTAATGCTTAGGCTTGTTTTTCTAGTTGAATCTAATAATAGACATATTGGTCATATGATACTGATACAATATCAGATTCAAGACAAATTCTAACCAAAGCGTTTAAACAGGCTGATATGCAATACGAGTATAATCAAGGACGTGACCGCTGTACAGATGGTAGCAAATCATCACTACTCCCATCCTCATAACTTGCTGAATTGGATGTTGAGTTGTTCAAAGCAGCAAGCTGTGTTATGTTCTCAATCACTTTCACCACTTCCCCCATTCTAGGCCTTTTATCCTGTGATTCTTCCACGCACGACATTGCCAAATCAACAAAAATTTCTAAACCTTTTAGCTCTGTTCCCAAACCAATATACGGGTCAAGAACTTCACGAAGGTTGTACAGTTCTTTTGTCTTATCCATTGCCATCTGCACCACTCTCACTATATACTTCCCTCGCTCTATTGGCCTTCTAGCAGTTATCAGCTCCAACATTACCACGCCGAAGCTATAAACATCACTCTTTTCCGTCAACTGTTGAGTCATGTAATATTCAGGATCCAAATAGCCCTATAACAAAAAAGAATATTAAATACTCGGTCATAATTTAGGATGATATTGTGATAAACACAGACCTTTAGTCCTCATTGCTTGAAGAACACTATTACCCTTAATAGTCGATATGGAAAAAGTGCATTATTTTTAGTAGAGAGGTGGGAAGTTTTCAATACTGACCATTGTTCCTTTAACTTGAGTAGTCACATGATCAGTTCCACTATCAGCCATAGACTTGGAGAGGCCAAAGTCAGCAACTTTTGCAGTTAAATCTTTATCAAGTAGTATGTTGTTTGATTTAATGTCTCGGTGTATAATTGGAGGGTTTGCATGTTCATGGAGATAGGCCAGACCTCTTGCTGCACCAAGAATTATTTTAAGTCTCCTCAACCAGTCCAACCTTATTCCTGACTTCCCTGCATAGTCAGTTTTCTAATGTATAATTATTACATTAAAGAAAAATGATGAACAAGGGTTTCAGCTTTAAAAAAAAAATGAAAATTTCAAGGTGAAGAGCTGCATGGAATACCTGAAAGACTATCCAACAAATCACCATTTGGAACGTACTCATATACCAAGATTTGTTCCCCTTGCTCCAAACAGAAACCAAGAAGGCTGACAAGATTCTTATGATGTACCCTTGATAGAAGCTCAACCTCAGCTGTGAACTCAGGCCCTCCCTGCATAGAATCCCTTTTAGCTCTTTTAATGGCAACCATTTGGCCTGTCGGAAGAATTCCCCGATACACCTGTAAAATGTTGCCAAATTATACATTTTGTAACTGTCTAGCGACTGTAATAGTTTTCATTGTAATGAGTTATTCTTCATATATCATTTCGTGGAGTCTGTTGAAGGGAATTGCAGTTTTGAGGATTGAAGTTTAGTGGTGAGGCTATAGATGAGATATATGGCAAGCCTGAAGTATCATAAACATTTTTTCATAAAGAAAAAAGAGGTATGTGCTGACTTGGCTTTTATTCCTACCTCATACTCGTCATTCCCACACCATTCTAATAAAACTTTCAATCATAAACTTCCTTATTCCTAAACTTACAAAAGTATTTACAAAAGAAAATTGAAAGAAAAATGAAGAGGAAAAGTCGGTGTTTCTTGCTGCAATGGAAGCAATGACCATGACATGGTCATGAATGTCGCATCTTGTGCCAGTCAATGCCACAAGCTGTTTATAGCCAGCCAAAAGAAAGTCAGAATTAGGGATTAGGAGTTTTTCTTTGGACTACTGAGAGCCAGGATATCTGCATAATCTGACTTCAAAATGAAAATAAAATGAAACTGTGGTGGGGTGAGCAAGATAGGGTTGGAATAAAAGCACTCTTGTGGTGAAAATAACAAACAAATGAATGGCATATGGTTTCTTGCAATTAGATCACCATATTATGGAGTTGGTGAAAATAAAGCACTGATATGTTGCTAGGCAAGGTAACATGGTGGACTCACACTTTCAGGAAATAATCTCTATGATAATGAAAGATAATCAAACAAAGTTAACCTTTCCATAACCACCAGCTCCAACATCATTGGCTTCTGAAAAACCATTGGTGTATTTCTGAAGTTCTTCAAAAGAGAACGATATTGCTCCTTTTAGCCGAGGAGCACTGGCACTGATATTTGAAATCCCAGACTGTTACATTGTAAGACATTGAACACAATAATTAACTCATGCTCGCACGATGAAACATAATTTGCTGCGTGTACTTCAAATTTTTCTTGACCGTGTTTTGAGTTATTGATGAACTACATCTTACCAAAGGGATTGATCTGCTCCATTGCTCATCTGCTCTTCTCTTTTGTTGGAGAGCATAAACCCCTACAAGGGCTAATAATAACAGAAGCACAGAACCACCAACTGCTGCACCAATTATCAAGCCTTTTTTTGATCCTGCAGGCACCTCAAAATGATGAGAAATGGAAAGAGAGACGTGTCATCCATTATAAAATTGAGTTAACATTTCCACTTTTTGAAGCAGAACTAGAACTAATATTTCCAAGTTCATTGTGGTTTCAGAGTTACCTCCTCCTGAGTTGTCATAAGGAAAAACAGCAGAGTAGGGTCCAAAAAATCCTGGACGTGAAAGAGTCTGGTTGCTAATTACAGACGCAATCGCTGATGCTCCTGTTTGATTGAAGCGATCTTGACCAGATGGGAAGACTTGTATGAACAATTCCAGGTGATAAGATGAACCAAAGGTAGGATAACCCAGAGCAACTGATTCCACAGGAAGGTTATAGGACTGAAAGGTTCTTACGAGCGAGTCTTGAAGAGTTGTGTAGTAACTAAAGTTTTTCAAATTGGAGAAAGAAACAAATATGAAGACTAGAGTTCCTGTGTAAGGATATGCACATTTACAGGTTGGGGAAGAAACCTGGCCAGGACTACAGGCAACAGAGGCACAGTTACTTGGTGGTATCAAATTTGAGGAATTTGATGGAGACACAATGCAGTAGTTATTTGCCATGTTTGTTCCCTCACAAATCGGATTATCAACGAGTCTGCAACAGATAATGGACGACATGACAGATAAGAACTAGGTATATCTTGTGGAAATTTGATCTTCTGAAATTCTTAACACCGAAAAGAAGAGACTACAAATATGAATGAACACTAATGCTTACATTAATGTATAGTTGGATCCTCCTGCACTTGGTTTAAGGTCAGTAATGAAGTTCTTTTCCATATCAATCAGTTGCAAATGGTTGCTAGAAATGGTTTCGAGATCCAATAAACCATTGATCTTGTTGTTCCTCAGTACCCTGTCACAGATTAGAATAATCATTTCACAACTATCACTGCAACTATACCACGAAAGATAAAGAGAGTACTACAGGCCTTGTTTTACATTCTCTTCTTTGGAACAGAGTCCATGTCAAAATCAAAGCCGTTTAGATTCATGAAATTAAGTGTGGTGCTATTAGAGATCAGTAAGATACTCACAGTGTCTCCAAATTGTAATTGCTGAATAGAGCTTGAGGAACTTCTCCCTGAAGTTGCGTGTTTTCCATCATTCTGCCGTTCAGGAACGAAAGGCACATTAATTTGGAGCAATAAACTTTTCTCTTTAGCTCGATGATGTTTAAAATGCAGTTACATGCACTTCGACTCGAAGTGCAAACAGATACACACTCACACACACGAGGTATATGGACGAGGAATGAAACATACAATGTCGTCAAATTCTGCAATGTCGAAAACCAACTAGGAACATCTGATACATCAAAAGTATTGTTGCTCATGTCCCTGCAAATCAAATTCAGTCAAGGACCACAAAGTGATATCAACAATGGTGAATATGGTTTTCAAATTTCGTGGAAAAATATTATTGTAACCATTTTCTTCACGGGAAAAAGTGACATAATTCTCATATTTTATTGGAAAGTACAATGCGTGAACAGATAGAATTAATAAATCAGTAACGTAGTTCATACTTACACATAGCTTAGGCTATTCAGGTTAGTAAGGTTGGGCACGGGGCCAGTCAGCTGATTGTTGGACAAGTGCCTGAAACCATATTACTATTAGCCTCTCATAGTAAAGTGAACTCCGAACAATATGTTCAAAAGTTTCCATATAAATCATTGACTTACAGTTCAGCTATTTTAGAAAGATTTTTCAGGCTTGAAGGTACGGACCCATTTAAAGAATTCCTATCAAGGCGTCTGTACCAGAAGAAGATATTCAGTACAAGCAACTTTACAGAGGTAGAAATCCAGCAGCAAAAACCTTGGAATAAATCTACTTTAAGGATATGAAATAAATACTCACACTGCCTGCACAGACTGCACAAGTCCGAGTGTGGAAGGAATGCTGCCAGTTAGATTATTTCTGTCAAAAATCCTGCACAAAAAAAGTAACAAGCAGATAAAGTAATGTGTTTCCCTTAAGATTTGGAATTTGCAGATGGAAAAAATAAAAAAAAAAAACCTTCAGTCCTCAGTTTCCATATCAAAGACATTTCATCGGGTATTCCATTACCAAAAGATGCAGCAATACCCTTTTAAAATGAAATATGCACTAAGGAGAGGCTATTAGATACGCATTTTTCATACACATCAACTCATACATTTACTGTTCTACTCTGTCATGTAGTTAAGCCAAATTGAACAGGTTCTCTCCCTATATTCTCAAGCTATACCTTCAAGAAAATAGATGCTTAAACAAAACTTACACATGTATCAGCTTCATCCGTGCGCTGAAAAGTTCAGGTGGAATTTTGCCCGAGAGCTGATTATTTTGAAAATGACTGTATTTAAAATAAATAAGAGAATCAGATGGGCATAGAGCCAAGGTAGAAAAAAAATTAAAAAAAATATTCAGCTCAGAAGTAGCTAGAGTTGACATACAAGTGCCTCGCGTTCTCTAACTGATCAAGACCAGGTGCAGCCCCGTTAGAGACTGGGAAGGATCCCACAAGTTTGTTGTCAGAAAGATCCAGAAAGAAAAGTTTGGTCAGATTACCAATGGAAGGCGGAATCAGCCCATTGAAACTATTGTTCTTCAAGGATCTATAAATGCAGAGTTCCAAAGTTAGTGCATATCAGCCTGTTTAAACGCTTTGGTAGGAATGATGAAGCTAGAAGGAGGCCTTACAGATAAGACAGCTGCTTTAGAGATCCTATTGTGTCTGGGATATGGCCAACGAAACTGCAACCAACTAGGTTTCTGGCTCGCAATGAAGAAAGCAACAAGGTGATTAGCAGAACAAGTCAATAAATACTTTAGTGGAAAAACCAATTATTCTTTATGTTTTTTTTACAAGTATACTAGTTTCGTCAATTTTCCAATTGATGCCGGAAGTGATCCTTTCAGGCCCTTGTTGAAAGACAGATTCCTATATGAAAAGGGAGGAGAAGTGAGTTACACAAGACTAATTGATAAATCTGTTATCAGTATCAGTAAATGTATATCCAATAATGGAGGAATTCATTAATGCAGTTAAACTGATTTGACTAGTGTTTAAAATTCTTTGAAACAGTCAGTGCCTATTGAGCACTGAACCTCATAGTATATTCTTGAAAGAAAGACAATTCCTGGTTTGTGGCTCACATATTAGTTGTAATTTACAAATTAAGTACCATTTAACTGTAAATTGAAAAATGGAGATAGAACCTACAGAATCTCTAACTCAGATAACAGCTCGATATCGCTTGGAAGCTGACCTGTCAAAGACATATCTGCCAATGCTCTGAAATTAAAGAAGTCGAATTATTATCAAATTTGAAGCAAGCAACTTCCAGGAGCATTGAAAAAGGTGGAAACAGGCCAAGAACTTACATGGAGGTTATACGTGAATTGGTGCATTCAATACCTTCCCAGCCACCAACACAAGGATCTGAACCCACCCAACTGGGAGGTCTTATGTCCCATTCATCCATGAGAATCTTCATAGGAGCATCTGCATCAGAAATTGTAAAACAGTTCAATGCTTCAATCGTCATTTACTGATTTATCAAAGCTGATATACCATACTACCATATTTCATTGACTGACTGCTTAGTTTCCAATGGATTGATTAGTACTGAAACAACTCATAAGACATGGATACACCTAACCACTTTACAGGAGCTGATGTCTAGTTGACATGAGATTTCTCAACTAACATCTGCCAAATTACTGAAAACTATTGTAACGATAAAATCGAAACTATCAAACAATACTAGACCAACCCTCATGGCCAAATGTCTAGAATTGAATTACCCTATGCAAGTCTAATGCTGATCCAAACTTATGAATGCCACTTAAGAGTTCTACCTGGGGGAGAAGAAGCAGTCATACACACAAGTATTTTGAAGGTTATTATTGAGAAAGCTAAAGAAAAGATCAGTAGCCTGTCATACAACTATCAGCAAAAACTGATGAACTGCACAATGAAAAAGGACATATCAATTGAACAAAACTCACACTCCTCAATGGCTCCCTCTGCTGCAATAACAAAGAATGAGATTAACACAAGCATCGAAAACACATGAGCTGCTCGAGTTCCACCCATTACTTGACTTGCCATTGTTGTGGATAAAAATTTATCGAGTTCCATCAATTGATCTAGTGCAGCTACCTACTTTTACAAAGTCCATGGGAGAACTTTTCAGAAGTTGTAACAAAAGTAAATGGTCTTGCTCGATTATAACCAAGTGCGATAACATATTGGAAGAGAGAAGTCAATGGCCATATTTTAAATGAATCATGAAAGATAAAGAAATGGATTATTGTGCAAAGAAAAGGGAAGACTAAACCGTATCAAACGTACATGTTGGAACTTGCAAAAGGACAATCTTGAATAATTCTTTACGCACTAACATGTTCAGTATAAAAAATTTAATCAGGAAACATTCAAATGAAGAAACTCAAATATATGTATGATTTCAAAATATTATACGATGAAACCAACAACTACTACGACAAAGACCAAACAGATTAACCCAGCAAAGTAGGTGACTTTGGTCTGCCTGATGTTACAACCTTTTGTTTTTAATTGTTGTCACTATCTGTATGGTGGGGCTAGCCAACTGAGGTTAGCCAAAGTATGGCCCAAGGTGTCTGAAACCACCTAAATAAACCACAATTAGTATCTTCCAATGTCCAAACACAATTTTGACCACAAAAAAAAACAATAAAATAAAAAAATAAAAAAAAGATAAGGTAATTTTCATTTTACTACGTTGAAGTTAACCGAATTTCAGCCTTCGATACATCAAGTGTTTTCGTCTCAATTGCATACATAACATTTATTTTCATATCACTTTCATACATCCGTTAGTTTGACCGTCATGTTCTCCATTAATTAATGACATGACAATTAATGTTGCCACATGGAGCTATCCATATCTTGCCACGTAGGCTAAATAATGAAAATATTTTAATTAATGAATTAAGTTATTAAAAAAATATTTAAAAACTAATAAACTAAATATTTTTGTTAAAACAAAAAACACTTTCTTCCCTTCACCTCAAATCGCATCAACCCAACCTTCTCGCCGCCGCCGTCCATTCTGTCTCTCTTCCCTCTTCCTATCCCCCCTCTCTCTCTTCGAGCAAACCCAAGCTTGCAGACCTATTCCTAGACCCCTCTTGTCTTCGGTTTAACCCAAACACTTGTCCAAAATCTTTAGACTAGAGGAAGACCAGGCTGAAATTCATGGACAAATATAGCAAACTTGATATATAAGGCTGAAAAAAACTTGATGTATCGAAGGCTGAAGCTTGGTATACTTCAACATGGTAAAATGAAAATTGCCCAAAAAAATGTCCAAACACATTTCCCTCACATTGCACTCTCTCTTTAATTTTCCCAAATAACAGTAGAGCTTTTAAATTTTTTGGTGCAAATCTAATAAACTAACCTAGAAGATTTAAGGGAGATAAGTAGAAGAGAAATCAAGAAGTTTTATGGTTAACTTGTAGAGAAAAAACCTAATATATTATTCATTTTAGGGTAAATATCCTAAAACTAATGGGCATCAATCCAGCCGAATCAATAAAACTAGTAGATCCAAACCGTAATTATCGGTTTGGTTTGGTTTTGACCAATAAAAAGTGAAATGGTTAAAAACTTAACTGGACCGTATATGGTTTGATTTTAAATTTTTGTAAATCAGCCTAAACCAAACCGAACCATTTATGTGTACATTGATATTTGAATTAGGGAGGTGATTTTCTCACTCCCCTTTTCTACACTCTCTTTTTACTTTTTAATACTTTTTAATCAATATTGTTATTTTTTATTTTTTCTCTTTCCTAGAAAATTAAGGCATTCAATAGGGAAATAAAATCTGAAAATTATATATTTATAACCCCACAATAAATAAAATAAAATAGCCAAAATAATTAAACAAATCAAAAGATAAATTTTTTTAAACCTTTAAAATTCCAACAAGGATAAAGTTACTATGGAAATACCAGCAGATACCGGAGCTCAATCAATCTCAGAATTGAATGAGAAGCTTGAGAGTTAAGGTAGTGAGCTAAAAGATGCCATTCGAAGATAGGGTGATGCGAGTTGTGCTATCCGAGAGGTAGGTTAACTTGAAGCTACTGATTGTAAGCTCCATGTAACCTTTTTTTCTTACTGCTATTAGACTAGCTATATCATAGTTACCCAATTCGCTCACGCCCTTACAAATTTTGAACGGGATCGCACATATCGAATTGTGGTACATTAGCGTTCTGGAATAATACATTTAGTAACCCAAAACTTATAAGGATTAGAACAATACATGAGCGACCTTGCTGCCCAAACTTAATTGGTTGTTCCAATCATCAACTTAATAGGGTGGTGGGAGAGCGATAAAGCCTAGAGGGAGGCATGAAAAGAGAGAACCATGGAGAGAAAGCGATGAAAAGAGAGTCATGGAAACAGAGAACATTTTGAAATTGGGTTAGAAGCAGAGGAGGAAGAGGTTGGGTTCTTCAATCTAATAAAGAAAGTTGTTTACACCATAATTAACCAAGCGTGATTGAACACCAAGGGAGACATGTCTTCCTCCCTGCCAAAGGGAGATGCTCTTCCGAAGGGACAACCACCTGCCGAAGCTCCGAACCGCCAAACCTAAAACACAGGAGACACGTGTCATCATCACAGCAACTTGCACAAAGTCCCACATCGGAACTTTGTGCAAACCTCCTACTTTTACTTCCCTATAAATGGGGAACAGTAACCAAGAAAAAGGGTAACTCTCTCTCTCACTACTATCACATTTACAAAAGTCACTACACCTAGTCGACTCAGCATCGGAGAGCCTTCGCCGCACCACACCGTGTCCGCTTGACGATCGCTTCCTCTGCTTTTGTCTTCTGCAGCTAGCCTCACCAAGGCCCGCACTTCTCTTGCTAAGGACAACCCCTATCTCTAAGTTGACCCTCTCCAAAAAGAGCATCAACACCGTCTGTGGGAATCCAATACTTAAAACCCATTTTTCTCTACCAAATTGCTCCTTCACCTATCCGCCCGTCGCCTCTTCTTCACTCCACACTCAGCCATGCCTACCGAGGATAGCCGCGATGCCCAGCGTAGTATCCTCAGAAGGTACCTCTCGAGGGGACCATCGCAGAGGTCAACCTCCAGCCGAGGTGGAACTCCTCCGCGCTGCAGTGTGGTCAAGATGTCCGAGAGGTGTGACCATCTTCACCCAGTGAATGTTGAGCCGAACACGACCATCTGGCCTGCGGAACGGAACCAGCCCAGGCTCCAGCCGCAGCCTTACCCAGAACCCGAGCGCACACAGCCCAACCAAATGAGCATTCCCACCATGGCCCCCAATCCAGCCTAGGCCCGGCAAGGGTAAGGACCCTCCATCCGGAGACGACTAAGTCACGCCTTCTCCAGTATCTCCCGCCGAGGATCCGCCTCATGAACCAACGAAGGTCTACAGGATTGCAGGACCGATCTCGAACCGCCGACGGACCCCTTTATCCTCGCATCTCCAAGACCCAAAGGTGACACACCTAGGCCCCCCACCAAAACCAACCCATGTGCCTACTGGAGAGGGTATGGGGGACTCGGATGATTGGGAGCATGATTACTCGGAAGAGCACGAGCCTTATCACACCGAGGAGTTCGATGGACTGACCTTATCTAGCTCCGCCACACACACACTGCACTCCAAAGAACCGAGACTCTCCTCATGCCGACTGCGATGAGACTTCTCTTGAGAAGGTCCGACGTCTGAGAATGAGCAGCACAAGAACCACCAACCACTGGGCAAAGCCACGACCTGGGCCCTTTAATGAGCGATCCTTAATTTCCACCAGAGAAGGAAATCCAGCCCCTCCGCATTGCCTTCTACACTGCACGGAGGATCCCTCACCCACATACATTCTTTCCACCGCTATGGGATGCAAGGGCTTGACGGACGAGGGCATGTGCCTCCTCTTCCCATCTACCCTCGCCAAAGTGCGGCCTCGAATTGGTTCTACAGCCGAGCCCCGCACCATCAATACGCTTGACACCTGGCAGCTTTCCGACCATTTCATGATCCAGATCGATTGCTCTACTCTGCGGACGACTGCACATGCTTAGGCAGGTGAGGATGAGTTCTTCGAGTACGCAGCCGTGTTCAGCCACGAGCACGCCACGCCTGCCCAGAGACCGATGATCGTGCCGCCTTGGTGCTTTCAAGAGTGGCCTCCGAGAGTCTAACTTTCGGTACCTTGTCCACAGAACCCTTGGAACACATATGCTGAATTAATGAAGCAGGCATGTGCACGCCAAGGTGAGTATTTCAACTCCAGCGTGGCCCGCCACCCAAGCACATCATCCTTTCACGATCCCCAACCTCGCTTCAAGACCCACCTCACCCCGCTCAACATTCTACTCCCGCCTATACCTGTGGTGCCCAAAGACCCCAAACGAAAGGATAACTACCAAAGATACCTTCAACAATAACAAACGGGCGACATAACAACCACCACCCAATAGGTTAACCCAAGACGGAAGGCGATCGGCTCCACTTCCTTCTCACCCAAGCCCAGTTTGAGGTCTTCACCACCCTGAACACCACCTACGAAAATGTCCGGTGCACGAGGCACCTATAATACCCAAGCCCCCGAGACCAGCAAAGAAGCCCATGCCCAACACGGGTGTCTTCTGTCGCTTCCATCAATTCGGTGGACACGACACCGAATCTTGTGTTGCCTTGTGCAACATCATCGAAGGACTTATTCGCGATGGGAAACTGGACAAGTATGTGAGCAATCTCCCACCCCCACCTAACCCTCACCAACGCCAGATCAACATGATCTCAACTATCAGTGGTGGTCCCACCCTGGCTGGAACCTCCAACAACTCCATCAAACATTATGTCCGCTCCACCTATGCGCACGTGTCTTCGGCGAGCAGGACGCTGCCAAGACCCACAAATCAGCCGGGCTCCCATTACCTTCTGTGAGGAGGAAGAGCGCGGTGTTATCCTCCCCACGATGACCCAATCATTATCCGCGCCGACATTTCTAACTTTGATGTGGGCGTATCCGTGGACACCGGCGGTTCGGTCAGTGTGATGTTTGCCGAGGCCTTCAACGAGCTCCGTGTCCCATCTCACCGCCGATCAAGCATCACACCTCGTGAGCTTCTCGTGAGGTGGTCCACCATTGGAAGCATCTCATCTCCCCATCTCTATTGGATCGGCACCCAGCAGAGGACAATCACCACTCCCTTCCTCATTATCGACGCCCCACACCTACAATGTCATCCTCGCCCCGCCATGGCCCAAATGAAGGTTTTCATCTCCACCCATATGTCGCTGCTCAAGTTTCCTACACCTCATGGCACGGGCACGGTGCGCGGAGACCAACTTGGCGCCCGGCCGCTACGCTCAGCAGAAGGTCCACCAACCGCCAACATCGGGTGAGGCCTCGCGAGAACCTGTGCTCCAAAGATCGTCTGCCGCACCGAGCGCCGAGGACCCTAGGGAGGAATCTGCTACTCCCACAGTGAACTCAGGAGGATCTTGAGTGGTTACTCTTGATGAAAACATCCCTGACCGACAGTCGATTGGCACCTCTCTCTCACAGAGCTTCGTTCGATCTTGTCGCCTTCCTTCGCTTTAATTCGAGGTCTTCGCCGTCGCATACAATGACATGCCCGCATATCACCCGAGATCATATCCCACCGGCCAAGATTAATCCCGCCGCTCACCCGCTCGCGTAAGCGCCGCTTGCTTATGACCCGAGCGATACGAGGCCATGAGGGCAGAGGTGGACAAGCTAACTAGCATTGATTTATCAAGGAGGTGGACTATCCCACCTGGCCGCCAATGTGGTGATGGTCCGAAGGGTATGAAGGGTGGCGCATGTGTGTCGACTACACCAACCTCAATCGGGCTCGCCAAGGATAGCTTCCCTACCCCGTGATCGACCGCTTAGTTGATGCCACACCGCCACGCCTTTCAGCTTCATGGATGCTTACTCGGGGTACAACCAGATTTTCATGCATCCCGAGGACTGGCACATACCTCCTTCATCACGGATCGTGGCCTTTATCGCTATAAGGTCATGCCCTTCACCTCAAGAATGCCGGGGCCACATATCGCGTCTAGTGAACGGCATCTTCGCTCCCGATTGGCAACACCATGGAGGTTTATGTCGATGACATGCTCTAAGAGTCGACCATCACCAAAGACATCCCCAACCTCTCACCATGTTCACCATTCTGAAGCAGTATAGGATGAGGCTCAACCCCACCAAGTGTGCATTTGGGGTGGCTTCAGTCAAATTCCTTGGCTTCATGATCAGCCAGAGGGGTATTGAGGCCAATCCAGAAAGATCAAGGCCATATTAGACATGGCCATACCCAAGACGATCAAAGACATCCAGAGTCTTACCGGGCAGTCGCGCCCCGACTGATTCATCTCCAAAGCCACCGATCACGCGCCCCTTCTTCAAGGCACTTAAGGGTAGCAAGCGGAGTATTACCTGGACCGCCGAGTGCGACAAGGCTTTCAATGAGTCAAGGCGATATGGGCTGGGCCCCTTATTGTCAACACCGAGCCCGGGACACCTCATGATCTATCTCTCCGCCTCGCCACAGCCGGCCGGGCCTCAGGCTCATCCGCACTAAGAAGCGGCCGAGCACCCATGCATTACGTCGACAAAGCGCTACAGACGCCGAGGCTCGATACCCGACATCGAGAAATTGGCATTCGCCCGGTGGTCTCACCGGCGCCAGCCGTATTTTCGTGCTCATACCATTCATGTCTTAACCAATCAACCACTTGGCAAGTATTGCGGCCGTAGACTTCGGGAGGCTAGTCAAGTGGGCCATTGAGCTTGGCGAATTTGATATCCACTACAAACCCCGCCACCACGAAGGGCCAGGCCGTGGTCGACTTTATATCCGACCATCAACCCCATGCCGTGGCACCCACGATCACGATGGAGCCCACTCCCACCCCGAGCCAGTCCACGCCGCCGCAACGGCACCCTAGGCGTAACACGCCCTTATGGACTTTGTATGTGGATGGCTCTTCCAACGCCTAGGATGCGGAGTGGCCTTGTTCTCATCTCTCCGCATAAGGTTGTCCCGAGTACGCCTTCGCTTCCAATTCCACGCCCAACAATGAGGCCAATACGGCACTCTTAGCCGCCTCCTGCTAGCCAAGGAGATGGGCGCCAAGCAAATTCAGATTTTCAGCGACTACACGGCTCGTCTGCACCAAGTCAACCAGGACTTCACGCCAAGGACGTGTCCATGACACCTACCTCCAACATACACGCCATCTGCTTGCAACCTTCAATGCTTATCTCATAAGCCAGATACCACGCTCGGAGAATAGCCATGCCGATGCCCTAGCTAGACTAGCCTCAGCCATAGAGCAGGGTCTTGGCCGCAATATCCACATGGAAATCTTGGATCAGCCAAGCACACGGACACCACTCATCTGCGCCATCGATCACAGCCCAACATGGATGGACCCCATCCTCCATTTTTGCATAACCAGACGCTACCCGCGACCTGCGAGGCGCGACGTGTTCGCTATCGCCCGCCCGACACCGATCATTAATGGCGCCTCAGATAAGCGCGGATTCACCTACCCTACCTTCGGTGCCCGACCGGAGGAAGGCCACTATGTCCTCTTGGAAATTCACGAAGGCATCCGTGGTAGTCATTCAGCGCCCGCTCCCGCGCATAAGGCCATTAGGCAAGGATACTCGCCCTCACTTCACACCGATGCCTGTGCCTTCACCCGAAGGCGACAAGTGTCGGCCGTTTGCCAATATCCCGCAACTCCCAAATGAACCTTTAATACCATGGTCACCCTGGCCATTCGCCCTGGGGACTTGACTCATTGGACCTATGCCCGAGGGCAAAGGCCAGTCACGCACCGTGGCAATCGACTACTTCACTAAGTGGGCAAGCCGAGGCCCGCCACCATCAATGCGGCTCGCATTGAGACGCTCGCTTGACAAAATATCGTGTGTCGCTCGCATCCCCAACGCCATCGTCACGGACAACGGCCGCAATTTGACAACGCAAAATTTAGGCGCTTTGTTCCAATCTCAAGATCAAACTTTGCTTCGCTTCTCCAGCCCATCCTCACCCAATGGCCGGTCGAAGCCGTGAACAAAATTATCAAGAAAACCTCAAGACCAAGCTTGACAAAGCCAAGGGTTGCTGGCCGAGCTACTCCTGAGGTTCTTTGGGCTTACCGCACCACCTTTCGTGACCTCAACGGAGAGACACCATTTTCCCTTTCCTTTGGTACCGCAGTGGCACCAGAGAGATTGGCCAGCCCACGATCAACCTCCACTTACGAGGCCGAGGCTAATAGCGAGCACCTGGCCCTCAACCTCGACTTCATCGATGAGCTTCGTGACCAGTCCAACATGCGCAACGTCGCATACAAGCAGCGTGTTGCAAGTACTACAACTCGAGTTAAACCCCGAGCCACAACTGGGACGGGTCATGCGCAAGGTTTCTTGGCCACTAAGGATCCTAATGAGGGTACCCGGCCCTACGTGGAAGGTCCGTATGAGATCACCAAGGTCCGCCGCCGGGACTTATCGCCGGGACCCCAAGGGCAAAACGCGTTGCCTCACCCTTGAACGCCGACCATCTCAAGTACTACTACAAGTAAACATACCTAGACCCTAGGACATTATGTTTTCTTGTACCTCGGTCTCGAGCCTTGACTCAGGCCCACCATTGTACTTTCGCCTTTCGCACCTATCTAATAGAAATACCCGATCGGGCCCCATTTCTACTTCAGAAATTGGCGAATGCTTAAGGTAAAAAGCTACCAAGCTATCATAAAATCAAAGTAACCCGCTTCGGCAGGGAAATATCCATACATGTCAAAAACTAAGTCCAAATAATCGGGTACAACATAGCAAAATACAAATAAGCCCTCGGGCATCAAGATGGTCGTCCGCCTCATCCTCGGCAAATGTGTCGATCCACGGCCGACTCCTCCGCTAGCATCGGCACCTCCCACGCCTCACCTCCAAGGACTCGTGGCCTCGGCAGATGGTGTGGCTGCAAACAATGACTCGACCGAGGGAATGGGAGGAGGAACACCACTAGTGTCGAAGTTTATATCCAACTCTGGATTAAACCTCGCAACCGCCTCCCACCCATACCTGCTCCTCGACCATCGCATCCAAAGACAAGGCTCTTGAACTTGTCCGAGCCTCGACATTCCTCCACGGCCTCAGACGAGCCATGCTCAGCTCCTCGGTCCTCCTCCTCTCGGACTCGAGCCTAGCCTCCTCCACCGCCTCCACCGCGGGTCGTCTCCTTCACCTCCCGCCCAACCTCCCCACCTTCAGTGAGCACATTCCTCTCCCGGATGGCACTGGCCTCGGCGGTGGCAGCCTTGGCTGCCTGAATGGCGCTCTAGCCAAGTCCACCTCTCTCTCGCCTCGCCGGTAAGGTACATATCCCCAAAAGCCTGCAAGAAAGGTATGTTCATAAGCACATCACAATTGCACTGATTAGAGAGTCAAAGGCACAAGAATACTTACATTGGCGGCAGAGAGCACCGTCTTCTGGATCCGATCGGAGAAGTCCGTGGCCTTGGTCCGAGCGAGCTCCCGCATCAATCTTTACCCACCAGAAGACGCTGACAAGAGGCACTTCTGGCGATGCATGGCGGTTACCTCCTTCGCCTCCCGCCGAACCGAGGCAAAGTCTATATCCTCTGACTGCAGGAATAGCTCCTCCATCTCGAGCGGCACCTAGGTGGGGATCTAGGTCAAAGGGCGGCAGACTGTCCCACCCATGACGCCATGGATCGAGGACTCAAGTCCTCCGTTTCTTCTCCAGCCCGCTAACCGCCATCCTCCTCCGTCCGAGGCCGCTTCCAAAGAGCCCGGGCTGCTGTCCCCTCGCAGCATCGGGCGCCTTTGCTCGCTTGGCCCTATTGGCCCTATCCTCTCTCTTCTCTCTCGCAACTTTCTGCCTCTCCTCCTCATTCACCGCTACCTTCGGTGACGCCTCAACCACGGTCACCACCTTCTTCGCACTCAGCCATCAAAACAACACCGGCTGTGGTGAGAAGCTATACAACAACATACACATAACAAGGAGGGAGTGGGCTAATACTTACTTCCTTGAAGCAACCCCGACTGTAGAAGAAGGGCTGGTCACAATATTCTTCAGCTCACGCGCCTCCTGGGGCACCTGCCTCCTCACCAGCTCTATCTCTTCCTCCTCCTCCCTAGACACTAGCCTACACTTCACAGAACCTGCACATGGACAAAGGCGTTAGTTCTCACAAGCCTCAGACAACAATACATATTCATACCAACACATTCAAACACAAAGACATGAGTGATGACCCAAGACCTATAGATTGAAAATGGGTAGGCACATGTTTGCTGACAGTCGTCCCAGGCCAGCACTCCCAATCACCAAAGGCAAAGAACCATCGGTTTCGCCACGTCTTCTGCGACGATGGTGGTTGCCCTATAAAGTATCCTCTCTCCTTCGCCTTTCGGCAGTTAACCTACACCCACCAAAATTGCCCTGTTGTTCGGACACCGAGCATGATGCATGAATCGCCAAGGTGGGCTCCCTCGCTTCGCCAACCACCATGTTATGTACACCCTGCAAGATACACCGTGGTTGGGATTATATCGCCCAGGCATAGCCCAATCTGAAAGCATCATTTGCACCCAAGGATGCAATGGTAACCTCAACCCAAATTTGTACATCGCTGAGAACACCATAACGCAACCCTCGGGAGGGTACCTAGCCGCTTCGGTAGGTATGGGCAACCTCAACCCCACACAATCAGTACCGCATAGTCTCGCCTTCGTGACTCTAGATCATACAAACTCATCTTATTTTGCTTCGGTAGTGGCACCCCTATTGAGACACCCACATCAGCAGATGCTACTACCACCGTACCACACCCGACGGCCCAGCCCGCCCACTTCCACTAGCCTCTGGTGCCTGGGTTATCCCCAACACTCGGTTTGCACAAGCTTCTAGGGCCACATAGTTCCTTTGCATCTCCCTATAAGCTTCCCCGAACTCCTTGATCGCTCTTCCCCCAACCCTATTTCCTCCACTATCACCCTTCCACCACATGTTCAGACTCACCCTTTCCCATCAGCACCCAAGTCCTCATTAAGGCTACCACTCTCAAACTCTTCCCCATCTGAAGGCATGGGGACTTCGGGAGCTTTGACTTTCTCTTTCAGAATGATCAGACATCTACAAACACAAAAAGGGAAACTAAGGGGCATGCGAAGATTGAAAACAGGAGCCTAGGCATGTTCTTAGTATGTTCATGACACTTCATCTACGTTCATATCACATTCATGCAAAACTCAAACAAAAGGGGCATTTCAATCCAGAGGGGGAGCATGAGCACAAGGCATACCTTGTTATCTCCACCGTCCACGGTCGCCGGAAATCGCCTAGCTCACAAGGGTACCGTCTCAAAGCCTCACTGAAATCGCTCCGCCGTCCTTGCACTCTCTCGGAAATCGCCCTTGCTCGTCTACTAAAATCTTTCGAAAAACTCAAGTGCTCATTCCTTCAGCCTTCCACAACCTTTTAAAGGCATACGAGGGACCCTTCGATTCTTGCTCCAAGCAATAACTCATCATACCATTGTGACGCCTCGATTCCCACGCCCGACGTTTCTATACCACTGCCACATGGCACTCATGACGCCACACCTTCCTTCGAAGGCTCCTTCCAAGCTTGGAAGGACCCTCGCGACACGCAATGACGCCACACCTTCCCTTAAGGCTCCTTCCGGCTTGAAGGACCTCGCGACACGCGATGACGCCACACCTTCCTTCGAAGGCATGATGACGCCACACCTTCCTTCGGAAGGCTCCTTCCGGCTTGGAAGAAGACTCGTGTTGACGCCACACCTTCCTTCGGAAGGCATCATGACGCCACACCTTCCCTTCGGAAGGCTCCTTCCAAGTTTGGAAGAAGACCTCGTCGACGCCACACCTTCCTTCGGAAGGCATGATGACGCCACACCTTCCCTCAAGGCTCCTTCCAAGCTTGGAAGAAGACCTCGCGACGCCACACCTTCCCTTCGGAAGGCATGATGACGCCACACCTTCCTTCGGAAGGCTCCTTCCGGCTTGGAAGAAGACCTCGTGCGACGCCACACCTTCCTTCGGAAGGCATGATGACGCCACACCTTCCCTTCGGAAGGCTCCTTCCGGCTTGGAAGGACCTCGCGACACGCGATGACGCCACACCTTCCTTCGGCAGCTCCTTCCAAGCTTGGAAGAAGACCGCGCCGACGCCACACCTTCCTTCGAAGGCATGATGACGCCACACCTTCCTTCGGAAGGCTCCTTCCGGCTTGGAAGGACCTTCGCGACACGCCGATGACGCCACACCTTCCTTCGAAGGCATGATGACGCCACACCTTCCTTCGGAAGGCTCCTTCCGCTTGGAAGGAGACCTCGCGTGACGCCACACCTTCTCTTCGAAGGCATGATGACGTCACACCTTCCCTTCGGAAGGCTCCTTCCGAAGCTTAGAAGGAGACCTCGCGATGACGCCACACCTTCCACTACTACGTTTCACTATTTGCGCGACGAAACATTGCGCGATTTAAGATAAACTCGTCGCAAGAAACTATAATTGCGCCGATTTAAAAACATATTCGCCGCCAATGCACGGAAAATTTGCGCCACCAAACTTTTTCGTCGCAAAAGGTATATGCGCGACAAACAAATTTTTCGTCGCAAACCGAGTTAAAAAGCGGGGAATTTTTTAGCGCGAAACATTTGCGCGACGAAATATCATCGCTGAAGGCAACATTGCGCGATTTAACACATTCTCCGTCGCGCAAATAGGATCCTCGATTTAGCGCGACGGAAATAAGTTTCACGCAGAAGAGAACAAGAGATATTTTATATTTTGGCGCCAAAATGACCGGTGGATATTTTTTTGCGCGACGATTTACGCTTCGCCGCGAAAGTTCAACGCTTATGCGATTTAATAACTTCTTTTACGCGACGGAATTTTGTTTTTGCGCGACGGAAAGTATCGGCGCAAAAAGTTAGATGTCGGCAGTGTTTGTGCGACAAAAAATGGGTTTGCGCGATTTAATAATTTGGTTTTATGACGGGAGTTTGCGACGAATAAGTATGTTCGCGCGAAAGTCTTTCTTCTTCATATTAGAATTGCCATTGCAGAGGCAGAATGCAAAAACAAAGCATTCGCCTCGCCTCTCTCTCAACCTCTCTGCACTGGGATTTCAATACATTGATTGGGTAAGTATTTTTCGTCATTAGTTTAAAAGTATTAATTTAAGTTCGTACTAAGGTTTTTTAATTTGTTTTCGTTAGGGATATTTGTAATTAGCGATTGGTGGAGAACGATTGAGAATGTATTTTATTTGTTTTATATATGTTTAAAATGTTCTTGTGAAGTTATATTTATATTATGTTGTGCGTAACGTAGTACAATCGGTTAGATGTACGGTTAATTGAAATTAACTTCGTGCTTTTATTTTTATGTTTAGTAACACTTAGTTTCCCGTTCGAGATTAGTTGGATTTCGTGCATGGATGCGTAATGCATGATCGCGTCCAATTAATTCTTGAATTGTCCCATTATTTGGACAGTTTGGTAATGCATAGTGTTGTCACGCATCTATGGCTACAGATTAGGTTTCGATTGTGGATATTTCGTTGTCATCTCAAGATCTTCGGGTGGTACATAGGTATTTATACCTATGGCCACCTCAAGAACTGAGCGAGATGTCGAAATTCATCCACGTCGAAATCTAATCTCATGTAGTCGTAGGTTACGTGGCAGGAGTATGCATTCCCGAATGGGATAGGACCCTTACCGGAGGCATAAGGTGACATTATAACTTCGTATGAAGTTGTTGTGATTGTTGTGTTGTGATTCTGGTTTCAGGAATTATGGATGAAGGTGGATACAAAACCCTAACAGATGCAGATTTAATACTTGGATGGAATCGAGGATTTTATTGAGTTTGCACGTAGACACAACCCGGTGCAACTAGAATCCGTTGTCCTTGTAGGAGGTGCAACAACACGTTATGGGAGACAATTGAAAATGTTGGATTTCATTTAGTAAGAAATGGAATGATTGAGACATATAGCATTTGGAACCTTCACGGGGAACAATTAGAGCATGCTTCGTCTTCAAATGCCACAAGAGTGGACAATGTTCAACCTATTGTGGATGCTAATGATGAAGTCATGGATATTATACAGGATGTTTTTCCATTTGCATCGACCAACATGAATCAAGAAGAGCAAGATGATGTGCCTACACCAATAGACAGTGCGGAGTTTGAACAATATGAGAAATTGTTAAAAAATGCCAACCAAGAGTTATACCCGGGGTGCGAGAGCTTTTCCGTTCTCACGGCCATTGTGGAGCTAATGCACGGAAAAATAAAGTATCGTATGTCGAACCTGTGTTTCGATTACTTTTTGGGGGTTTTCAAGAGAATGCTTCCGACGGACAATTGTTTGCCGAAAGACCATAAACAGGCGCAGAAGGTGTTGAATGGTCTTGGATTGGGTTATGAAAAAATCCATGCTTGCAAAAACAATTGCATGTTATTCTACAAAGAGCATGAATCGTTGGATACATGTCCTATATGCAATGAGTCGAGGTTCAAGATGACATCTCAGAATAGGACGACTAAGATCCCACAAAAAGTCATGCGTTATTTGCCCTCAAACCTAGGTTGCAGCGATTGTATATGTCGACGCATACCGCCACAGACATGAGATGGCATCAGGAAAAACGGGTAGACGATGATGTGATGCGGCATCCTGCAGATGGGGAGGCATGGAAAGAGTTCGATCGAATGTTCCCAGAGTTTGCTGCTGATCCCCGAAATGTTAGATTGGGACTTGCCACCGACGGATTCAATCCGTATGGGGTTCTAAACCAACACCACAAAGACTTGGCCGATTTTCGTATTCCCATATAATTTGCCGCCTTGGAAATGCATGAAAAAAGAATACATGATGATGACTGTTTTGATAATCGAGGATCCTGGGAGGTCAATCGATGTTTACTTAAGGCCGCTGGTTGATGAGCTAAAGGATTTGTGGACAAACGGTGTTCGCACGTACGATAAATCAATCTGGGAAGATGTTCACTTTGCGGGCAGCAATTATGTGGACTGTGAATGATTTCCCAGCATATGCAATGGTTTCTGGGTGGAGCACAAAAGGTTATATGGCATGTCCTGTATGCAAGGAAGATGTAACTTCTGGTTGGCATGCTGGAAAAGTTTGTTACCTTGGTCATCGGAGATGGTTGCCATGGGACCATGAGTGGAGGGAAAAAGATAAAGAGTTCGACGGGAACACCTGAGCATCGCCTTAGACCCAGAGAATGGTCCGGTGATGAGATATTGGACCAGCTGAACCGGTTGATTTTGTTTCTTCGGGAAAACAGTTAGTCGTATCAGACCTTCTACACATATGAACTGGACGCACAAACCTATGTTTTTTGAGCTCCCATATTGGTCGAAACTAAAATTGAGGCACAATCTAGATGTGATGCATGTTGAGAAAAATGTATTCGACACATTGGTGGGCACGATTCTAGATATCGAGGGGAAGACAAAGGACACGATCAAAGCTCGTCTTGATTTGGAAAGAATGGGCATACGAAGGGGTTTATGGATGAATAGGGACAATGATAAAGCTAGAAGGGATCTTGCATTCTTTTCTATGAAACCGAATGACAAGAAAGAGTTTCTAAAGTTTGTATCGTCAGTAAAGTTTCCCGATGGGTATGCTTCTAATATCGCACGTTGTGTGAATGTTGACGGGGGTAAATTTATGGACTTAAAAGCCATGACGCCATGTATTTATGCAACGCCTACTTCCTGTTGGTATTCGACACCTATTGCCGGAAGATGTAGTGAAGCCAATCATTTTGTTGTCCAGATTTTTTCCCAACGACGGCGAAAACTTTGCGAAAAACGGACATGTTTCAGTTGCGCCATGACATTGTCCAAGTCCTATGCAAGTTTGAGATGATATTTCCTCCAGCTTTCTTCACAAGTATGATGCACGTGATGGTTCACTTGCCAGAAGAGGCATTACTTGCTGGTCCTGTCAACTATCGCTGGATGTATCCAATAGAAAGGTATATAATCCTTATCATTTGTGTATGCATCATTATCACATGCTTGCTAATTTCAATCATATCGTTTTATTTTGGCAGGCTTCTCGGAGAGCTGAAAAAAAGTGTACGCAACATGGCCCGAAGGATCAATCGAGAGGCTTGGGTTCAATATGAGTCGCTTACTTTCTGCGGAATGTATTTAAAAGATGTGGAGACGGTTTTCAATCGTCCTCAGCGCAATCATGATGGAGGTATGAGAAATGAAAAACTTTCTGTTTTTGCCCAAAGCGCACGACCCTTCGGAGATCCTGGACGCGGAGAGTCGTTTTCTAGAAATGACATGGAGGTAGCGCATTGGTTCGTACTGAACAATTGTGATGAGATCATGGGATACTTATATGAGCATGAAGAGATGATGAAACGAGAACATCCATCACATTTGGTTGCCCAGAAACACCGTGAATTGTTTCCACAATGGTTTTTGGATTCTGTAAGTTATCAGTGTTTGTTATTTGAGAAATATAAATTTTTTAATAAATTTTGTCAGACTAACATATGAATGGTTTTGTATAATATTAGGTGAATAAGTTGAAATCATCGAATTCCCCAACTTACAGTGATGAGTTATATAACTTGGCGTTTGGCCCGATTCGCGCTGAATTGTTCTCGGGTTGTAATGTCAACGGTGTCAAATTTTTGGCCGAAGCACGAGATGACAAGTTGTGTACGCAAAACAGCGGTGTCCATGTCCTAGGTGGAGGCGAAAGTACGGACATTGATTTCTATGGCAAACTCACAACTGTCGTGCAATTGCTTTACAAAGATCGATACCAAGTGATCATGTTTAAGTGTCGATGGTTTGACACCAACCCAAATAGGCCGGGAAGTGTTAAAATCGATCATGGCTTACTATCTGTGAACATGAACAGAACTTGGTATGATGACGACCCTTATATTTTGGCAAACATGGCAACACAAATTGTGTATCTAGATGACCCTAAAGCCGGAAGCGGTTGGAACGTTGTTCAAAAGATGGATCACAGGAACGTGTATGCTATACCGTAACTAGACCCTAATCGACAACAACGTCAACAATGTAGCTGACCAACGTTTAGAATCTTCAATGGAAAATGATGCGGAAACACTTCGAGATACTAATGTTATACAAGAGCCATTTCAAATACAAGGAGTGTCTTCAATCGAAATACCGATTCAGTCAATTACAATTGACCTCGGTGATCTTCCGCGATATGATGTTGCAGTTGGCCCGAGCAACGACGATGATGTAGTTATAGAGGAGGCGGAGGAGGAGGAGGAGGAGGAAGAGGATTGGGAGACCGAAAGTGATGATAGCAACGATAACGAAAGTTATTATAGTTCAGATGATGAATGATTAATTTTTATTGTAATTTTATTATGTTAGTGGACATATTTTGTGTAATGCAAATGTTTTTGAATGTTTTTCACTTCCTTCAGTTCAGGTTAGTAAAAATTTTGAATGTTTTTCTTCCCTTCTCATCCACACGTGTACTTTCCCTCTGTTGATGAATATTTCTTCTATTATTTTCATCATGCTTGCATCCTGAAGCTTATCAATATTTCATCACAAAGCTATGTTTGCATATAAATATTTTATTATATTGATTGTCTCATATTTTTATTGTTTGCATACAATATTTTATTATATAATTTTTTGCCCTTAAACCCATTAATTTATTATTTAGGTACTGTTTCTTTACCCATAATTCATTATGTGGATAATTTTTTCATATAATATTCTCAATTTGATTACATCCCATGTATTGGGCTAGGAGAATTGTGGGAATATAGACTCTTGTAATCTGACCATTTCTGTTGGTTTGTGAGTGTTTATGAAATATTATTCGTGATTGAGTAATATTTATTTCTTTTGATAAGAATATGTTACTCATCTATGTGATTAGATTTGATAAATAAAAATTTAAAAGGTGCATTGGATGCATTTTACTAATAAGCTATTATGAAAATATACACAATTAATAAGGATTTGTATCCAATTTTTTTTTTTCCTAATTTTTTGTTCCATGTATGCCGACTAGTTCATTCAACATAAAAGATAAATGCTATTCGTAAAATTTAAAACATTAAAAATAAGTATTTAAAAGTCTATAAAACTCTATGACAAAAGTATATGAAAGTTTGTCACTTAACTTTATCAAGTATATTAAAGTCATTAAGAATTTGTCAACTCTAGGAAAGTCACTCACTTAAAAAAAGTCTTTGAAAGTTAGAATTGGATACACCCCCCTTACTTTCATACAAGTAATTATATGTAATGATGAATACTTCAGATTAATAATATGTGGTTTGCGCGACGAAGACATAATGGTCGCGCAATTTTTGCGCGACGGATAATGTACACGTCACGCATACTCTACCATTTGCGCGACAAATAATATCGTCGCGCAAATATCTTTAGCGCGACGAAAAAAAGACCCCGTCGCGCAAACATATACATATATATATATTTCTGAATTATACACACGTATATAGTTGAAATTGACGATCGAAGTAGTTCACTGTATTCACATAGGGTTAAACAGTATAGCTTTAAAAAATCATCAAAATCAAGTCAAAATAACCGTTAAATCATCACTTTTCGCTTATAACCGTCAAACGCTTTGTCCCGTTACTTGAGCTCAATGTTTTTTTTTTCTCATTTTTGACGTATAAGATCTCGAAGTATAAACAAACATATTTGACGGCTAGATTACTGAAACTAGTTTCCTAGAATGCGTATTCCATAAAAAGACAATATTCATAAAAACTGAATAATTTCTTTATACATTCCTTCAGTCTAACATAAGATTATGTGATGTCTTCTACTGTAAATATCTGAAATTGAAGATCGAATTACATCTCTGTATTCATATAGGGTCAAGAACCGCAGCTGTAAAAAACTTTCAAGATCGGAGCTAAAATCACCGTTGAATCGGGACAATTTGTTTACAACCGTCGAAACGTTTTGTCCCGTTACTCAATCTCTGAATGTTCATTCATTATGATTTTTGACGTATACGATCTTGAACTATGAAAAAAGAAGATTGTCGGTTGGATCATTGAAACTAGTTCAGGAGTTCGGGTTTAGGGCTTAGGGTATAGGTTTTAGGGTTTAGGGTTATGGTTTTGCGCGACGAATTGATTCTTACGCGTCGCGAAACCTTATGCGACAAACAGAATCAATTCGTCGCGCAAAATCATTAAAAATTTCGCCCCTCTCCGCCCAGACTTAGTGAAATTTTTTATCAAAAGCGCGCGACAAATACACTTCCTTTCGTCGCAAGAATCAATAAAAATTTCTCCTCTCCGCTCCAAAGACTTAGTGAAATTTTTTATCAAAGCCGCTTATGCGATTTAATACACTTCCTTTCGTCACAAGAATCAATAAAAATTTCTCCTCTCCGCTCCAAAGACTTAGTGAAATTTTTTATCAAAAGCCGCTTATGCGACGAATACACTTCCTTTCGTCACAAAATCAATAAAAAATTTCTCTCCTCTCCGCTCCAAAGACTCGGTGAAATTTTTTATCAAAAGCCGCTTTGCGCGATTTAATACACTTCCCTCCCGTCGCGCAATCTCATTGCATTGATTTTTCCCGCCAAAATCAAATCCCAAAATTTTGGGCGGTCAAGATAGCATGCGCGACGACGTAGTTTTTAAATCGCGCAAAGTATATCTGTTCACAAGTTTGCGCGACGAAAATCATTGTTTTAGTCGCGCAAAGGTCCAATTTTTATATTATTGCGCGACGAAATGTTTATTTTTTCGTCGCGCAAAGGTTATTTTAATGAAGTTTGCGCGACGAAATTCATTGTTCGTCGCGCAAAGTCGAATAAGTTTTCTGAAAATCGCGATCTTCTCCTTCTTCCCCAAATTCTGAAACCTAACCCTAAAACCTCCCAAATCTCTCCGCCGTGACCTCAGCCCCTAATCCGCCCCAAATCAGATCCTGCCGCCGCCACCGCCGATCCTGTGAGCTTCTCGCCGTGGCTGTCCATCCCGCCGCCGTGAATTGCTTGCTTAGCCCGAATCTCCGCCGCGTTGTTCTCTCTCCTCCGGGCACCAAACCGCAATTGAGGTATGCTTTTTGGGCTATTTTTCATGCTCTAGCTGATGGTTGTGTAGGATTTGATTGATTGTGTGCATAGGGTAGTCAATTTGAAACCCTAGGTTTCGGCCGGTTTTGAAATTCAAAAGTGGCTCCAATTGATGTTTTAAACCTAGGGTAGGAACCTTGCCCCTTAATTTGTAGGATTTCCGGGATCGTTATCTCTTAGGGCACCCGCCAGCGTGTGGTGGCGCGTGGGGTACTTGTGGCATAGGGCATTTTGTCCCAGTGCAAACATTTCGTTGTCACGAGCGCGTAGGTGTGCTCGGATTGGAATTTGGTTATCGTTTGAGTCTCGAACGGTTCGAACCTATTGTGCGATTTTAGGGTTTGATATGTTCGGACCGCTGGATCGAGCTGAAACTCACGTATGTGGTACCATGTATTTATAGGATCGTTTAGGAATCGACGGATTGTGGATCGGAGTCCCGGATACTCCGAAATCGCAAACCCTAGGTCAAACTATGATTTTAATTAGTTAGTTCAATTTTTTACTGACATTGTATGTGCTACATTGGATTAATGAAATTGTGCAGATGTCGACTTGATTAGACGTCGTAGGCGGTGACGGCTACACCGAAGTTCGAGGCTCTGGCCACCCGGATCACCGCCATCGCCCAAGATCGATGGAGCACGACCACGCATAGCTGGTCCTGGGGATCCCAGCGGCTGCATCATCATCTTCTTCGGTGGTGCAGCCTCTTAGCGCTAGGCGGCGACACCGCCCGCTACCACCACCGACACCACATCCATCGATCAGATCGGTGCCTCTGGGCACCTGGTAATACCCTTCCCCTTTCATTTTTTGTTTAACATTTTTTTAATTGGGAATTTGATGGTTCAATTTGATTGTATATGTAACAATATTGTCCTATCCCTTTGCAGCCAAGAGGAACACCCGAGGGCCGTGTCGGCACCTGAAGACGGCGAAGGTCACCCGGGTGACCAACGACAAGATCGGATATGACGAGCGCCATCGGGCTGCACCGACGGCGGACTTGCATAGCTCCTTGGCCCACGACATTGGCCACGTCGTTCGGACCCATTGCCCGATGCAATGGAAGTCTTGGAAGGTCATACCTGACGAGATCAAGATGCAAGTTCGCGGCCAGTTGTCGGTATTTTTCCTATCTTTTAATTATTTTTCTTTCAAACTTTATATATTTCTATTACTTAATGTATGTAATCAATTTATTGCAGACGAACTACGACTTAGAGGACCTCAACGAGGAGACTTTGGCGACGTCAACACTCTTCGGTGAGAGGTACAAGCAAAGTGGAAGAGCGACTTGCACCACCATTTCCAGCGCTTGATGATCCTAAGTCGCTCTTCAGGAGGGTTGCCCGAAGGAGCTTGAGGGGCGGGAGGATAGTTGGGCGTGGCTCTGCGCTCATTTTCAGGCGCCCGATTATGTGGTATTTTTTTAATAATATTTGTTTAATGTTTATTTTATTTTTTATATCTCATTATTATTTAATTTATTTATAGTTCAATTCTTACGTTTTATTTTTTGTATAAATGAATAAAGCCCAAGTGAATAAGGGCAATAGGAAGAAGAAGACTCTTCTTCACCATTCCGGCTCCAGGCCCTTCTCATATAGGATGGATGCACGGCGTCGGGTAAGAATAATATAATTTATATTTAATTTTTAATACGTCATTATTATTAATTTCTTTTGTTCATACTAATATTTTTCTTCTCTTGTTCAATTAAAGAAATTGAGATCGACGTCTTTGGTGACGTTTATGTTCGACCTGGGAATGAGTTGGCGAGTCCCTTCATGTAAGTATTATGTATTTTTAATTCTTATGTTACACTTTCAATTTATATGCATTTTTGAATTTATATTTTATGTAATGTTAAACAGACGACGATGGTGGAGAGGAGCCAGTTGGTTCTTCAAGAGTCCGCCTCCCAACTTCCTCCCGAGACTCCGATCGAGTCTGTGGATCCTCCGCATGATGCCTGGATTTCAGATTTTGACGCAGACGTTGGATCAGACTCTCGGGAGGAGGCCGGGAACGTATTGTAGGGGATGGGAATGCCCGAGAGGGAACCTCGACCGCGGTCATCGTCGCGCAGCAAAAGCGGTCGGTGTGATTGACATCGCGGTTGCCGAGCTTGAGGGTCGATGTCGGTGATTCTGCAGCTCGCGCGGTCCGGATTCCAATCCCAATTTTGGTGCGTCGACCTCCGAGCCCGTCCAGCCCGAGCATCCCCAGCACACCACGGCCCCTGCAGACACCCATACCTCCGAGCCGCCTACCTCCGAGCCGCATGTGGCAGATGACCAATTAGATTTCGGAACATTATTTGATTAGTTTTTTATTTTTATAATTACTTTTACAATTTGTATACATTTATTTTATTTTATATAATAGATGTTTTCTTTACGATTAATTTTTTTTATAGTAATTTCATTTTAATGAAAAAAAAACAAAATTTATTTTTTTACAAAATTAAAAATCAAATAATAATAAATTTTTTTTAATAATATATATTGCTTTTGCGCGACGAAACATAAATCGTCGCGCAAAAACATTTAAATATATCTTAATCTTGCGCGACGAGTAATTTCGTTGCGAAGATGTGTATGCGCGACGAATAAGATGTCGTCGCGCAAGGTTCATGCGTTCGCGCGACGGACAATTCGCGCAGCTTGTTTTGCGACGACTTGCTTCGTCGCGCAAATATTTGTGCGACGGACAATGAGGTCGTCCCGAAATGTTTTTGAAACGAAGATGTTATACGTAGCGCAAACTGCGCGACGAATGACATTTGTTCGTCGCGCAAATGCTTTCTTCACGACCTTTGCGCGACGGATTGCGCGCGACGAAGATTCTATCGCGCATAATGTTGTGCGACTAAAATCGTTTTTGCGCGATTAAAACACTTTCGTCGCGCAAAGACTAAAATGTAGTAGTGTTCCTCTTGGAAGGTACCGTGACGCCATACCTTACCTTCGGCAGCTATCTTGGCGTGCCACCTTCGCACCCCTATGACCGAAAAAAAAAAAAGAGGTGTCTTCTAGTTTTCAAACTTGGGGACTAGGGGACTACCTTCGGCACCCGCCACGCTGACACGCTTGGTTGAAATACACAACCTCTTCACAAGTTCCCAAACCAGAAGCCACTTCTTGATTGACAACTTGGGGGACTACTGTTTACACCATAATTAACCAAGCGTGATTGAACACCAAGGAGACATGTCTTCCTCCCTGCCAAAGGGAGATGCTCTTCCGAAGGGACAACCACCTGCCGAAGCTCCGAACCGCCAAACCTAAAACACAGGAGACACGTGTCATCATCACAGCAACTTGCACAAAGTCCCACATCGGAACTTTGTGCAAACCTCCTACTTTTACTTCCCTATAAATGGGGAACAGTAACCAAGAAAAAGGTAACTTCTCTCTCTCACTACTACTGTTACTTTACAAAAGTCACTACACCTAGCCGACTCAGCATCGGAGAGCCTTCCGGCACCACACCGGTGTCCGAAGCTTGACGATCGCTTCCTCTGCTTTTGTCTTCTGCAGGCTAGCCCTCACCAAGGCCCAGACCCTTCTCTTGCTAAGGACAACCCCCTATCTCTAAGTTGACCCTCTCCGAAAAAGAGCATCAACAAAAGTGGTTTCCCAAAGAGGTAAATGCTGGAAAACAAGGCATGGGCCCTAACAAAGAATCCTAGATCGTTTCTCAAGAATCTCCAAATTGAGAACCCCGTTCGACCTTAACCCAAATGTATAGAGAGAATATACTATTTTTATTACTCAAAACACAATACAATTCAACCCCCTTTACAATACTAACTAAACTCCTAATATAGTCAATTAATTGCTAATGCAAAAGACTAAAACACCCTTAGCATCCTATCATTGAGACCTCCGTTCTCATCGTTGTCCTCCGTGTCCTTGTCTTCGGACTGGAGCTTCGACCTCATCAGATCAGTAACCTCAACGCCAGCATTGGCTATGAGCTTTGAGAATCCGCCCACGATTGCGATCTCGTGGTGGTGGTTGCGACCTCGTGGTCTTCGTTTGGGATTGAATCCAAAGTTGAGGTTGTTGGGCGTGATTTTGTGTACCTGAGACTCAGATTTCACTCCGTATAAAATACAAAAGGGTATTAATGTAATTTAAAATACAAATTAAACAACCCCTAAAGCCCTTGACAAGGCCCATTGACTCCAAGCTAAGAAAAATTTAAAAACAGTTGATTAAGTCCAATACATAAATAGCCCATTTATTATATCCTTAATATTTTCCATATTATTGAGTGTTACCAAATTTTCCTAAAATTCTAATCTGTGAGTGCATCATGAATATAAAGGAGGAATATGGAGTATTGAGCCCAAGAATTCAATGCCTATAGAAAGCCACTTAAACACACAACCACAATAGAAATTTATGGCAACGAAGTTTTTCTTAAACACCTACTGACTTGAGCATCAAAGTTTTTTCTTATAGAAACCTCCTACTCATTAATTTTTTGGCAAGAAAATATGGTGGCCTCTATCTCCCACATGAATTAGAATTAGAAGATTGTTTGTCGGAGGCCCTGAAAATTTATTCTTCAAAAGTTTGTGCCGTAGTGTGAAATTAACAATAAAACAAAATTGAGAAGTAATGGACGCACTCTCCCTCCAAGCTACAATAGGATACAAGTCAAAGAAAAATATTGTCTTGGTTCTTTTATGGTTCTACAAATTACCACGAACACATGCATTTTCATCATATCGTATCTTTATGCCATACCACACGATGAGAATAGACTTTTACAATTTGTCGTGGCTTTCATATTTTATAAAACAAATTTGCTATTTTAGCAAGTGAATTTGGTATTTCAAGCATGGATTAGAAGAATGTTAGTTGGAGGATACGAAATTTCTAGTCCGACAAATATAAAATTGAAAATGCATTTAATTTGAGATAGATGGATGATCTAGAGAGGGATGCATTTTTTTGGGTGTTGAAGCTGATTTTTCTTAATTTTTGAGTTGTTTTTAAAATTAATTTAAATTTTAAACAGTTATATATTTATTTTTTAATGCACGCGGTATCCACCTGAATATAACCTTTCTTCCTTTGGTTTTATTTTTTAGGGTTTGAAGTGGAAGAAGGAGAAAGGGTGGTTAGGGAATTAAAATTTGGTGATGTATATCCTCTCCATAAATCCCGGATGGATATCACAACACAAATCCTCCCCGTATAAGGTATAGCTTCCAATTGCCCTAGTCCTGGTCCATAGGAATAGCAATAAGCTTGAAGCTAACCCTACTATTGAAATACAACCCCACCATATGAATGTCTGCCTATAGCATGACCTACCCATGCACAATGTTGCTTCCTTTAATAAGCTCACCCGGATTGTTGAGCTTCCTTCATTGGAATCATACATCAGAGCTGCAAGAAGGCCATATAGGAGTGAGCCAATTAGCAGGGAAACACGGGATGGAAGGCGGAAAAGACTTGGGTTTGTTTCACAGAAAAAGGACTAAGGAAATTTCGCTTGAACCAAACGGGCCCTAATCCCTGATGGTCTTGGATACAATAGTAGTCAACATTATTCAGTTTTAGTATGTTGATGGAAAGCTGTGCAAGCAGGATTGTGAATTTGAAACTTCAATAGTACAAGTAGTTAAGTGGTTGCAAGAATAGATACTTCAACATAAATTTACAGAAATATGTGAACAACGAAAACAGGAATGCAAGAACCAGGCTTTTTTTTCTGGTACATTGGAATGTGATCTAGTTCATCATCTACCCTAATCCTAACCCTACCAAACCTTATGAACCGGTTCAACTTTTACTATGTAAACTACTGCAATGAACAGGAGTTCAAACAGACAGCTTTTTTTTGTTCTCTTTGAGCTCCTATTCATTACATCTAACTAATATTAAAAAACCTAGACATTATTCTTGTCTAAAGTTGGCTGGGAGACAACTTAATTAGATTTAGCATATAGACTAAACAGAGAGCCTAGAGTTTTGACTTTTAATATATGGGTGCCATTCTCATTCAGTTGCATCAGAATTTAATTCAGGAAAATACAGTCCTTCAAGCAATGAACTGTGATAGCCACATAAAACCTTCCCACTCATCAGAAAACAGATAGTACAATTACTATAGTAGATTATGAGACCTTATGAACTCATTCCTTAGCTTACTTGATGCATTTTGAGAAGCATGTCAGTTGAATGGTACAAAATTATTAAAGAGGATTGTTAGAATGTACACTACTAAATTACGTTCTTTAAAGGTATCCGAACAATAATAGATACTCATGTTACTAAAGTATCGTGTCAAATGACACCATAAGTCCTAGACTGGAACACATGGACTCAAAATCATTACAATTATCACATCCTTAATTGGCTCTGCTAGAGTTCCATCAAATTCAAATCATATTAGCTCCCGAAAGTAATCTCATTCAGGAAATTGACAATATACAGTAAAAGACAATACGACATATACTATTTGAGAACAATTAGTGCATCTACATTATCACCATCGAGCTTGTCTAGAAATTCAGATGGGATGTCACCTTTGAGAATTTGGACTCTGAATACTAGCCTAGTATAGCTGCACTCCAGTTGTTCAAACACAAATGTATCTCCAACCTTCAAATTGTTGTCAATGGCAAATGCTCTCCAATTATCAAGCCTTTTACGACTGGATGATCCATGATATATCATCTCCCAGTTCTTGCCCCGAAATGTGAGAACTATAGGGATTGAACAAGAAGGTGGTGTTGCACTAAATTTGCCTAGGACCACCAGCTCGAACAAATGATTATTTCAACAAATTAGACTAATTAAAGCGAAGAAAATGATAATCCCAAATTAGAGAATTAGCAATTAATGCACAACATTATTGCCTACAATTTCAAAGAAAAGAAAGTTTCAGCAGTAGCCAGATTATTTTTCACTTGAACAAGGCAACCCTTTATTTAAAATTAAGATGTATGTGCAAATTGCTCATGCATTACGCTCATCACACAAATAGTTACTTCATTGCAATGATCAATTGACAATAATTATGAGATAGATATCAAACGATTTAATTATGTAATAAAATTGGCAACTATGATCATGTAGACTGGCACCATTAGTTAAGAAGTTAACAATAAAACAAAATTGAGAAGTAATGGACGCACTATCCCTCCAAGCTACAATAGGACACAAGTCAAAGAAAAATATTGTCTTGGTTTTTTATGGTTCTACAAATTACCACGAACACATGCATTTTCATCATATCGTATCTTTATGCCATACCACACGATGAGAATAGACTTTTACAATTTGTCGTGGCTTTCATATTTTATAAAACAAATTTGCTATTTTAGCAAGTGAATATGGTATTTCAAGCATGGATTAGAAGAATGTTTGTTGGAGGATACGAAATTTCTAGTCCGACAAATATAAAATTGAAAATGCATTTAATTTGAGGTAGATGGATGATCTAGAGAGGGATGTATTTTTTTGGGTGTTGAAGCTGATTTTTCTTAATTTTTGAGTTTTTTTTAAAATTAATTTAAATTTTAAACAGTTATATATTTATTTTTTAATGCACGCGGTATCCACCTGAATATAACCTTTCTTCCTTTGGTTTTATTTTTTAGGGTTTGAAGTGGAAGAAGGAGAAAGGGTGGTTAGGGAATTAAAATTTGGTGATGTATATCTTCTCCATAAATCCCGGATGGATATCACAACACAAATCCTCCCCGTATAAGGTATAGCTTCCAATTGCCCTAATACTCTCATATATATAGGAATGGAAGGAAGAAGACTCTCACAGAACCCCAAGAAACTCATTACAGAATCGTCTCCTCCATATTAAAGAATCCATCACCAACACCCTCTCTCTGCCGAACTAGCCTACATACTCATTTTCTTTCCATTCCGAGACACCTAGATCATCTTTAATCTTCTCTTCTCAACAAAAGTCGAAGAGGAACCTGCTACATAGCTTATATATGGCACCTTGTGCGTCTGTTGTTAATCTTCCAGTCGGTTTTAAATTTCGTCCAAGAGATGATCAGTTATTGGGATATTATCTTCTTAACAAGGTTCGTGGCACATCCTTTATGTATGAAAATGTTATTCCAGAAATGGATCTTTATGGTAAGATAGAGCCATGGGATATATGGCATGAATATGGCGGACACAACTTAGCCAAAGGTGAAGACCTTTATTTCTTCACCAAATTGAAGAGCCTGAGTGACAAGGACTCCCGCGTGGCTCGCACGATAGGGTCCGGGACATGGAAAGGTGAGAACTCAGGGACCACAGTCAGTGATCCGAAGAATGAGGAGAACGATTTAGGTATATGGAAAAGGTTTCATTATGAAAACCCTAAATCTGTTCAAGACGGTTGCTGGATTATGCACGAGTACATCCTTCACCCTTCATTGGTGAAGCCCAAACCAAACTCAACCAATCAGTTTGTGCTATGCCGGATTCGAAAGAACGACAAGGGGAAGAGAAAGTTGAGAACTGCAGAAGAGGATAATGAAACAGACACTCCAGTACAATCTCAAAATAAGAGGCAAAGGCCGCAACAAGTGACTAGGTTTGAGGAACTTATTGGTAATTGCACTCCCATGTCTGAGGCTACTGGAGTTGGTGGGAGTGTTTCATACTTGCCAACTGAACTCACTCAATCTCAGCCGGACAGCTCTTTTGCTTCACCCAACAACTGTGGTCTCTTCCCAAGCTAGGGCAAACTATACTGATGACGTCAGCCAATTTCATGGTGGCGGTGATGGGCAATGCCCTAATGAGCGATTTCTCACATTTGGACACCGCACAATCATTCACGGAACAAGCCTTGGGATCGCACGTAGTTTGTAACCAAGAGATGGCGTCAGATGTTTATGAGACTCAACAAGGCCTGGGCCTCACTGACAATAATATTGGACATTGGCCTAGTCCATTTGGTAGTGAAGAAGACCAAGTCAATGCGCTCGACTTCTCGATTGATTATGAGTTACTCATCCACTTGATTGACTGTGATGATGGTCCGCCGCAATCTTCCACAGCACAGTTTATGGGAATGGAGAACACTACTACTGCAAGTAGTGAAGCTAATATGGTCATCATAGATTGACCAATTAAGTAATGTACATGTACCACGTTTACAATCAATTAATCTTTTTCTTCATTGGGTTGAAATTAGATTAAATTTATGTATGTTTCTACAAGGAATATAGAAAATGCAGGTTCTTTGGTTTTGTCGATAGCCGGATCACTTTGATGTCTGTCATAAAAAATTTAAAGATCAAAATGCAAGTAGCCAAATATACACACTTTAGAGAGCTTACTTTGTTAATTTGTCCAGGGATCACTTCGTTGTCTATCATATATTAGTGGCCATTTTCTCTTCTTATTTTTTTTTTTTTCTTAATGATGTTGAAGTTTTGGAGATCAAAAGACTTGTTGGAGCTCTGGAAACAAAAGTTATTTTATATCAGGAGGATTTATTTTACTCTGGAGTTATCAAAGGCCTGTGGTCAAAGTGTCCCTGAAAGTCATGGTACAGAACTTCGTTGAAAAATTATATATATTGAGGTTGATCATTTAAAACATTATTACCCTTAATTATGAGAAAATTGAATTAATTTTTCTTGACGTTTTTATATGGAAGAATTTGCATGGGACTTCTCAGCAAAAAGAAAGCTCGGATACTCAACTCCCAATCTCCTCCCTCAACTCCCTATCCTCACATGTTTCGAAAGCTCGGATGCTCTTAGTTGGTGCTCTTTTTCTCCTGATCCTACCTAGTCTGCCTGGCATTGCATCTGCTCGTGAGTGGGCTTGTAGAAACTTCCCCTCAAGCTTCCCTTCGGACAACTCATCTTCAATTTGGTTGACCCTGACGATCTTGAGCTCCACAAAGAACTCATTGCAGGAAGTGAAAGCACTAATGCCACAAGTGCCACAAATGCTAATTTGCATGGGATGATAGACACGGAAGGCATTTTCAGGTGTTTCGCATGTTTTGGGAAGGTGATGGAGAAAGACAGGTTGATAGTGCTAGGTGAAGAGCACTCAACTAAGCTTTTTGTAGGCCGATGAGATTTTTGGCTATACTATGCGGCATATTTTTGTGGGGGAACAATTGGGTTGGCCTATAGGAACAATCTTGGTCAGATTTCACAATCACTTGAATACAGTTCCCTGACTAGTTCTCTAGTCACATTATACTCTTCATGCTCCTTCATTGGTCATTTACTCTCAGCTGCCCCGGATTTCCTGCGTAACTCTTGTCCGATTTCTGTTCCACTCAAAGCAGTTGTAAGCAGTCCTGGTCCATAGGAATAGCAATAAGCTTGAAGCTAACCCTACTATTGAAATACAACCCCACCATATGAATGTTTGCCTATAGCATGACCTACCCATGCACAATGTTGCTTCCTTCAATAAGCTCACCCGGATTGTTGAGCTTCCTTCATTGGAATCATACATCAGAGCTGCAAGAAGGCCATATAGGAGTGAGCCAATTAGCAGGGAAACACGGGACGGAAGGCGGAAAAGACTTGGGCTTTGTTTCAACAGAAAAAGGACTAAGGAAATTTTGCTTGAACCAAACGGGCCCTAATCCCTGATGGTCTTGGATACAATAATAGTCAACATTATTCAGTTTTAGTATGTTGATGGAAAGCTGTGCAAGCAGGATTGTGAATTTGAAACTTCAATAGTAGAAGTAGTTAAGTGGTTACAAGAATAGATACTTCAACATAAATTTACAGAAATATGTGAACAACGAAAACAGGAATGCAAGAACCAGGCTCTTTTTTTTTCTGGTACATTGGAATGTGATCTAGTTCATCATCTACCCTAATCCTAACCTTACCAAACCTTATGAACCCGTTCAACTTTTACTATATGTAAACTACTGCAATGAACAGGAGTTCAAACAGACAGCTTTTTTTTTGTTCTCTTTGAGCTCCTATTCATTACATCTAACTAATATTAAAAAACGTAGACATTCTTGTCTAAAGTTGGCTGGGAGACAACTTAATTAGATTTAGGATAGACTAAATAGAGAGCCTAGAGTTTTAACTTTTAATATATGGGTGCCATTCTCGTTCAGTTACATCAGAATTTAATTCGGGAAAATGCATTCCTTCAAGCAATAAACCGTGATGGCCACATAAAACCTTCTCACTCATCAGAAAACAAATAGTACAATTACTATAGTAGATTATGAGACCTTCATAAATCATTCCTCAGCTTACTTGATGCATTTTGAGAAGCATGTCAGTTGAATGGTACAAAATTATTAAAGAGGATTGTTAGAATGTACACTACTAAATTACGTTCTTTAAAGGTATCCGAACAATAATAGATACTCATGTTACTAGAGTATTGTGTCAAATGACACCATAAGTCCTAGACTGGAACACATGGACTCAAAATCATTACAATTATCACATCCTTAATTGGCTCTGCTAGAGTTCCATCAAATTCAAAGCATATTAGCTCCCGAAAGTAATCTCATTCGGGAAATTGACAATATTCAATAAAAGACAATATGGCATATACTATTCGAGAACAATTGGTGCATCTACATTATCACCATCGAGCTTGTCTAGAAATTCAAATGAGATGTCACCTCTAAGAATTTGGACTCTGAATACTAGCCTAGTACAGCTGCAAGTTGTTCAAACATAACATGCATCTCCAACTTGTTGTCAATGGCAAATGCTCTCCAGTTATCAAGCCTTTTATGACTGAATGATCCATGATATATCATCTCTCAGCTCTTGCCCTCGAAATGTGAGAACTATAGGGATTGAACAGGAAGGTAGTGTTGCACTAAATTTGCCTAGGACCAACAGCTCGAACAAATGATTATTTCAACAAATTAGACTAATTAAAGCGAAGAAAATGATAATCCCAAATTAGAGAATTAGCAATTAATGCACAACATTATTGCCTACAATTTCAAAGAAAAGAAAGTTTCAGCAATAGCCAAATTATTTTTCGCTTGAACAAGGCAATCCTTTATTTAAAATTAAGATGTATGTGCAAATTTCTCATGCATTACGCTCATCACACAAATTGTTACTTCATTGCAATGATCAATTGACAATAATTATGAGATAGATATCAAACGATTTAATTATGTAATAAAATTGGCAACTATGATCATGTAGACTAGCACTAATAGTTAAGAAATTGACATAGGAGGAAGTCTCACCACCATTTAAACATGGGAAATTAGGGGATAATTTACCAGTTGGGACAGGAGTTTGATAGTTGTTTTCGTGAGAACCACATCAAAAAAGGGTTTCCCAGAAAGTGGCCAAAATTCATCCCCTTCCAGTTCAATCACGGGATTTGATGTGGGTAGGTCTCCCATTTGAGGTTCTCCCATTTCATCAACTGGAAATTAACAAAGAAATTATCTACAAAAACAATCATAAATTATCTAGAAATTTTTGTATACCAAACAAAACACAGAAAACATCTTATGATGAAAAAGAAATCATGAATTTTAAAGGTTATGGAAAGTTGCAAAGAATTTCACAGAACTTTAGAATTATATGCATTTGTAGGTAAAAACTTATTAGAAATAATCCAAAAAGGTGAAACACAATGAAACAAGTCCATGAAACATATAGAAACTAAAGAGACTAAACATTGCCAATAGACAAAAACAGTAAACCCATCCGTTGCGTTATGACATGAAAAATTTAGGCATTTTCTTATGAAATCGACAGCTCTTAGGCTTACTACATTCACAACAATGCCAAAAGCCTAAGAAATTTGAACCCATTCTGAAAAAGAAAATACCTTTTAAGATCTGGGGTGGCTTGGTGAGGTGACAGTAGCTGATTGACAGAGCCAATGGCGAGAGAGAGAAGAAGAAGAGCCAATCAGCGAAAAAAAAAGCTCAGCTCAGTTTAAGAACTGTGCTAATTTGTTTTTGGTAAGACTATACGTTCATATATCCTAATTTTCCCTCCAATTCTTTCTGGCAATTTTGCGTCCTTTTTGCTGACAACACAAAATAGCTTCTGTTTGCAGAGCTCCAACAACAACAAAAAATGAAGAGGGAAATTGGCCAGGTATATCTGATAACAGACACCAAAGTGATCACTGGACAAATTAACAAAGTAAGCTCTCTAAAGTGTGTATGGTGTGATAGTTTGTTTAGCTTAGCAAAGTGAAGAAAATTGACCACTTATATCTGATAACAGACACCAAAGTGATGCCACTGAAAAAAAACCTCAAATGGATACAAAGGTAATAAAGGATAACCAAAATGGCATGAAATTGTTCTTAAATATTATAGTTATGAACATTAGGAACACTGACCAACCTAAAAGATACATATATACATATATATGTTGATGCTGGACTTACTGCAAACATCTGAAAATTCACCTAACCAAAGTAATTGATATTCACAGAGCAACCCAAACCGTACCACTTCAACATTATTCTAAATGTATATCATCTCAGTGCCTCTATCTTTGTAGGTTGAAAACCCCTCTTTGTAGGTCCTTATTCACATCCTCAGAACTCCCTGAAGTTGATGCTGAAATATCACTGGTGTTCAAAGCAGCAAGCTGTATTATGTTCTCGATCTCTTTCACCACTTCCCCCATTCTAGGTCTTTTAGCTTGCAAGTCTTCTAAACACAACATTGCCAAATCAACAAAGTTTTCCAAACCTTTCAGCTCTCTTCCCAAACCAATGGCTGGGTCAAGAATTTTCTGAAGGTTGTACAAATCTTTTGTCTTATCCATTGCCATCTGAACCACTCTCACTACATACTTGCCTCGCTCTATTGGCTGTCTAGCAGTTATCAACTCCAACATCACCACACCAAAACTATAAACATCACTCTTCTCAGTCAACTGTTGAGTCATGTAATATTCAGGATCCAAGTAGCCCTATACCAATAAAGAACATCAAATACTCGGTCATAATTTAGGATGATTGCTTTGAATAAAGTAAATGCTTGTCTTAATATTGATTTAGAGTTCAAGGGTCATTGTTTCCTAGAATTCGGAGACATGAAATGGTCATTTTTGATAGATTTTGCAGTCTTGAACTAGAAATTTGTCACTAAATTCAAGCCTAATGATGACCGACAGTGCTTGTTTTATGAAATCCTGTTTTGATTCTTCATTGTAATATGGTTCTTCCCTATTATCAAATGCAGCTCATGAGACTTGCGTTATTTTGCTGAAAAACACATGCTACAGAAGAAGAAAAAATGCCACTATTTTGGCAGGGTTCTGAAGTTTTGCGATACTGACCATTGTCCCTTTAACTTGAGTAGTCACGTGATGCGTTCCACTATCGACCATTGACTTGGAGAGGCCAAAGTCAGCAACTTTTGCATTTAAATCTTTATCAAGTAGGATGTTGTTTGGTTTAATGTCCCGGTGTATAATGGAAGGGTTTGCATGTTCATGAAGATATGCCAGACCTCTTGCTGCACCAAGAGCTACTTTAAGCCTCCTCTTCCAGTCTAACCACACTCCTGACTTTCCTGTGTAGATATTTTCTAATTTATCACATTTAAGAAAATTGAACCAATTGTTTCTAGGTATCAGAGTTTCAAATTATCACATAAGAGATAAATTTTTGTTCCACTTATATAGATCAATGTGTACTTCCTAAAGTGAGATCTCTAAAGTCTCCTAAGGTATGATGCTTGTTTGGCTTAAGGAAGCGAAGAAAATTGGCCACTGATTCTGACAAGACACCAAAGTGACACCAGATAAAATCCAAAACTAGGATCTAGAATCAAATTCAGGGGGTAAGGCATAGGATAACCAAACCCCTCCCTTAAATCTTAAAGCTAATTAACATTTGGATTCATCTCCAGGCCTTTCTTTTCTGGTGAACATAAAATCAGGTTTGTCTCTCGTATGGAGTCACACTAATGAAGTGCACAATCTTTCTCTTAATGCATCAGTCTTTATTAATTGCTATGAAAAGTAAATAAAAATACACATTATATGTGTTAATCAACAAAGTAAGAAATTGAACCATCAAAAGGTTCTAAATTCACATTCAAAGGTGAGGAACTTTATCGAATACCTGAAAGACTATCCCGCAAATTTCCATTGGGAGCATACTCATATACCAACATTTGTTCATCTTGCTCCAAACAAAAACCAACAAGGCTGACAAGATTCTTATGATGTACTCTTGATAGAAGCTCAACCTCCAGCTTTGAACTCAATCCCACCCTGCATAGATTCCCTTTTAGCTCTTTTAATGGCAACCATTAGGCCTGTCGGAAGAATTCCCAGATATACCTGTACAATGTTACCAAAACATATATTTTTAACTGTCTAGCACCTCTTGTACTTTATAATTACTTTGAGTTCATTCTTGATATTTGATTTCTTAGAGAGATTTTCCAAAAAAATGCATATGAGGATTGGAGTTTAGTGGTTGGGGTCTGAATGAGATGTATGCAAAGCCAGTCAGCATAAGAGAACGAGAAAAAAAGAGCTACATGCTGATTGTGCTTCTCTTTGTCGCAGTTTATAAAAATTTTAATTATAAATTTGACCTTATACGTAAAAGGAAATAATATTTAGAAAAGTATAATGAAAAATAACAAATTAATTTCATGCTGCCCTGGTAGCTATGGCCTTGGCACAGTCATGACCTCCAACCATTTACAGCTAGCAAAGATAATCAAAGTTAACCTTGCCATAACCTCCAGATCCAATATCATTAGCCTCCGAAAAACAGTTGGTGTACTTCATAAGCTCTTCAAAAGAGAACAACCTTGCTCCTTTTAACTGAGGAACACTGCCACTGATATTTGAATTCCAAGTTTGCTGCATTGTATGACAGGAAATCAATTTAATGCATACTGCTTCTTCATAGCGAAACAAAAGTGCCAAGGCTGTTTCAAATTTTTCTCTACCTTTTTTTGAGTTATGAATGGGACCATCTCACCAAAGGAATTGATCTGCTCCATGGCTCATTTGCTTTCCTTTTGTGTTGGAAAGCATAAACGCCTACTAGGGCTACTAATATTAGAAGTGCAGAACCACCAACTGCTGCACCAATTACCAAGGCCTTTATTTGATCCTGTAGGCACCTCAGAATTATGAGAAACAGAAAGAGCGATGTGTCATTAATTATAAGATTGGAGTTATATTGCCACTTTTCAAGTAGAACTACAATGAATATTTCCAAGTTTCGATCAGATATTCAGAGTTACCTCCAGATTTTCCATAATAGAATACAACAATGTAGGGTCCAAAATCGTTCTGGACGCGGGAGAGTTTGGTTGGCTAAGCACAGATGCAAGAGCTGAAGCTCCTGTTTCATTAAAGCGATCTTCACCAGATGGGAAAACTTCTAGCATCAGTTGAAGATAATAAGATGAGCTCCAGGTAGGATAACTCACAGAAACAGAGTCCACATGAAGGTTGTAGGAATGAAAAGATTGCATAAGAGTGGCCTGCAGAGCTGTGTAATAACTAAAGTTTCCTAAGTTTGAGAAGGAACCAAATAAGACGACTAGAGTTGCTTTGAAGGGATGTGCACATTTACAATTGGGGCTTAATACTTCACCCGAGCTACAGGCAACATCCTCGCAGTTACTTGGTGGCATCGAATATGAGGAATCTGATCGAGAGTCAATGCAGTATTTCTTTTCCATGTTTGTCTTGTCACAAATTGGATTACCAAGAAGTCTGCAAAAGATAATGGAGGATTAACTAAGCTAAATGTAAAAAGGCGGTACATCTTAAAAATTGACCTTCAACAAGTAATCAAATATCCAGTTCTTCAAGACCCTAAAGACAGAACAGAAGTTATGTATGAAAGCTGTTGCTTACATGAGTGTATAATTGGACCCTCCACTTGTGCATAAGATTAAGAATGAAGTTGTTCTCCAAATCAATTAGTTGCAATTGGTCGCTATAAATGGTTCCAATATCCAATAAGCCATTGAGATGGTTGTTCCTTAGTACCCTGTCGAAGGTTAATATGATTTTATAACCATCAGTATAAATACGAAAGCCTAGAGTTCATTATATATGATATATATATAGAGTACTAAACTCCTGTGTGTTCTCTTCTTTGGCCCCAGAGCCCATGATCGAAATTAAAGCCATTAAGATTCTTGCAACATTCATTCTTGAATGTGGTGCTACTATATATCAGTATGATACTCACACTGTCTGTAAGTTGGAAAAGCTGAATAGCGCTTGGGGAACTTTTCCTTGAAGTCCTGTGTTTTCCATCATTCTGCCATACAAGGTTGATAGGTCAGTTCATTCTGAGCACTTAACCACCCTTTGTCTTTTTCTTGACACACGCACATCTACACACAAACATTCAGAGGTATATGGAGGAGGTAATGAAACGTACAATGTTGTCAAAGACTGTAAGGTTGAAAACCAATCAGGGACATCTGACACATCAAAAGTATTATTGCTCATATCCCTGCAGATTAAATTCAGTCAAGGACCATGAAAGTGATATGAATAAGATTGAATATGGATTTCATTTCTCATAGAACATGACTGTGCAACTAATGTTTTCTTTAAGGGAAATGATTGATGGATAACTTATCGTCATTTGTTGTGAAGTACACAGTTAAAAAATAAAGCAGAACTCGTAAAACCAGCAACACCATTGGATACTTACACATAGTTAGAGGAGATCCATGCCAGTAAGACTGGGCATGGGGCCAGTCAGCTTATTGTTGGACAAGTGCCTGAAAACAGATTACCACTTGTCTCTCTTAGTAAATTGAATCTCTAAACAAGATGTTCAAAACTTTCCTAGAATATAATGTAAATTCTTCAATTGGTATGCTGTGTATGCTTACAATTCGGCCATGTTTGAAAGATTGTTGAGGCTAGAAGGCACATGCCCACTTAATGAATTCCGGTCAAGGCGTCTGTACAAGAACAAGATATATATTTGTACACAAACACACACACACACACACACACACACACACACACACACACATATATATAATATGTCCAGTGCCACTAAATTTAGACAGACCACAGCCACAATAATCTTTGTATAAATCCACTTGAGGATATGGCATTGATACTCACACTGTCAGCAGAGTCTGCACATTGCCAATTGTAGAAGGGATTCTGCCAGTTAGATTATTGTTGTCCAAAAGCCTGAATGGATAAAAGTATTCAAGCAGATCAAGTAATCTATTTCGGATGTAGAACCCAGGAGGGATTAACTAAGAAATAAACTAGATAAGGAAGAGGAGGATACAAAAGAGCAAGGGTAAATAAGTGGAAGAACTTAAATCCAGAAACAGAGAGAAATGAAGATCTTATCCATAAAAAGTCAAGCCTACCATGAATCATAATGGCTCTATTTTATAGAGGCCAAAACTACACAATAAGCACAGTAATGTGATAAAATCGAAGTGGCAGGTGGATTCTATTCTCTCACAGTTTCCTTTAGCAAATGAGATTTCAAGATAAAAAGGCTTCCATGCCTCATTTTTCATATCTTAGACATTTCACTTTTCGTTAACAAAAGCATAAGCAGTACCCATTAAAATCTATACGTGCTACTAAGGAGAGACTATTATACCTTGTAGCACATGAACCTTTAACAAAACTTACAAGTGTTTCAGAACCATCTTTGAGGTGAAAAGTTCAGGTGGAACTTTGCCTGAGAGGCTGATTCCCTCCAAAATGACTGCATTTAAAGACAATAAAAAATCAGATGGACACAGATGGTAGAGAGCTCCATGGTTAGGACAAGCTAATCTGCTCAAAATTACTAACGAGAGTTGACATACAAGTGTTCTGCATTATGTAGCATATCAAGACCAGGTGTAGTCCCACTAGAGACTGGGATGTATCCATTAAGTTTGTTTCCAGTTAGGTCCAGATAGTTTAGATTGGACAGACTACCAATGGAAGGCGGAATCTGGTCACTCAATCTATTGTTATTCAGATCTCTGCAGTAGAACATAAATGAAGAATTCAGAGTTTAGTGGTACATATCTTGCCCAGACATACAACAGCATCAAAAGCAGGAGGCTTCAAGAAAACGATTGCAGATTAAAAAAGATAGGGGTGGGAAGATCGATAGCCTTACAGATATAATAGCTGCTCTAGAGATCCTATTGTGCCTGGAATAGCACTAGAGAAACTGCAACCAGCCAGGACTCTGGCATGCAAAGAACAAGGCAACAAAATAATTAGGAGGATAAATGATCACATACCACATCCATAATTACAATAGAGGAGAAAGCAAAATTCCTTTCTTTTTCAATTACAAGTATACTAGTTTCGTCAAATTTCCAAGTGATGTTGGAAGTGGTCCTGTCAGGCCCTTGTTCAAAGACAGATTCCTGTATGAGAAATGAGTTGGACTAATTCAGAAATCTTTTTCTTTTCCAACAATTGCATCAAATAGTTGAAGCATTGATTAAGTATACTTCAAATATTTTAGCAATGATGATCCAAAGACAGTCAGTGCCACATATTGAGCACTGAACCTTGAAATATCTGGCACTCCAGTGCTATATTATGGAATGACAGATTAGGCGTAAATCAATGTACCATAACTAGTGTAAGGTGCAAAGTGGAAATAGAAGACCTACAGAATCTCTAGCTCAGATAACAACTGGATTGCGCTAGGTAGCTGACCTTGTCAAACCCCTGTTTGCCAACATTCTGAAATTAAAGAAGTCAGATAACATTGTCAAAAATAAAAAATAAATAAATGGAACCAAGTGCTTCCACGAACATTAAAAAGGTGGGAACAGATCAAGAACTTACATGGAGGTAACACGTGAATTGGAGCACGCAATACCTTCCCAGCCCTCAGCACAAGGATCTGAACCAACCCAACTGGGAGGTCTAATGCCCCACTCTTGCATTAGAATCATCAGAGCAGAAACTGCATCAGAAATTTGTCAAAGCTGAAATACCATACTACTAGAATCCGTTGACTGCCATTAGAACTACAGCACTCATATGATTGTGACTAGCTTTAATTTTGAAAGGATTCGGATTTACTGAAGCAATATATCAAACAGGATTACACCTAACAACTGCTTCAGAAACTCAAACAACATAAAGTCTATTAACTTCTTCAAAATTGCTCAAAACAATCATCACCATAAAATTCAAAACCATTTAGACAATATTGGACCAACCTCCATGGACAAATGACTTGAAACACACCTCTATAACTCTTATGCTAATCCAACCTTTATGCATTGTCACTTAAGTCTTGTGGAGAAGAAGAGTTACATATACAAGATTACAATAGTTAACAAAACCTTTGTCTGGAGAGATATTTCCAAGGTTATTATCACTAATATGCGACAGATACTCCCGTTAAACCCCATTCCTCCCAAAACAAAACCAATTGAAATTAAATAATTAATTACACTGAAGTAATCTTCAAGGCTAAATGGTTCATTGTTTTTTTTTTTTTTTTTTTGGTATAACAGGGGAAACAGCTAATGGTTCTAACTTCTAACTACCAACACTAAGGAAGAAAACCTGATCAGCTGCACTATAAAAAAAAATGACACAGTAAATGAACAAAACTTACAGTCCTGAGTATTTGCCTCTGCTGCCATAACAAACAATTGGGTTAACATAAGCAACAGAAACACATGAGTAGCTCGAGCTCGGCCTGCTACCTTATAGGCAATGGGCACAACCACCTTGTCAGTCATCTTCTTGCTATTGCTTTGCATAAAAATTTATGAAAGAACTAACTCAGATGGAACCCATTTATAACCTTTGAGTAACCTACTTGTAACCAAACTTGTAGCAGAAGTAAACAATCTTCCACAACTCAACTGATTGGTCATGAGAATTTATTGGATTAAAAACAAAAACAGTCTGAGGTTTTACTTGGAATTAGTCAATAGTCAAATTTAAATGACTGATAGAAAAGGACAAATAAGTTGATTGCCTTACGAAGAAAATAAAGTAAACTGTATAAGATATATATGATGAAGCTGCAAAGGAGCAATCTTCAATAAACTCTTCCCCAGAAAGATTGAGGCAAAAGGTTTTAATTAACCAGCCAATAAATCACGACACTGGGGATTGGTTAGAGGTCACTATCTTAGCGTAGGAACTTGGTTGTGTGTCTCAAATTGTTGTAAAGAAACATTCAAATGAAAAAAAAATTAAAGCCAACAAAGTAAGTAGCTGACTAAAGGTGCTGAAATTGCTCTCTTTTGTGAAAATTGTTTATGAATTATGGAGCCGGCAAATAGCAATTTACTCTAAATTCAACCAGCAGAACCAAAAATAATGTGCCATATATAATAGAAAACGCATAATTACATTCTACTCTTGTTTCATTCAGTTCATTGGAGCAAACCCAAAAGATGAAGGGTTGTACCAGTAGTGTCTGTGTCTGAGAGAATACCACCAATCCATATATGGATGCGGCATCTGCACAGAAGAGCTAGCCTGGGAGAATAGTGCACCTGCAAAACATGTGGATGGTTTATGTAAGTATCAAATGAAAAGATTGCAAATGTACAATGCAAATTGTGAACTGAAACAGAGATTTTGTAGTTACCCAGAGTTTATAAACTCAAATCTTTACTAGCTCGAGCCTTATATATAGCAGAACCTATGACCAATTGAAGGCACGGATAAATACTTTTAACCACTAGAGCTACAAGTCATTGCATAAGAAGATTTGATATTAGATCTAATACGGTGGAATATTCAGCTGTTTGAGGATGTATGGTAAGTGATAAAATAAGGGCCGTTTGATAACCATTTTCATTTTTAATTTTTAATTTTTAGTTTTTATTTTTGTGCTTGAGTATAAATGCAAAAAAGGGAGAATGGAAGTAGTAATGAGAAGATGGAATTGAGAGTGAAGATGAGAGGAGAGGATGGGAAGGAGTAATAAAAATGAAAACAAAAACTTGAAGTGAACAATTTCGGTTGGTTTCAGTTCGGACAGATTTTAAATCATAAAAGAGAGAACATTCGCCCCCCAACAGACCAGTCGATCCAATTTCTAAAATGACACGTTCTAAGTTTTTTTTTTTTTTTTTTTGGGTCTGATACATGTTCTAAGTGTAGACGATCATATTGTCATGTGATTACCCACCCATATTCTAGCACTTAGAATGGTAACATCCCTTACCAATTTGAAGGCCACAGCCAAGAATTTTCCCAAGTCTTTGTCTTGAAAATTAACCAAGACGAAAATTAAAATAGTTACATGATAACTGAAATTAATTTGGCCATAAATCAGTGTAGATAATCATCTCTTCTTTTCTTTTCTTTTCTTTTCTTTCCTTTCCTTTCCTTTTTTTTGTTGTTGTTGTTGTTGTGTTGCTATTATGATGAATTGTGTGAATGTGACGTGAGGTTAAATTGGGTCTCACATGGATAAAGATTAATTATTACACAAAATGTGACAAGACATACTAACTAGAAATTTATCTTTTCAAAATCTTAAGAAGGTTCTAAGTTCGAATCTTCCATACAATTATTGATCGGAAAAAACTACATCAAAGATGAGTGTCAATATTTAATCCTAATAAAGGCTCAGAATCTGATATAGTCAAATAACAAGGAAAATATAATATAACAATAATTATAGAAATCCTTTTAATAAAAAAAAACGTAAAAAACAAAAACAAAAAAGCATACATCTAGGGGAAAGTCCACATAATATCACTTTCCTCCTAGAGGTAGACTAAGTCTATAACTCCATGCATAGTTATAGTGCCCAAACAAAAAAAAAAGAACACTATGAATACTACTATTATACAAGGAGTTCTTCCCTTTCAAACCCAAAAAAAAAAAAAAAAAGGGAGTTCTTCTCAACAACCCTGAAATCAAAATCAGGTGAGCCAATTCATATTCAGTAATAATTATATGAATATGGCGCCTGTGGATAGTAATTGTTCATAGGATGTCCATGGTGGTGGCTGTATGAAGAATAATATCCATGTCCATAATTACCATTCATATTATAGTAATTAGGGCCTGCTGTTAATCCCATGTAGTTACTGCTGCTGGGATCATAATATCTCTGGCCTTCATAATATCCATTGCCATTGCCATTGCCATTGCCATATGTAAATTCATCTCCAGTTCTTACCCAGCAGAGTTCTGCTTCTTTCCCAGCCTTCACTAGCCTTCTTATTAGCTTCCTAGGGTTTACTTTCCCAGAAACATATGCCATGCCTCCTTCTGCATCTACATTATAAGATGCACCTATATACATATAATAAAAACACGAAGACTTCAATACTTCATGCCAAAAGTGATATTGTTAAGATAAAATAAAAAAAGACAAACAAATTGCCATGGACGACAGAGGTACTTTACCTTGGATTTTTTTCAGCATTTTAGTCAGGCACTTGTGCCATCCATCCGAATTCGTGTCGATTTTCACTCCACAAGTCTGTAAAGGCAGACATAATCCACATACAATAAATTAACTAACAAAGAAAAACTGAAGAGAAATAGTAAACAAAATGAAGGATGAAGATATATACCATGTAAGAACGAGACTCCATTGTTAGACCTAGATGATGTCTATGAAACTAGGGTTTTTTTTTTTTTCTGAAAGAGAAAAGGAGAAAAGGTGAGAAGGAAAAGGAGGAAGGTGTGGTATTTATAGATATGGTGAGGTGATTGATATCAATTATAAGATAGTGCCAGTTCTGATACTCTCCTTTTTAGTCATCATCCAATCCAAGATTAATCGGAGTCACATATATTATTGTGAGATAATAAGAGCTTCAAAAGATCTCAATCCATTTTTGCAACATCTACCATCAATTCTCCGTCAATAGAAGGAAACTATATATGTATAGGTAGTTTTTGATACTGCTCGCCTCCTAATAATATCTTTCCAAGATTTTTCATTATTAAAGAGAAAAATATCCTTCCTGATTATCACTGTCAGGATGAGGAGAAGGCAATTTGGTTCTCAAGAAACACTTTCCATGTTAGCGCTAATTAGCAAAATCCATAGCCTTTCTTTTAAATCTTTCCATCCAAATGCATAATTAACCATAAAGTTCATGAACCCAACTTCACTGCTAACTGCTTATCTTAAAAATTACACGGCAAATTTTGGGGTAGTTTTGTCAAATCCTTCAAAATCGTATTAGCCTCAATAAATTATAATCTTTATATAAACTTCTTTTCTACTCAAGCATTCCAGTATTGTTTATTTAATTCACTATTGTAAAAAAATAATTACAAAAATAAAATAAATAAATAAAGTCATTTTAGTTTGTTTTGATGTGGCGCAATTCTTTGATTTTCTGGCACTAATATATATATATATATATATATATCTTTGATTATCTTATTTACTTTAATCACAAGATATTGCAATCAAAGATGGTAGGATCCCAAGTTTTGAAGGCCTCAGAATCGCGGGCCTGTTTAGAGTTTGTGTTAAGTTGAAAACTGTTTCTTTCTTCTTCCTTTCTCGTTATCACTTGTCACTGAGATGTGAGGAAAAAGTGTGACTTGCAAAACAGAGTCAGAACATGGAGGATCAAATTCATGGCTCCTCAATCCGGCAAAACCAGCAATGTGTACCATCAATCTACCAGATTTCACAATCAAGAAGTGAATTCATAACTTGCAACTAGAATTTCAACTAAAAATTTACATACCACATACAATCATGTCTTACCCGGCAATAGAAGAAAAAATAACAGCAAGAGGAACACTTGAATTCAAGACCAAACGGCATAAAAGCATGATGAGACAAAATTTCTTAGGCTGTGTGAGAAGTGCCCCTCTTGTGATTCTTCAAGGAATTGCAAAATGAGGTGAAACCCGCTTTTAGTTCACCTGGAAGTGAAAGTTGAAGAGGGAGCACCAAGGGAGGAAGTTGCTCACTTTTCTTCCTCACAGAAAGTGGATGTGCCAAAGCTGGCTGCTGCTTATTTAGGCCTTCAATAATAAATGAGAATGCTCCAAAAGTGAGGCAGCTTTGTAGAAGAGCCTGGGGTGCACCTGCAAAATCACAATCAAATAACGAATAAATATGTACGTCATTAAACCATACAAAAACTGGTTTAGTTGATTGATGTAGAAATGCCAAGCATGAGTGACAAAACAAAAATGAATAAGAACGAAAAGTGGGATTTTTGTAGATATGAAGGATCTTGTTTTAGCAACAAAATCAATGTGTCACTTCTTTTCAGGTATCTGAATCTGTAATGACGGTGAAGATGTGTGCAAGTCAATGTGTCATTTACTAATTTATAAACTATTGAACTAGATGATATGATGGATACCTGGAAAACTAAGAGCAAGACCAGTACAACATCCAGCTACTCCAGCGTTGATAACTGCACAGGAAAAAAGCATGATCATGAGATAATGAATGAATAATGCGAAACTACCAATTCCACATTCAAGTTCTCATACCATCATCCTTTCCTCGCAGCCTCTTCAAAATGCAGACAACCAAGCTGTGCACTCCAGACAAAACTGCAAATGTCTGAAAGGAGAAATACAAAAAAGAGCTTAACAACTGTAATTAAACAAACATACTGTGTAGGCAATAATAACAATTACGAACAATATAAAAAAGGGAACTAATTTCACTCAGATAGTCAAACTATCATTTAACAAAAGGAATTCTCATACCTTAGCATAAGATCCTGCCTCTGCAAAGGATCCTTTAAAGCCTTTTTTCTTAACCAACCCCGCACCTGAAACACATTCACACAAGGTAAAATAAAAAATTTCAGTTTGATTCATATAAGACATAAACATAAATAAAATAAAATAAAATAAAAAAGAAGATAAATTAGGTTGAGTTGAGTAGTAGATTGCTTAAGCAGGGTTTGCTCATCTAATAATCCATTGCTAAACTTGATATCAAGCCAGTCTCAAATCTCTAGCTTTTTTAACAAGTACAAAATTTCAGGGCCAAATTGAGAAACACAATATTGACCTAAATCCAAACCACGTATGAGTGGCTTCGTTTGTTCTAATGCCCTCCATTATGTGGAACATGGCACACAGAAATGCCTGGCATTATCTAAACATGGCACAGTGATTGCTGAATAAATCCAGCCAAACTCAAGCCAAGTTTGAGTGGCTTGGCTTGTCCTACCGCCCTCATTATGTGAACATGGCACAAAGAAATGACTGGCATTATACAAACATGGTGGAATGACTCCTGAGTAAACCTTAACAACCACAGACAATCATAATTTTCTCACAACAACTTTTAACAGCTTGGTACACGCAATGAACATATTTCTCTCCAAGTCTATACATAAGCTTAGACTACACTGTGCAATTCCCACCCGCTCTCTCTCTCTCTCTCTCTCTCTCTCTCTCAATATATCAACTGAACCCCAATTTATTGTTCTACCGTCTTATCAATTCCAGCAGGAAATGATACAAATTACACTCCTTAATACAATAAATCAACTAACATAACACAAATTTTCCCTAAAAATCACAATTTCACATCTCAAAACACTAGCATACCTCACCAAAAAACTCCAACAGCTCGTTAGTCAGTAAGAGAAAACTCATTCCTTTTCACAAACCCCAAAACACTATTGAAGAAAATAATATTTTGTCAACATTCAAAATCCTATATGAGCATCATTCAAATTCCCATATAGAAACACCACAATTAAGCAATTAAAGCATCACACACATAGGCATGTACACATATATATACATATACACAGAGAGAAGAAGAGGGAAAGAGAGAGGACCGTAGCCAAAAACGGAGCCCATGAATGCCCCGCCAGCGGAGTCTCCGGCAAACCTGAGAAGGCAGACAGCAGGGCCATTGGAGGAGGCGGGGACTAACGAGTTCGAAGAATTAGGGTTAGGGTTGAGGTTGGGATTGGTATCCAGCTCAGTGTCAGTGTCTGTGTCAGGCTTTGGAGAATCCACCGACGTCGTCGCCATGGCCGCTACTCTCTCTGTTTTCTATCTATCAATCTCTTAAAAAGCAGAAAACTCAAATCCAAAACTCACACAACAATACAGTTTCTTGTGCCTTCCGTATTTTAATTTGTTTATTATTTCTTTATTGTTTCCTGACATGCCAAAACGGCGTCGCTTTAGTACCTTTCTTTTTCTTTTTTCTTTTTTAAATCTTTAAGAAAGGGACGATAATATATTCAACTTACACATACAACACGAATCTATGATTCAAACCCAAGACCTTTTCTTAGAGAGCAATTACTCCAAACCACTACACTAATAAGTCATTTATCTTTCTTTTTCTTTTTTGTTTTGGGGTAAGAGTTGTGCCCAAATTGAAAATAACTTTCTGTTTTATCCTAGCCAAGACAAAACCCTTGCACAATGTCAAATTTTCGTGCTCAAGCTAGATGATGAAAAATTATCATGTCCAGTTCTTCTTGGATAGATAGAGCTTTTGGTTTCCATGTTGCCAAAGAGTTGAACAATGGGTGATTAGTTGCCTAGTGAATGAGCATTTCTAAAATTCAACATTATGTCTTGACGATGACTCATAACCTCCACGCTCTTTAGCACGAGATTTTTGAGTTTGGTAGGTAGGGCTTTACCAATCTTTTTACTATATAATCTATTTCAACAATTATAACTTGACCTTCTAATAAGTCATCAAATTTAAATTCGATAATTTATATTTGACATTTCCTTTGTAGATACTTTTAAATCATTATTTACAAGAATAAAAGAAGACTTCGAGAAATAAAGACAAAAAGGAAGGGCGATGGTGGTCACAAATGGAGAGGAGGTCATTGGTGGTTCGCCACGAGGTGGCGGTCAGCGGCAACAAGAGGAGGGGTATTGTTGTCATTAAAAAAAATTAAATCATGGGTCTCACCGTCTCCAAATACAACCCTCAAAAAGGTTCAACACTCTTCATTAGCCCATTACCACCTCAGCCCTGGAAGCCCACCAGACCCAAGTGAAATATGTGTGTGTGAACCAAGCAGCCTTAAGGCCTTCCTTTGCCCCCTCTTCTCTTCTTCATTTCTTTCTCCCATCTTAAAGACTCCGACAGCCTCACTTGCTCCTACAGTCGCACACTACCCTGTTCGGCAGCGCCACCCAATCTTCCGGCCTTGTTTTTGGCTCTGGAAAGGCCAAAAAGGTAACTTTCTTTTCTTTCTATCATGTCTGAGTTTCCCCTTTCCAGATTTTCCCATTGATAGTCTCGTCTCTACATTCTTGTAAGCCTATAAGGATCTGGTTGTGTAACCTTGTGTTTTATTTTTTTATTAAATTGGTCACAAACATAACATTTTTTCTTAACAGAGCCTTCTGTTTGGTCCGTGGGATTTGAGGGTTAGATTTTTCAAAGAGAAGGATGGGGAGAATGATACTGAATAATGCATTGCGAACAATAGTGAATGCAGAGAGAAGGGGGAAAGCTACAGTGGAGTTGCAACCTATCTCTACAGTCATGTCATCTTTCCTCAAAATCATGAAAAATCGAGGTAAATCCATACTCCTCGTTAGATGGATTTTGTTAATTAATAATAAATCAACCTTTTTTTTATGCATTACTATTTATTTTAAGAATCTGGGTTGCTTTAAAATTTATATCTGTGGGAGGGTTTTGAAAGCAGTAAACTTGTAGTGATTAAGGATCTCTAGGACTTAGTTGGTATGAGCTCCAGGAATTATTCTTTAGTGCACATATAATGTTTTATATTTTATATTTCTAAACTTAATCGCGATGTCAAATGCCGTCATTTACATTAGTTTTGTTGGTGTCATGGATTTCAATGTCAATTTGTGATCCATTTGTGAATTGCAGATAAGGGACATTCTCCAATATGTATTTAAGTTTAGGATTGGTTACATTCTTCTAATCTCGGCTGTTGGATTGCTTCTAAGAGCCTACAAGTACATTTAATGAATGCAATTCAACGGCCAAGATTAGAAGTATATAACCAATCCTTAACATAAAATAATTATTGGAGAATCTCCCCACTGATAATACTATCTTGATTCTGATGTGAGGCATAATGAGGAATGCTTGGATGAGATAGTTCAAGGTTATAGTGGATTAAATAAATTTGTGCTGTGTGATGGTTGTAGAACTGGGTATTAGAAAATTTACATTACAGGCAACTTGTAAATGATGATGGGTTGTTTGAATTGGGGTATATGATATTCTTTAATTGGTACACAGCACTGCATTCTTGCATGTTTTTTTTTTTTAAATCTATATTATGTCCAAATTCATTTTCTAATTTGTTGCGTGTTGTAATGCTTGCGCTTGGCACATTTTCTTTAGGTTATATCAAGGATTTTCAAGTTTTTGATCCACATAGAGTGGGGAAGATAACAGTTCAACTACAAGGCAGGGTTAATGATTGTAGAGCTCTTACTTACAGACAGGATGTCAAGGCAAAGGATATTGAAGAGTACAAAATGCAAAAGCTTCCAACCCGCCAGGTTTGTTAACCTCCTGATGTCGAAAGATATGTCAAAATTACTTGATTCATATTTGTCCATTTTATTATTTCTGGGAAGATCTGTGTGAATTTTTTTTAAATGGTCTTTCTCTCGCTTCATGCAGTGGGGTTATGTTGTGATTACTACTCCCGAAGGGGTGCTGGATCACGAAGAGGCTGTTAAACGTAATGTGGGGGGCCAGGTTCTTGGCTATTTTCATTAACATCTTGTGGATGGGAAGAGAGAATTGTTCTCCTATATGATGACATCCTGACTTCACCAATGAGAATTTGTTGTTTTGTTTACCACAAAATCAACTTATGTGAATCGTGTGTCAACTTATGATTTAGATAAATGGTAGAACAGTAGGATTACTCCTCTTGAAAACAGATAATAACACTTTATCTATTTCACTTCACATCTCCCCCACGCTCTCTGATCACTTATCCTTGATCCGATGTATCGATGATCGGAATTCGACTCGGAGTGTGGGATGAGTGATCATTTTTTTTGTGCGTACAATCTTTTCAATATCCTCGATCACCCAGGTCTGCTAAGTCGATGAGAGATATGCAAGAAGAGCCACCTGCATAGGGGGTGATGGAAAGGTATTTCTATTACCAGCATCCAAGCCCAAAAGCCACCTACATTGGACCAATCGCTGCCGGTATTGGCCCAATAGGTGGCGTCACTAGCCTTAGACAATCATTTACATTAATATTTCACTACTACGATCTGAAAAAAAACATAAATCAATATATATGGTCAAGATCTTTTGTCAATTGTGTTTTAAAGACAGAGTTCGAGTTAGGTTTTTATTGTTCCATGTGCCATGAACCAATAAAAGTTGGATTAAGGGAGGGGGTTTTTGTAGGGGTGTGAAATTTTTTAAGTATAATGTAACACTGTCACGTGGTGTTATCAATTCACCTATATTATAACACGTCATATTTATACTCTCAACAATATAAACTTAGCTCATCCTATGTTGTGAAACATAGATTAATAATGCTACGATGATAGTGATTTTAAAACCATTTACTTGTTTTTAACACATGATATAGAAGGTATCAAATTGGCATCCAAATGAAATCAATATGATTTGTGGATGCCATCCTTTTCATGTGATACCAGAACATATATCTATATAAACATTGACTTTTTCTTTCTCATCTTATAGATTGTCTTAGAAGATCCAAAGACAAACTATTTCTCCTCGCATGTACACTTGAAAATCTAGTCAATTACACGTTGCCTTAGTGCTTGACAAACTTTCTTTTTAGCTTCAAGGATTCAATACTCTTTTTATAAAGGGATGACAGGTCGAAAGTTTTCACTCAAATGTTTCTGTCACTTTTTTATTCAACTTTTGAAGTGTCTTTGCAAATTTAAATGCAGTCTATGTGTCAACCATCCTTGGTTGTTAAAAGAAAATGTTTCGTTTAGAAGTTTTTCATGTCCTTATATGCCATAAGACGTTGAAATTTTGCGATATTGGAAGAAATTAACAAGTAATTGGCACCAAACCCCAAAATTCAAAATTTATGTTTATCATTGTTTTCTATGGATGGTTGACATCAATAAGCACCAAAGGGGCACAAAATGAAACGACCATGAACATCAGTAAGGACAAAAGGAGCACCAATTGAAGGTGTTCACCAAAACAAGGACCCGAATAATTGTTTTCTATAATTACATATTTATATAACAATTGATTGTTGTACACCTTGGAACATAAATTATGGAGACATGGAAGTAAAATTAAAATATGTAGAGTTTGCACGGCTCTATAATGTATTGTTAACTATAGTTAGTATGTTTAACTATGATTAGCAAGTCAGTAAGTTTGTTACAAGTCTAGTACTTAGCACGTGTATTAGTTAGACAGCTAAGCTATGTGGTTAGTCTGTTATGTCCCTCTGGTTTACATAAGAGTGAGCTATGCTTTGTAAGAGTTAGTTCATTGAAATCGAAAACTCAGAAATTCTCTAGTCTTCTCCATTTATCTTTCTCTGATATTTCTGAAATTCTTCTCCTCTTTCTTTTCTGTCATCATGGTATCAAGAGCCAGCATCGCTCACGCTCTTTCTTGATCCTCTTGCTTCCGCTCTTCAATTCTTCCCTTCGTCAAATTCTGCTTCAATTCTTTCATTTGTTCTTCCATTCTTCAATTCTTCAGTTTGTTCTTCAACTCTTCAATTCGTTCTTTCTTTCTTCAAAACTTTTCAATTTGTTCTTCGACTCTTCAATTCGTTGTTTCATTCTTCAAATCTTCATTTCGTTCTACGATTAGGGATTTCTTGAATTTAGGGATTTGCTGTACTTCAGGATTCACTACTTCTCATGGTGTCGTCTTCATCAATTAAGGTTGAAGGTCTCTTGGGTATGGTTACTATTCGTCTTGGTGATGAAAACTTTCTTAAGTGGAGTTTTCATATTGAATCGCTGCTCCAAGGCTATGATCTCTTTGGCCATTTTGATGGCTCGCTTGTTCCTCCCCCAAATTTGTAATTTTTGATAAGATAGGCGTTACTTCAAAGGTCACGGCTGCTTATAGGGATTGGTTGCGTACTGATAAGTCTCTCTTGAGTTTTCTGATTGCCATTCTCTTTGATGAGGCATTAGAATATGTCATTGGCAGCAAGACCACTCGTGAGGCATGGCTTTAACTTTCTGACTGATATGCTACTGTATCACGAGCTCGGATTAATCATCTCAAAACTGAGCTGCAAACTGCTAAGAAAGGTGCCGACTCTATTGAGTGGTTTCTTTTTGGCTTAAACACATTCATGATAAGTTGGCCTCTGCTGGGGTGCCAATTTCGGATGATGATTTTATGATCACTGTATTAAATGGGTTGCCTTCGGAGTATGACATGATCAAGACAGTTCTCATTGCTCGTGACTCGTTGATCTCCCTGAAAGATTTTCGTGCTTAATTGCTTGCTGTGGAACAGATGCAGAACCTCGAATTCACACTCATCATGCTCTGTATATGTCTTCTACCTCTTCTCATGGTTAGGCGTTGCAGCATTCTGGTTCTTCTTTGGTATGGGTTTACTTCCCACTCCTTCTATTGCCTACATGGGTTCTCATGATGCTTCTGGTTTTCATATAGAGTCTCTGGTTCTCAATCTTTCTTTGGCAATGGTCGTGGTTTTTCTTCTGGTAATGGTAGAGGTTTTGCCTCTAGGCGTGGTCGGTTTTCACAAACTGGGTATCCAAGTTCCAATTTTCATGGCGGGTTTTCTGGTGCTCAAGCAAGATTTGGGGACTCTTCTTCTAAATTTTCTGTTGTTCCAGAATGCCAGATTTGTGGCAAACGTAGCCATACTGTCGTGAATTAATAACATAGTCATGGTGATGACAGTTCTAAGATTTATGAGTCAATTATTGCTTGCCAAATTTGTGGTAAAAAAGGTCATGGTGCTTTGGATTGCTTCCATCGCTCGAATTATGTATATCAAGGTCAAGCTCCTCCATCCATTATCTCTGCTATGGTAGCTCACAGTTCTTATATGCCTACACATGCTTATGCTCCAATGACAACTCCTTCGAGACAAGAGATGGCAGATCATGTTTGGATTACAGATAGTGGAGCTTCCCATCATATGGTTGCTGATGTCTCTACTCTGCACGATGTTACCCCCTGTGATTCCAGATCAAGTGGTGTGGGGAATGGTGAAGGTCTGAATATAACAAATATTGGCACTACTGCTTTGTCTTGTGCTTCTACTTCTCTTAAAATGCCTTATGTTTTTCATGTTCCCAAGCTCTCTGCAAATCTTTTATCTGTGAACCAGTTATGCAAAGATAATCATTGTATCATAAGCTTTGATTATGCTGGTTTTTGTATACAGGACAAGACAACAAAGGCAATTCTTCTAAAGTGCTCTAGCCATAATGGCTTATATCCCATTCCTTGTAAATTTCCATCTGCCTGGTTCTCGTTTTCCAGTCCAACAGCTTATCTTGGTCAGCGTGTGAGTTCTACTACATAGCATCAGCGATTGGGTCATCCAACAAATGAGGTGGTGAAGCTTATGCTTAAAGATTCCAACATAGTTGTTTCAAAAGATGCACAGTTTGATTTGTGTCATTCATGTCTTCAAGGAAAGATGCACAAGCTGCCCTTTTCTCATGTTAGTCATATTCCTTTTTCTAAGATACACAGTGATGTCTGGGGGCCTTCTCATTTTAAGTCCATTCATGGCTTCGATATTTTGTACTCTTCTTAGATGAGTGTACTAGCTTTGTATGGATATATCCCCTTTTTAATAAATCTGAGGTGTTCTCCAAGTTTCTAAAATTCTTTGCTTTGGTTCAGACTCAATTTAATGCTAAAATTCAGCATTTTCAAAGTGATGATGGTGGCGAGTATATTAGCAAAACATTTACTGACTTCCTTGCCAGTCATGGTATTTTGCATCAGATTACATGTCCATACACCCCACAGCAGAATGGTATGGTTGAGAGGAAAAACAAACATGTTGTAGAGACTACTCTGACTCTTTTGACTGCTGCTAATATGCCTAGACAGTTTTGGTATCATTCTCTTGCACATGCAGTCTACTTAATAAATAGAATGCCAAGTCAGTCCTTAAAGCATCAAGCTCCTTATTTTCGATTGTATGGCAAGCAACCAGAGTTACAGTCTTTAAGAATATTTGGCACTACTGTATATCCATATCTCAGACCTTATAATGTGCATAAGTTTCAACCTCGAACCACTCAATGTGTATTTTTGGGTTATTCTTCAGGGTATAAAGGTGTTTTGTGTTATGATATCGCCAATGACAAATTTGTCATCTCCAGACATGTGATTCATGATGAATCTGTTTGGCCTTTCAAGTCATTACTGCTTAGTTCAACGATTGTTGTTTCTGAATCTCAGGTAGCAATGCCACCTATTATTTTTCCTTTTCCTTTGCCTTTGCAAGAAGTTACACCTTAGGCTACCATAGTCACACCAACAGCTCCTTCAACATCATCTTCTATTTCTACATCTCCTGTTACACAACTATTAGGTGGTTCAGAATCAGTTCTTGTTCCAGAGGTGCATCATCCTCTTTTAGGTGATCATCACCTGCAGTTTTACCTCGTCTTGAGCATTCATCTTCGGGTACTTCCTCATCTGCTTCTTTACCTATTAGTCCTATTAATACTCATCCCATGCATACTAGACTTAGGGATGGCATAGTACAAAAGAAACAGTTTCCTGACTATGTAGGGTATTATACATGTTTGAATGCTCATATTGAATTAGATGAACTGCAAGCTATAAGGTAGCCTCGTTTTCTCCACAATGGAAACATGCCATGCAAGAAGAGATTGATGCCTTGCATATGCAAGGTACTTGGACTTTGGTTCCAAATCCTTGAAATAAAAACATTGTTGGTAGTAAGTGGATTTACAAGATAAAGAGAAATTCTGATGGTTTCATAGCTAGGCATAAAGCTCGGTTGGTAGCTCAGGGATTCAGTCAAGAGCAAGGCTTGGATTTTATTGAAACTTTTAGTCCTATACTGCGTCACACCACTGTCAAGTTAATACTGAGTCTAGCTGCAATGAATAAATGGCAGTTAAGACAACTTGATGTTAAGAACGCCTTTTTACATGGCGAATTGGAAGAAGAAGTGTTTATGAAACAGCCACAAGGGTTTGCAGATCCAAATTCACCTGATTTTGTATGTAAGCTTAAGAAAGCATTGTATGGTTTGAAGCAAGCTCCAAGGGCTTGGAATGCCAAATTCACCGGATACTTACCAGCTATAGGTTTTCAAGATTCACAGTCTGATCCTAGTCTTTTTGTCAGATATTTAGACTCAGAGGTTGTGATTCTCTTACTCTACGTTGATGATATTATTCTCACAGGTTCTAATGAGAAGATGGTTCAGCTTGTGATTGATGAGTTAAGTTCTGTATGTGAAATGAAGGACTTGGGTAAGCTTAACTTCTTTCTCGGCTTGCAAGTATCCTATGCCTCCAATGGTGATATTTTTGTTAATCAGTCCAAATATGCTAAAGAGTTGCTCCACAAAGCTGGGATGCACTCTTGTCGATCCTGCTCAACTCCATGTAAACCACATACACAGTGTTAAAAGATTCTGGTGAAGTGTTAACTGATCCAACATTGTTTAGGAGCATTGTAGGGGCTCTTCAATATTTGACTTTTACAAGACCAGACCTTGCTTACTCTGTCAACTCTGTGTGTCAATACATGAATCAACCTACTGATCTGCATTGGTATTTGGTGAAAAGGATTCTCATATATGTGCAAGGTACTTTAGAATATGGCCTGAGTTTTATAGCTGGTGATATGCATCTCTCTGCATATAGTGATCTTGATTGGGCAGGAGACATCAACACTCGCGAGTCTACAACAGGTTTTGTGATATTTTGGGCTGCAATCCTATATCATGGCGATCAAAGAAACAAGGCTCTGTTTCAAGAAGTTCTCTGAGGCGATGCAGGGCTCTAGCCAATACTCTGCTGATTTGGCTTGGATTGACGGGTTTTAAAGATTTGAAGTCAGTATCGCGGATCCTCGATTGCATAATCTGTCAGCTTTGGCTCTTAAATCAAATCCAATATACCATTCCAGAATTAAACACTTGGACATTGATTTCCATTTTGTAAGGGAGCGAGTGCAGAAGAAGGATTTGCTGGTTCAGTATGTTTCAACAGATGAACAACTAGCTGATGTGTTTAAAAGGGTCTACATGGTCCTATCTTCTCACAGCATTGTGCTCATCTTAGGTTAAGAGAGTTACCTAAGTAGGGAAAATGTTAACTATGGTTAGTATGTTAACTATGATTAGCAAGTCAGTAAGTTTGTTACAAGTCTGGTACTTAGCACGTGTATTAGTTAGACAGCTAAGTTGTGGGGTTAGTCTGTTATGTCCCTCTGGTTTACATAAGAGTGGGCTATGCTTTGTAAGAGTTAGTTCATTGAAATCAAAAACTCAGAAATTCTCTAGTCTTCTCCATTTATCTTTCTCTAATATTTCTGAAATTCTTCTCCTCTTTCTTTTCTGTCATCATGTATAAGTCAATTTATGTTGTAATTATTATGATTTTACAAGAATTTATAGCAAGAAGTAAGAATAAATGTTTAACCATGACGAGTCTTCACAAAACCTTATATGAAAACATTATTTTCAGCAAGAATTAAGAATAGATAATATTAACACTTAACATCAAACACTGAAGCATGCTAGTAGAAATTGAAATTGAGAATGAATCCGCAATGATTCATGCAAAAGCATAGAGAAAAACAATTAACAGAATGAATTCATAATAGTGTTGTATAGCATGAACCCAAGTTGGGTCTCATTCAGATAAGTTGATAAATGATTCAAAGTTAGGTTGCAGTGCAAGTCTGCAGAAATTCCCTTAAGCCAGCTCTTCTGGTGCATTTTCAACCAGTCAGTAATGCTCTTGATATATCGCTCCGAATTCTGCTCTCCATGCCTGATCATCATCCAGGACTGTGTTTTGTGAATTGGCAGAATCCTCACGATATAGTGGTTTTAAAGCAGACTCTGGCAATTTACTCTCTGCCAGGTACTGCTTCGTGGTGATCATTTCCATCTTGTGCTTCCTTTTAAGCTTCTCAATTTGCTTCTTTAACTTGTCATTTTCTTGGTGCACACTCGTAAAATTCTCCTGTGTTTACGGGAAAAGAGAGGAAAAAACACAAATGAGACATAAACACTTGCATTATTATAATCTGATCCACTTATGAGTTATATCCAGAGTACCAAGATAGAGTTTTAAAGGGTAAAATATGAGTTACCTCTGCAACAGATGCTGCGTGTTCAGCTTCTCTAAGCCTAACAAGGAGTTCTCCAGCAGCATGAACAGCTTCTGCAGTATCTCTAAGTTGAATCTTGAGACTTTTGTTCTCCTTCTTCAAATGTTCCCTCTCCCTCTCTCTTTCCACTCTCAGTACAGAGAGCTCTGCTGCAAGGGATTTGGAAAAACGAGAACCACGACCTTTAGCTCCAGCCTTTGCCGCTGCCCTCTTCACTTCTGCTATTCCTTCCATGATTGCACGGTGCTTTCCCACCAAGTCATTGTATTTGTCTTGTAGTTCAACGTAGTGCTCAACCATTCGAGCATGCCCAAGCACTGATCTATGAAGCGCATCATCCAACTCTTCAGTGCACTGCTTCTCCATTCTCAATTCCATCTCCACCTTCTCTGCTCGCCGGCGGTTGGATTCAAGATCTACCCTCAAGTCATCAGTTAAGGAAATCCAATCGCTCTCCATTTCTGTCCATCTCTGTCTTTCCCTCTCTAGTTCTTCCTCAGTGTTATCTCCATATGTACCACTTTTTCGCAGTTGCATGGATCGTGACAATAAAGAGGATCTCAGTTTCTCAATAGATTTGTTGGGTGATGCATCAGTACGTGACTGCAATTTGCTCCTTAACATCTGAACCTCCTTAAGAAGTGCTTCCTTCTCATTTAGATCAAAATCTGCACCTCCATACCCAAGATCCAACTCATTCTGAATTTCCTTTATTTCACATTTCTCCTTTATAATCTCTGGTTGGAGAATATCAACAGAACTGCCCCTCAAAGGCTGCAAAAATCATCAGGAACATGTAAGAGAACTATAAAACATCCAACATTTAGGACGTTACCATTAAAACCTCCAAAAGTTTGAAAAAACATATACCGTTCCGACCTACCTTGTTTCCATCTTTGAACTCATCATATGGTATCATTTCTTTACCATTTTCTGCAGATGAATCAGATTTCCCACTTTTGTATTGCTCGACCTGAAACAATAAATCAGATTCTTAGAAATGTAATATCGAAATTATGGAGAAGACGTAATAATTCACTGAGTTTCTAACCCAAAGAAAAAACAAAAGTTACCAGTTGATTTAACTGCTCAATTTTAGCTGCTTGCTCCATGCAACGAATCTCAAGCTCCTCTTGCTTTGCAGCCTTTTCCATTGCATGCTGATTAAAAGAAAATAGAAATTAGGAAGGATTCCCATATCACAATTTATTCCTGAGTTTAATGTCCAGGTAAGCTTAACGCACCTCTGTCATTTGGTGAGAACTTCCTGCTTCATTAACTGCTACAGTCCATGTCTTCAAGCTATCCTGGGCATCATTGGTATCATCTTTAAACACTCTTCTTTTGCAAGATGCACAAAGTAAAGAGGCAGATGGTCCATCTATGGATGGCCTTGTTTCTGGTATTGCCTGAGCTGAAGAATTAGCTCTGTCAACTTCTGGCCTAGGTTTCAGTGTCAAGTGCTCAAAGGAGAACGAGACTGAGGATTTGCTAGGTGCAGAGTTCTGCTGGTGATGGTCAATGATCTGTAAGCCCCTCTGAAGGCTGGCAGCCAATGACTCAGTGGGGCCTGGAAATATCTTGCTTGACCGCAAAGAGGATTGAGTGTGTTCACTCTGATTAAGTGACTGTCTCAATACATCTGACTTTAACTTGGAATTGTCTGATACTTTGTTCTGACTGACTGAACAAATCGATGAAAAGGTGACACTTTTTCTTTGTGCATTTCTAAGCTTTGGAGACTCAGACAATGTTGGGTCTTGGAGGAATGGAGATTGACAGCATAAACTGATTGAAACACCACTTTTGATTGCTGGATTGATAGCCTTTGAGGTGGTAAGAACACTGTTATCTGCCAATTCAAAGTTGTCCTTACAAGGAAGAGGAAGCTCATCTTGAGATTCTTCCAGATCCATTTCCTTTTCGTCTGAACTATGAAAATCATCTTCACTGGCCAAGTCTGTATCACAACTTCCACCAAACTGAACAGAATCTCTACTGACAGAATAATCTCTTACATCAGAAGAATTCTGCAGAAGCTGCTGACGTAATTCTCTTACATCATCTTCATCCACATTTACCTCTTCATCAGAATCATTATCTATGTGGGGTAAAATCAAAGAGCGATTCAGGCTCACTCGTAATTGATTCAAGCTTTCACGTACATTTCGCCCTTGAAAATATCCATTATTACTCCCAAATGAGCCACTAGACTTTGCTCTTATAAGTTCTTCCTGCAAACACACATTTCATTAACATCAAATTCCTATTACCTTCAGCTTTCATGGCAGAATTCCAAGTAGAACTCCAAAGAACTTAGTACCTTCAACTGACGAATTTGATCAGTCAGACCATTGACATCATCTTCTGTTATTTCATTTATTACTGGCTCATTCCTAATATATTTCACTCGTTCTCCAAACCTTAGTGTTCTCAGTATCTCACCATCATTTCTGCATTTAAGAAGCACAAGCAATGTTTCAGAATACTATAAAACCTATCAAGCACACTTCCTACAAAAATGACAACACAATGGCCACATGTATTGACATAAATGTATCTGGGCATATCAGTAGTAAATCAAACTTTATATTATAAAAAGAATTTAGTAGATTAGAGTCAAATACTTGTTATCTGGGGAGACAGCGCAGATGACCGTTAGTTTTGAATTGCCACCAATTGATTCTTGCAGTAAATGAGTTAAGCAAGAAGCCTTATATGGCACATCTTCAGATTTTCCAGACTGAGGCCCTTTTGCAAGAGTATTTACCAAAAGCCTGTGCCAAAATAACAACATTAATCACTACAGTTGCAGCACTGGCCAGAGGACAACTGATCAAAAAAGTTTGTTACACAAAGTTTTGTGCTATTTCCATAAATTATATTGTTGTGTGACTCTAACTTCGACAACAATTATTTGATGCTTAAGAATGTAAAAGTGATGATAGCAAGCTTTGTTTCTTACAATGTCATTAAGAATGCATTTCCTTGTACTGTATCAATCCTATTACCCTGTAAGTTGTCTACAATAAGGCATCTGATGGAATATAAAGGTTATGGAATCATACCCAAGCCGTGACAAGGACTTCTTTACATATTTGTCTTCCCTTGCACATTGTCTACCTGAGTCATCAACTTTATTTCTATCTAGGCCAGCAAGATCAATAAAGCTCATTCTGCTTGTTTTTGAACTACCAAAACACTTGGATGAGGTCTCCTGCAGAATAAAGCAATTAAGCCCTGTTAAGTGATAGACACAAAACATAATCATTCACGAAACAATAAAGGTTTTGAACTGTAACGAGTTCCATATGCAATGATACCTTACACCATGACTCGATGATGAAAGTACAAACAATATGGGACCTAGAGCTCTTAGAGTTCATGCTAGTTGCCCCAACTTTTCTACTTGAAAGCCCCTGTTCCATGAACAGAATAGTTGATGAGTACAAAGGAAAAATCCAGAACAAAAAAAAGAAAAAAAAAACAAGATAAGTTCTCAGTTAAAAAGAATGCACATATACAAATCCTACCTTAATCAGAATTTGTGTCACATCCTCATAGCTAGTCACATACTCCTCAGTCAGGTTCTCAACATACACTCCATTTTTGGGATCATCCTTGATCTACAACAGTTTAAAGCAAAGCCCATATGTATCTTAGGCATATACTAAAGAACCAAAAAAGGAACAAAAAAACATCAGTGAAAGAACTATAACAGTATAGAAGATCTCTACCTCAAGGTTCCTCAGGGTTGGATCAAGTAAATCTCCTATTTGTTCGTTGTATATCTGTGATAAAGACAATATTAACAAAACACATTGTCAGAATCCTACCCTATGTGTTTCAAAAAGAATTTAGAATAGTAAAATAAGTATACCTCAAGAAAAGAACAACGGAACTGGTAATTTAACTGTTTCCCTTCGGAGTTCTCTTGCTCCTACAGGTAATAGTCCCAAACAAACATTCATGAACCATGTCAGTACACGCCTACTTTCCTTTTTTCCATTAAAAGAAAAATAGAAACCAAAAAACATACCTTCTGAATCTCACGGAACAGCATTTCAAAGATGCGAGGAACAATGCCCTGGCAACTACCAGGACGGGAATCCTCAACCATGGCACTTGGCGGACCCCATAGCGTGTATGTCTTACCGCTTCCGCTCTAAAGAGAATTCAATGAAAAATATTCACAAAGCAAATACAAAATTGGCCTACAGAAATGAATGTACCTTTCATCTATGGATATGAATGAATACCTGTCCATATGACAAGACTGAAGTATTATAACCTGCTAAGGCATTTTTAACCAACGGCACACCAACCCTCTGAAAAACATCTTCCTGGTAGAAACCAAACAGCACTCATGAATCAAAATGCACTTGCCCTTAGATTTAGAAGCAGAGAAGATTATCAAATGTCCAATTCCTCACACTCTTCATATTTTTCAAGTTTCACCAAGGAACCTACTTAGTCTGTATAGTTTATACTAAATAACATCTAAAAGTTAGCAATTTTCACTTTTTTTCTGTTCTTTCTTTCAGTTTCCATGCAACCAAACAAAACATTAATCTACACAGAGTTTAAAAATGGATTTTCATACTGTTTGTACCAAAATTTTCGATTCAGGGGTTAACACATACAATTGTAGACTAATTGAGAACCATACCTGACCGGATTTTGAATCAAAAACCGAATCATATTTTTCAAGTTTCACCAAGGAACCTACTTAGTCTGTATAAAAGGCCTAGTTGTCTAGTTTCTACTAAATAACATCTAAAAGTTAGCAATTTTCACTTATTTTCTGTTCTTTCTTTCAGTTTCCATGCAACCAAACAAAACATTAATCTACACAGAGTTTAAAAATGGATTTTCATACTGTTTGTACCAAAATTGTCTATTCAGGGGTTAACACATACAATTGTAGAATAATTGAGAACCATACCTGACCGGATTTTGAATCAAAAACCGAATCAAATGAAAATGTACGGTCCCCAACGGATAATGTACGCGGAGAAACCTTCTTAACCGTCCGATCTCCCCAATTTTCACCATCTTTAGTAGGTCTAATTCTCGCCACAACCTATACAAATTTCGAAAACCCAAAGAAAATAAGAAATTAAAAATTAAAAAAGCAAAATTATAAGTTCAAAAGTTCAAATACCTTCACTGATGGGTCCGGAGGTGGCAGGACTCCACCGTCACCGTCGGATGGATCAGTCTCACTCTGAAGATCAAAAATTCCGAAAGTAAATTTCTAATTCATAATTATTATCCACATTACAAAAATCGAAATACTAAGTTAAGGCTATATTGGACAAGAAATATCAACAAAATTCAAAAATACCTTCAGCGGTGGGTCGAGAGTAGCGGGGTTGTTTCTGGCCGTCCGATGGGGCGACCTCAGTGATCCGAGATTTGGATAAATCGGAAAGCACTGGCTTGGTTTCCGAAGCAGAGTCGTCGTCTACGTACTTGGTCTGGACGTTATGATCGAGGGGAGGGATATTTTCGGCATTAGAGGAAGGGTTTCGAGGCTGAAAATGGTTTTGCTGGCCTTTGTGGAAATGGATCTGGGAAGGAGGTTTCGAAGCGATGACGTGGAAATGTTCCCTAAGAACCGAGACTCGCTTGTGCTTGCTGGGTTGCTGCTCTTGGTCCTCATTGTTCTGAGATCGATGAATCAAGCGAGCAGAGAGAGAGAGAGAGAGAGAGAGAGAGAAAGCGCTGTAAAGAATTTGAATTTGAAAATGTTTGAAGGAGAGAGGGAAGAGAGTTGCTACTTTATGCGGAGAAGGAGGATGATGACCGTTGAGAAAGAGAGAAATGATTTATATTTGATTAGGATTTTTTAAACTTCATGTGATTCAATTTGGATTAGTTCTGAACTGACTATCTTACCCCTCTGAGAGGTGATTTTAATTTTTGTTCCTTATTAACTAGCTCTTAACTTAATGTTAATTTTCTTTTCAATGCATTGACGTAACATTTGAATAGTTGCATGCACAAATATAAATTACTTAAAGTATTTCAATTCATATCATCAAGCTAACGGGTCTAATCCAATAGAAAAAAACATTGACTTGTAGACGGAAACCCCTCACCTCATGTAGTCATCTACTTGTATTTATGTTTGGTTTAGAAACACGAATTTGGATATGAAAAGCAACACCAAGAGGCAAGAGTCCCATTTGACCACCTCAGTCTAAGATTTTCAAATTAATTTTTAATTGTTTTGACATATCTACATTCGCAATTGAGTCACATTTTCATTTCAGTCTTCATTTCAGAAGCCAAGTATTATTCCACGAATTTATTTATTGATTGAGGGTTGCTATAATTACGAATATATTTTATGATGTGCCCATGTACATAAAATTACATTTGTACATTCATCTACACATAAGAAACTTTTAAACAAAGCTTAATTTAAAGGACAAATTAGTCAATATATCAGATAGTTCAAATAAGTAGCCGTTATGGCCGGTGGAGCAAAAGTTGGAGCTGATAATTAGTCAGACTCAGGCGCGCCCCTTAAAATGGTATATTACATGAAAAGCCCTAACTAACCAAAATTACGTGTCTGCCCAAAAATGGCAACTGCCCTTTCTCTAACCCAAAGAAAAAGTGAACAGGTTTGGGCTTCTTTAACAATGAAACATTTGGGCTTAGCTAGTGGGTAATTGTCATTTGAAGCGGCATGTGGGAATTAATAGGAAAAAACACTTCATATGTGGTGACGCTTATTTTTCCAGAAAATAGGAAATACATGTTTTGTAATGACCGGGAAGTAACTAGAAAAATGCATTTTATTTCCCGAACAAAGTGTATTTATAAGCAAATTCTGGCATTTGAGGACCGGTGAGACAAAACATTGTCGGATGCTATCCTTCGCTAGCAAGTCTTTGGCCCATCTCAATTGAAGAGTCTTCAGTCAGTAAGGCTTTCTTCAATCTTTTTTTTTTTTTTTTGGTCGAAGGAAATGATATTCCATTAACTTAGCAAATTACAAACAGGCCCAATACAACAAACAGAAAAAAAAAACAAAAGCACAATCAAACAAAATAAAAGCTCAACCATAATACACAGACTTGAGGCCCAACACAACAAAAAACCCTAAGACATACACAACCCTAAAATCACACCCAAGAACTAAGCAGCCGCCACTGCTGCCACCCGATCTGCCGTCGCTGCCAGTAGAGGAAGGTCCATAAGAACCGACAAAGGAGATCTGAAGAGCGTGGATTCGAGGAAGCGAGCCACCACCATGCATCAAGCTCTATGAGGAGTTAAACTCAAATTTTCTCCCTTCAAAAAGTAACTATTTGGTTTTTATCCGGACTCAAATCGTTTTTTCTTCCAACCCTTTGGACTCAAATTTTACGTATGTAACTTTATTAAATTGTTTAAGAATGCTTGAAGTTTAAATTTATTTTTATTTTTTTATGGATAACTTTTCTTCATTCAATCTTTTTAAATAACTTCATAATTATTTTTTTTGGGAACAATTTGACCTAAAAAAATTGAAATTCCACAAATATAATTTTATTCCAAAAGAAAACACACAACATAATTCTTAAAAAAAAAAAAAACACACACAATACTTCAAATTCACCATACATGAAATCCAATAGGAATAAATTAATAACCACCATCGTGGGGGCTTGGATAATAATCCCCTAAGTTGCTTTCAGGATTAACACAAATCGTTGACCCTGCACATGTTCTTGCATAATTTCATCTTATATGTTCGTCGCTCGAGTCCACTAATGCCCGGATTATTTTCTAGAAACTTTTTATATACACGCTTCCAAAATGTGTCGCTTGATTGGTGCCAATAGCCACATCATCACTAACACCCTCTGCACAATGCCTCATCTTCTTCGGTCCTCCAATTCACCCTTCTTTGAGATTTTGTGGACATCTTCAACAAGAATGAAAGGAGATTGATGAGATTGACAAATGAAAAATAAATTGAGAAATAGATAAAATATTTTTGGTAAATTATTTGAGAAATGGATGGGTATTTATAGAGTTTGGAGTGAGTTTTAGGGTTGGATCTGATCTAGATTAATTTAAAATATTATTTTGACCGTTGGATTTAAATTTCAGCCGTTGGATCTTTTTTTTAACGTTAAAATAACTTAGATTTAATCTAGATCGTTGATTTAAAGTTACTATTAGAATTTTATTTTATTTTTTTTAAAAAAAGGAAATTTGAATTGCAATGGTAACTTATGACATAATTTGGGTGCAATCCACACGCTTGTTGTTAGTAATTCAAGTCCTCTGACTTTTGTGCAACGTAGGATTAATTACCTTTTTTTTATTATTTTTTCCTGAGGTTTATATTGTATTTTCTTATTTTTTTTAAATTTATTTTGTGCTTCCAATTTTGCCCCTAAGATATAAATCAGGTAAGCTTAAAAACAGCAAAATCGCAAAAATCACGTTAAACAATCCTCAAACGACAATAACATAAACAATCTCAAAAATTATATCTTCCACTATCAATAATGTACCTACAGCACCTATCGTATAGGTAACCTCCTGTCGTATAAGTAATCGACGACACTGTACCTATATCACAGGTATATGCCAAATGGTTACATGTACCATAGGTACACACTTAAGAGGTTACTTGTCGGTTAGGTTCTATGTGAAGTACCATATCAAGTCACAAAGTGATAGTTCTTACCATTGACAGATTGTGGTAGAGAAACTAAAACATATGTATAGTTTCAGAGATTACCAATACAACAAGTTCTAGTTGAGGAAAACCCAGTTATGATATTTGTCTATTAGAGATTCATAAGCCAGCAAATAAAGTTGGATATAGTGAAGCAATAAACCCCTGCTACATTCAAATCCCAATTTATCTGCTCTGGTTGTAGCTATGGGATGTGGCCCGGACGTTGCTCGCACTTTGGCTACTAGCACCACCCAAAATCACAACAACACAAATTAGTGACAACACCACCATTAACATTAACTTCCCCATTTTCATCAGCTCTCTGTAATATATTTTGTGGGATGTGATGTTTATGTTTTGCAACATACCTATAGCATAGGTATAGTTTCAAAGATTACCTACACAATGGGTTCTAGTTGAGGAAAACCTAGTTATGATATTTGTCTATTAGAGATCTATAAGCCATAAATAAAGTTGGATATGCCAGAACAAATTTGCAGCAAAACCATTCACCAATGATTGAGGAAAACAACAACAAACAGACTCTTAGAAAGCATCAGGAACAAACCGTAACAGAAAAGTATGAACTTACGCTGAATAAGAGAATTTACCTGGGATGCAGGAACTTCAACTGACACCTCAACTTATGATAATCCAAAAAATTCGGGTTATTCCATATGTAATAGTGAATCATAAGTAGGAACCCAAAAATCTTCCTATTAAGGAACCAAAAAATCAGTAAAAATTGTCAAAGACGGAGCATGACTTTTGGGATTTCTGCAATGTGGGGGCAGCTAGATATGCTATTTGGATCTACCTCATTTACTTTCCGTTTGTATATAATGGCAAGAGTTGTAAAAACATTAAAATTGGTGGGCACACTATTTGCTTAGGTGGCTACACGACTGGGCTTTAGGACTAGAATTAATAGGTAACAATTATTGTCCTGCAATCAAACTGCATTGCTAAAATTGGACCCATATCTAAGAGCCCTTTTTTTATTTCGTGAAAATGTGAAAGGGAAAGGTGGGTTTGGTTGGTGATTTTGTACATTGACAATGTATGTAAAAAAAACCTCCCTCCCTTTTCTAACCGTGACAAAAAAATCTTATCGTAGAAAACTATAAACAACTAGTAAAAATCAAACCCCAAGCCATACTAGAATATGAGTAAGCACAAAACTGGAAAACATGTTTAAGGTGATGTTGTTAGAACTTAATTGCATAAACAACTAAAAACTCTAACCCGTGTAGCCATATGAACAACACAAAAGTCTTCTCCCTTCTGCAAGCCCTTGATCACACAATCTCTAAATTGGGTACTTACTCGCTATTTATGTATGTAAGGGTACCATACTAACAAAATTCCATTACTAACATAAGCAGAGACCCTTCCAATTTATGTATGTAACCACTTCCAATTTATTTTGTTTTAGTATCTTTCCCAACGGTCATGGCGTTTGTATTTCATGTAGGTACGTTAATGTATCATAATATAAACGGATATAACTAAGCATTTGCAATTGCTACTTCTTCTGTTTTTGTTGTTTTTTTTTACCTTTTCTGCAGATTGCGAGGTGGGCTTACGAAAACGCCGCCAATACAATAACAACAACAAAAAAGTCGAGCCATTAGTGCAGCACTAGGTCTTAAACCAAGCCTTATTTGCGTGAGTGGTGATATCCAAACTGAACTTTCGAAATGATAGTTGATTTGAATATAAGGTAAATGCAATTTGCATGCGTGGTGTGCTGCTGCAAGACGAGAAGATAGACGGGAATGTTGTGCAACTTGTTTAATGAAATGGTTATGTCTGTACAAATTATATACTCAATTAGGAAGGAATGTGTGGGATTAGGTGAGTCGAAGAAGAACCTGTACCACGTGAACTCAAAAGTCAAAGAGACTGCCATTAAAATAAATATGCACACCTAACTGTGATAAAAGGCCACCACCAGTTTTCCCCAAATTTCAACATCTCTATCTCCATCTTTTATTGATTAACTTATCCACATTTATATTCACGGATCTCTCCTTCTATTAATGGATTCTTTAAATAAAAGACATCCTTCATAGTATTTTATGAATTTTTTTTCAACGATCTAAATTATTTATTTTTTAAGTATACATTCATAGATTATTCTTGCAAAAAATTAGATAAATTAGAAACTATTTTGATGTCCAATTGTGTCCCACGAAATCAATAAACATGGTATTTTAAGAAAAGCACTAAAATTCCAATAATTCAATTGAGTGGTCAAATGATATCGGATTCAAGTGATTTTTTGTAGAGATGATCTTTGCATGAATATCTATAAAATAGACTGTTTAGATTAGTGAAATACAATACAGAATGGGCCCTTTAAGAATGTCCCTCAAATAAATATTTGAAGAATCTATATATATTCTTATATTATTGGATTTGATCTCTAGAAGAGTCAAGATATGCTGACATTAATTTATTCGAAGACAAGAAGAAGCACCTGACAAAGCACATAAGGATGGGCCTCAATTTTTGTTAGCACTGTAAAAAGTGTCAAAACTCAATTTTGATCAGTGTCATGCAATGCAACTCAATTTGCATACGAAAACTACAGCTTGTTTGGTTACTAGTGGAGGCAAGCGAGTTAAAGGCTTTTAAACCAACGGGAAGAGTTCAACAGTTTACCTTTTCTTTATCCTCATAGCAAAGGAATCTTTATATCAAATTGAGTAATACTATTTCCACCATCTACTCATCCCATGTTTTATCTAGACATAGTCTGAAAATAAATAGTCACATTTTGGAAAAAAAAAAATTTAATCATTTTTAATTACAAAGAGATAGCTATAAAAAAAAATGTATAGTCTTTATACTCAAGCATGTCTTGAGCAATGCCACTGGTATATAACTAAGGATAGTCTCGCTAATACGGTTGCAGATGCTCTAGCTAATACTAAATATGAAGAAAAAAAGTAGATGAAATTAATGCATAAGAAGAGGATGATAAAAGTATCACTCTATTATAAATCTCAATAATCATACCTAACAAAAATCAAATTTGAAATCACCAATTCGTCGACGGAAAAGCTAATTTAGTGGTGGGATTAGTTGAAGATTAGTTTAGTGTATGAGGGTAGTACTTTGGCATCTTTAGCATTGTTTGTATGAGAACACATTTCAAACGCCTCATACGTCAATTACGGCATTGCATACTCCCAAAAGCTAAAAACACTATTTGAGCATATGAGTAATGACAAACGACCAACACTTTAAGTTCACGAAATAATTATCCAAATGGGTCTCAGTCTCATCCATCCACATCACTCTGAAAATAAAATAAAAATTAAAGGCAAAGAAAAAGACGAATGACTCAATGAGGGAGAAGATGGATGCGTTTTCTTCCATCTTTATCAAGAGGAGACTTCTTTTTTTCTGTCCGAACGTCACCCTTGAGGAAAAAAAATATATAGGAAAAGGAGAGGTCTAGTAGGCAATTGTATTGTTTTTCTTCAAAGGTCTGCTTTGGATGGATTGTATATTGTCAAAGAGATGGTTAAGGATCATTGAATAGTGGTGACTTGGTGACCCCATCAAAAGAATTTTTGAATTGAAAAAAAAAAATCAAACGAGGCCACCCTATTATGTCACTGATTTTTGCCGTTCTGGCTTTGGAATGGGAACTTTAGTTTGAATAATGCAACAAAAAGACCTATGAGAAGCCGTTACCCAAAAAAAATATAAGACGTATGAGAGGCATGCTATGGCCTATATGGCCCATTAAGCCAAAGGGAGATATTAGAAATAGACCAGCAAAAGAATGTCGGTTACAGTGATAGTGAACATGAAACGAATTATAAACTCAAATATCTTGAATTCGAAAAGTATGAGACAAAAAGACTTCAAATTTATCTAATGTTTGCAAAGGATTGATTGTATTGTATATATAATTGTTAAGATTTCATAGGGACGGACTCTCAGCTCACTACTAGCAACATTGATATTGTCTCTAACTTAACCACTTGTTTAGCATGTATAGGGTTTTATACAAAAGACATTGATCCTGTTAAGTAAATTTAGGTTTTAGCCATAAAAAAAATTTCACTTTTGGAAAAAATCAAAGTTTTTTTAAAAAAGACATAAAAACCTCTAATTTTCAAATCAAAGACATGCAAGTGTAAATGATTTTTTAGGAAATTCAAAAATAAATAAAGGCAAATTTGTCAATTTTGGCTTCTTTTACAAAATTTATCTCTCCTTGATGTTATTAGGAGTTGAGATATTTATTATATGAGACTTTTTATTTCGTTAAGCTTCCGATGTGAGACTGTGTGTATTATTCAACAAACAAAAATTGAAAAAGTTGATGCTCTCTTCATTTTTAGTGGAGGCTTTTTTTCTCAATTTTTTTCTTTCTTTTATCATTGTGGATGGCTCATGAAAGGAATTAAAATAAGTTATAATGCTTAGGAGCACAAGAAAAGGCTTTCCACTTTTTAGTTTTTGTTTATTTCATTATCCAATAAAAAGGTGGGAGTATTGTTGTGTCAATACTAATCAAGCCCCTCGATTTACAACACGTGTATTTGTTTACTTGCAATCGGAAGATGTTCTTTCTTCCACGTCGTATTCCTTTCCCTTGTTTTTGTCTTTTTATTGAGCCATTTCTGCAGCATAGTTGTGTGTAGGCCTTCTATTGATCCAATAGTCAAGCCGTGCATCTTGATTATTCAGGTTCATGAATTCCTAATATATACAAGATAATAGTAACTGGTTGTGACAATCCTCTAGATGACTTAATGTTGCCTTTTGTTTTAGATACAAGTGATATTAGGAAAGGAAGGGAATCAAACCTAAGATCTCGAATACATGAGTAAATACTATTAACAACTTGAGATGCAAGCCCATTGCATTATTTTTAAGGAATCTCTTCTCTTTTGGACCTTCATTTTTTGCTTGACATTTGTCATTCTTCTTACACTTAAAACAATGTCATTAATATATTATATAAGCTAACTTTTGCTTTCCAAGTTTACTTATTAAATGTATTCAATTTATCCAAAAAAATTCACAACTTTCTTACCATCTTTTTTTTTTTAAACGTCTAATTTTTTATTTAAGAAAATGTCCTTTTTTATATAAAAAAAAGAGGAAATGTCCCCTTTTTAACGTCAAGTTTAGATTTTTAATTAAAAAAAAGAAATTTCCTCTTTTTTTAAAAAGCAAATATTTTCTTTAAAAAAAGAAATTGACGTTAAAAAAAATTTAATAAGATGGTAAGAAAGTTGTCAAATTTTTTTTGGATAAATTGAATACATTTAATAAGGAGTAAACTTGGAAAGCAAAAGTTAGCTTATACAATATATTAATGACATTGTTTTAAGTGTAAGAAGAATGACACATGTCAAGAAAAAAATGGAGAAGATCCAAATGAGAAGGTTAGAGAAAAGGTTCCTAGCATTTCTCATTTTTTAATATAGTGTTGGGAGGAGTGCGATATCCATGTATTTAATTATATGCACGTGTTTTTTTTCTTTTTTTTTCACAAGACGATATTCTAAACTGCTCTAATGTAGATTTTAGATTAAATGCATTTTTTTTTTATCACTTGTTTTGCCTTCATTTAATTTTGGATACTACTTATCTCCTTATCAGTAAAGAGATACTCTTCCTTCATGCGAATCACAGTTTGACACAAATGTAAAAATAATTCATCTAAAACACCAACAAAAAAAAACTTATGCACACATGTCATACTACTATTGATAGAAATATATAAGCTTTTATTTACCTAGTAAGGAGGGATGTATTTTGCATTAATTTTTGTTCAATTTAGTCTATGTGTTTGATTTTGTTAGTAATTTAAGAACAATTTTGGATTAATAAAATCATTGCCCTAAAAAAATAACGTATAAAGTGTAATTTTTTATTTCATCTCACCTATAGTTGTCACTAGCTGAAGCTTGATGGGCAATACAATTCCGAAATGAATAATTAACTTTCATTTTCAGCACAAAAGAGGAAAGCAAAAGAGAACACATCAAACAGGAAGCATCAGGAGACTGACATAAATCACCATAAAAGAGAGCGCACAGTAGACAAGTCATCTGTTTCATGTCCCACCAACAGGCGCACTCAAATCTTCGTTGATTGGTCTGCCTATGACCTACGCGTGGGACGGTGTTTCTGCAAGCGCATCCCCTTTGGATCATTAAAAAAAAACAAAAATCTCAAAGTGAAAAAGGAAAAGAGTAAGAAAAAAAAAAAAGTACTGGGAAAGATATTTATATATATATACTCGTGCAGTACACAACTACAGAGACTTTCCGACAAGCTTCAACCCACAGCTGAATTTTCCATTAGATTATTATTCTTCCTTCTTTGTCCTCTTTTACTTTGTACTAGCAGCTTCACAAAGTTTGCTTCTTTAGCAGGAGCAAGAACAGTATCGTCTCGATTGATGAACTGAGTCTTGGACGGATCGTCAATTGGAGCCACAGATTTCAAGCTATCCATTTGACTTTGGAGCTAAAGAGCCAAAGGTAAGGGGAAAGATAACAAACAAATCCATCTCAGCTTTTCTTTATTATATTGCCAAGATACTTTTTATTTTATTTTTATAGCAATTGGTTAGTTCTATTCTATGTGGCTTTTTGAAGGTTTCAAAGGTGGAATTTTAAAGGGTTTGATTTTAGAATCCTGTGGCACGATCTGGGTCACTGTGCTTCCTTTCCCTGTTTCACTCCCTTGGATTCCGGTGGTGGTGTTTTTCCGTAAAAAAGTAGGTATCTTTATTGGACTCTGTAAATATCTTGCATTATTGTTAAAGGGCTAGCTTGTTTTTAAGTTTTTGGGTTGTGGGTTTTGGAGAAGCTCACTAGTGAAGTGTTTATTTGGGGGTTTTGGCTTCTGGGTTTTGAGAATTTCACTCATCCTCATCTCAGCTCAGTCTTGGTTTTGTTTTTGTGGGTTTGTTCTCAGTTCTGGGTTTTGTCTGTTTTTGGTTGATTTCTTGGTTACGCCGTAGTTTCATCGATAATTATGTGTTAGTACACCAGTTCTTCTGAGTTAGCTTTGCTTAATTTCAAGGTAAGGGTCGGTGTCTGGGCCTTGAACTTGTTAACGTGGGTTTTTTTGTCATCGATTTACAAGAAATTTGTGTCTACTTCTATATCAGGCCGAAGTTTTGGGTTTCTGTATTCTTCAGTTTCTGGTGTTGCTTAATGTTTGGTTTGGGTTTTGTAGGTTTTTCTGAAAGTTCATTATTGTGATGTTTGGCGTCTGCATTCTAAATTTTGATAATTTGTGTTAGTTTCAGGCCATTCTGAGATTTAGATTTGTGGTCTGGTGGCCCGTATCATAGAAGGCCACAATTTGGCTTGGACTTGAGGCCTAGGGTTTAACCAAATTTCTAATTTGTGCTTTAGGGTTTTCGATTTTGGGATTGGCCTTTTGTTATAATATATAAGTTTGTCCTAAATTTTGCTTACTCCCTGAGCCGGGTCTTTAGAATTAACTATCTGGAGTCTAAAGTTTGCTGACTTAGAGTCTTAAATTGGAGTTACTTGAGTTTTTTCAGAAAGATATTTGTTGTGCTTTTTCAGGTTCCTTTCCTGGGTGTTTTCATGGCTTCCCCTCAATCTGTTGTGTCTCCATTCAAAGGCTCTGTTGTTGCTGAGCCCGAGAAGCAGAAATCCAACTTCTTCATCCGTACCACTGGGCCTTCATCCAATGGAACTGATGCCAATAGAAAGGAAGCCATGGTTTGTAACTCAGAGAACTCCATTGGTGTTCTTGAGGTTTACGTTCATCAGGCCAGGGACATCCACAACATCTGCATATACCACAAGCAAGATGTCTATGCTAAGCTATGCCTGACAAGTGATCCAGAAAACACAGTCTCCACCAAAACCATTAATGGTGGTGGTAGAAATCCAGTCTTCAATGACAATGTCCAGCTTAACGTTCGGACTGTTGATTCCTCCCTCAAATGCGAGATTTGGATGCTGAGTAGGGTGAAGAATTATCTCGAAGATCAGTTGCTGGGGTTTGCTTTGGTTCCTTTGTCAGAGGTCCTCATCAAGGATGGGAAGTTAGAGAAAGAGTTCTCTCTTTCTTCAACTGATCTGTTTCATTCCCCAGCAGGGTTTGTCCAGTTGTCTCTCTCGTATGCTGGAGATTCACCAGACGTAATGCCTCTGGCCTCAAATCCTATTGTGCAGGACTCAGAGATAGCTGAGCTTCCTTGTGAATTAGATAAGTTAGAGTTCCCAGATCCGAACATTGACAATGAAGACCAGAGAATGGTTTCAGAGTATATTAAGATCCCATCTTCGGAATTTGAGTCTCACAGCTCTGAGAGCTTGGTCACTGCTGAAACTGAAAATCAGCTTAGTTCAGAAGTGGATGTTCATGCTATAGAAAGCTTCTCGACCACTGCTTTTGAGTCTATCCAGGTTCCAAAGCTTGATTCTCCCCCAAGCAGTGTGTCAACTAATGGTGCTTCATCTCCTTCAGTCCAGGCTAGCTCAGAGTCATATGATGCTCCATCAGCTTTAGAATCTCCAAACCAGGAACAAATATCGGCCCCAGGAGAGAAAAAGTGGATAAAGATGGTGAGACTGATTCGTCTAATGGGGTGCCAAGTGATGCATTTGCAAAACCTACTGTCACTGTCACCGTTCCTGAGCAGCAGGTGGTGCAGCAGGATTTTGTAGACATGTACATGAAAAGCATGCAGCAATTTACCGAGTCTTTGGCAAAAATGAAGCTTCCTTTGGACCTTGAATCACCAACCAGTTCAGAAAATTCGAGCTCTGATCAGAAAATGCAGACACCAAAGAACAGCGGTTCCCGTGTGTTTTATGGGAGTAGGGCTTTCTTCTGAACTTATGTTCCACTGGTTCAGAGGAAGACACAGGTGACTTTAGATTTTTAGATAACTAGTAATGAAGTGTAATAATGTTCTTGTATTGTGTTGTTTCCCTTTGTATGTCGAGGTGCTTTAGATGACAGGAAATCTTGACTTGTACCTGTTTCAAGCTTTGTTCTATCACCAACTTGCTATTAGTATATATGAACTACCATGACATCTTTCCTCTTTGTAGCTGCTTTTTTATTTGAACCTTTAATTATTGTGATAATCAAATTCCATCTAACTATTTAGGGCCATGATGTCTATAATCATGACTGATATTATGATCCCACATTCACATGGTGATTAACAGCAGAAAGTTTGTAAGGCCAAAACATTGACATGATTTGTTCAGAATCCACCAGATCTACTCTAAAAAAGGCAACAAAAGAAAAAATCCACCAGATCTTAATCCATCTCCATCAATATGACTTGGACAAATTTAGTTAATCTGCACTTAATTGATAAATCTCTTGTACAAGTTGATATTTTTGTGCCTATTATAATGTAGGTGAAAATTATAGGTTTAATTATGTTAATATCAGGTTAAGTATAATTAGACAACATAGCCTAAGAAAGCCAAAAACTAATTAGAAAACATAGTCTAAGAAAGCCAAAAACACCATTCTGTCAGTTAATACTTGCTATATAAACTTTAGTAGCAAAAGACCATACTGCAAAGCAAGACTCAAAAGTCTGAACATTGAAGGGGAAAATGACTTTTTATCTAGAAGACATCAAAGGGAAAATGACTTTTATTTATCATAAACATTTTAGATGCAAAGTTTTTCAAAGTGGCACTTCAATTATTTCATGTGCTCTGAGGTTAATATGCCTCCTACAGATCCATGCAATCTGACCATCATCTCTGTACCTCACTCTCCATAAACCAAACTTCTCTGCTATATCCTTTCCAGTTGAGCATCTCCGGTCCCTTAGGAAATCCAGAACCCATTGTTGTGCTGTTCTTTGATCTTGCTGGATATCTCTTGAGCTTTCTGCAGCCCTACTTCTGTTCCTTCCCTCTGCACGCCCAATTGCTGCAGCCCCGACAGCACCTGCAGCAACTGCCCCTGCTGCTCCAATTAGGAGGGAAGAATCAGCCAGGTGGGCAACTTCCCTGCTTAAATCAGGTATCATTTCGCCCATGCCAGCGGCTAGATGGGCTCCTATCTTGAGAGCAAATGTTAGCAGTTTCATGAACTTTGTGGTGTATGGTGCCAAAGACTTCACGGTCCTGTTATCAACCTGCATCATTTCACACCCTACCTGATCTTCAACAACATGCATTTCTCGTCGAAATTCACATAACATGTGCAGTCGAAGAGCATTCATGCCAGGAATCATGGTGGTGACCAATCTCCTTGAGTAGTTTTCTGTTCTAACAAAGTAGAACATATTCGGTACTTTCCTCTCTTCAATTTGGACATTGTATGTCACAAGGTAATTGACTTTGCGATGAAGCTCAGAAAGGAGTCTATGCTCATAATATCTCAGCCCCTGGATCTCCTGTTTCAAGTCTCTGATTTCTTGCTCTATGATCTTCAGTCTCTGCAAAACTGCTTCAACCCCTTTGGCAATTCCACCAAAAGTTGGATCAACTTTGTCAGGCTGGTCACTTGTTGATAAAGCATTCTCTGGTCCATCCGGGTCATTCTCAGGTGGGATTTGCAGTTCCTGAGCAAGGTTGTATAGGTCATGATATCTCCGGTGCAGTACTTCACGGAAGTCATCATCTGATAGGAGGTCTCGGGCCAAATCAAAACCAGCTCTTAGGATTTGCCTTCCAGAGTCGGAGATTGGATCCCAGGTGTGCTGGTAATCATACATGCTGTCCGCAGGAACAGAAAGTAGTGCCTGTTTTAATTGTTGCAATGAAGCAAATTGTGTTTTCCTGTATCTGGGAGGTGTGAGATTTGCACACATTCTGGTCTTATCACATTTTCAGTCAAGGTGATACCATGGCAGAGGCTATGAATTGCTGGTATTATAAGCTGCTGGATGAGCCTGAGGGTTTCTGTCAGGTTCTTGGTAGAGCATGCGAGGACATCAATATAGTAACCCAGCTGTCCTCCCAATTCTACTCTGATATAGATTCCATTTATATTTATGGAGATTAGGTACTTCTCAAGACTGTAAGTCGCTCCATGTTGGTTCTTCAAGGCCATGATTCTGTTATGCAGATGCACCTGGGTTTTCAAACAGATGAAGTTTGATAAGAACATAGACAGAACCAAATAAACTGTGTGGAATGTTCTTCACATTGTAGCCATGGAATTGCTAGCCCCAAGATACACGAACCTGCACTGCTGTTCGTGATAAATACACGAATGCACATGCATCCGTGCATTATTTGTAACTAGAGTAAAGCTTTGCCTTAACGTTTGACTCCAATTCAGTTCTTGGCAATATTGTATACATTATTTAGCAATTCACATGATTCATGAGGCATATGACAATTTTGGTATTAAAGGTGAGATATTCAAAGCAGATAGCTAGGTTATCTTATCAATTTGTGCTTAGGTTACTTTAGGATAATGTCACTCATAAAATCTAAAATAATCGAAAGATGAAAATAAACAGAACTTGAGGAGCAAGTAACAAAGAAGATTGGGGAAACTCTTGCCTGTAATCTAGGAAAGAAGCCTGGTGTGAGGAACATGTGGCTTGAATCATCACATTCAAGATGCCTCCCTGCATAAAGGCACTCAGGTCTGCTTAATTGCCATCTTTGTGGCTTTCCTCTTCCTTCTTCGAGAATTGAGGGGATCAAGAGCAAGGAATTAGGATCTGATGGGTCTTGTTCATAGCATAATTCCAGTTTAAGCATCATTTTCACAAGGTCACTGGCCTCTAAGTTCTCAAATACCTTTGAACCCATTCCAGGAATCGGACTCTGTAAGCTTCCTCTTAGAATCTTCTCCAAATCCTTCTTGCTGATGAATCCATTATTCTCTGTGGAGCTTTGATTTCTTGCATCCAGTCTTATTAGTTGGCCAAGCACCTCACCACAGAACCACTCACAATCTAAGATTAGAAACCCCAGTTCATCAAAATAAATTACCTCTCCTATGTGATGAAGACAAGTAGCAACAACCCGCCGCCTCATTTCCACCTTCTCTTTGTTGTCATGTCTCGATCGAATTCTTAAGGATGGAACCTTGACTTGGCATAGCTCATTAAACTCCTTCCACTGCATAGCTGGCTTGTTGTAGTTCTCTGATCTCCAATCTGATAATATTTGTGTCAGATCATTGCAAAGCTGATAGATTCTTGGGACTCTTTGAAGAACTGTCTTGCTTGTCTTTAGAAGGTGATTAGTGAGTTTACTCACTGATGCTGATGATCTTGCATCAACTGTGAACACTGTTGGGTAGAAGTCAACGAATCCCTGGAACTTGTCTCTCAATCTCTGAATTGAGTTAACTGCAACCTGCAAGTTTTCTGATGGCTGATTGATTTTGTCATAGTGCGTGAGTACAACTGTTACATTTGGTAGCATGCATTGCTGCACAGCCCTTCTTGAATTTGAGACTATGAACCTGAGCCAATACTGAAGGTCCTCTTCTATCTCCATTGGGTTCTTTGGTTCTCTGTTGTTTGGTTTCCTAAATAAACTGGATATGATGACAAAGAATGATGCACTACCATGCCCTGGGAACATGAGATCATGGAGAGAATAGAATTCATGCTGACCAGCAAGATTCCATATTGAAATCTTTGTGTCCTCATCTTTGAAAGTTTTAATCTTCATCCCAACTGTTCTAACAGCTTGCTCAACTGGGTTCACTAGAGATCTTACCTGGTCCACATAGGGAATCTTTGAAGAAGAGAAACTCTGCAATATGGAGTTGCACAATGTAGACTTACCTGCAACTCGAAATCCGAAAACATTTTAGGAGACAACATGTGCTTCAGACAATCAAAATTTACAAACAAAAGTTAGATACTTTAACTTCAGAGTTACCTGCATATTCTTGTCCACAGAAAAATGCTCTACAACTCTTGGGTACTGTAAGTGGCATGTCCTTAAGCAAATCCATTTCTGGTTCAGGCCTCCCATTCTGGCCTAATCTTTGATAAATCCCGTCGGTCTTTCCTGAGTTTTGCAGTGGTGTTCTTGCAAGATCAATATTTTCAATCCAAGGATTTACCTGTAATGTCTCCATGATTGCCTGCAGTACCAACTCTCCTTGAACACCCTTGCAGCCCTGTAAAGATAAGTGTCTCAAGGCAGCATTCTTCTCCAAACTTTTGAAGAGTTTAACAAAGTCATCTGATCTTAAACTCTCATCATCATATATCCCTAACCGAGTCAAACTTTCGTTGGTCGTCAGCATCAGTAAAATGGCTGCAAGTCCCTCCCTTCCAATCTTGGTTCTTCCACCTCCAAATGTGACAGATTTTAAAGTAATGTTTGCTTGATACTGTAGGGCAGAGAACCTGCTCAGAGGACATAGTAAATGTTCAACTCCTATACCTCCGAACGCATTTCCATCTAAATACAAGCTCTCCAAACTCTGATTCTTGAAGAGTCCAGCTGCCACATACACAACTCCTTTATCTTTCAGGCAAGTTTTGGACAAGTTTACCTCTTTGAGGCTGTGATTCTGTTCCAAAACCCATCGAAACTCCTTAGCCCATCTTGATTTCAGCCGGACACCAGTCATGTCGAGTGACTTGACAGTTGAGTTCCACCCGAGAGCACAGGCAACCCGGCATGCACCTGAAAGGTCGAGCCTGTAAATTCGAAGTGTGCTATTCTCAGGTAGAAACTCAACCACCTTAGAACTTCTTTCCCCATTTTCTCCACTCCAAACATGGACTTCCATAGTCCTATTCCTTGCTAACACTGCAGAAATAAGTGGAGTTGCAGTGATCGAATACGAGTCAAATATTGTCAACAGCTTCAGTGTTGAGTTCACTTCAATCATCTTTGAGAGCTCTTCTGCGCCTTTTGACCCAATAGAGTCTTCCCATATCTGTACCTCCTCCAAGCTCTCATTCACCTTAAGAGCAGAAGCAAGAAATCCAGCTCCAGCAGACCCAATAGCCGATTCAGAAAACATTATCTCTTTGATCACTCTATTTCTCTTCAGAATCTCAGACAACTCTGACAGGCATTGTTTGTCAAATCTGTTTCTCTTGAACACAGCTTGCTTGATGTTTGAACAACTCTCAAGCAACACAGCAAGATTGCGCAGTCGTTGTAGTTCCCATTCAATCTGGTGGAACTCCAAGTTTCTGAGAAGCAGCTGGTTGGTTTTGGCTGTTCCCAAAACTGTGAGGAACTGTGAAAAGTAAGACAGACTGTCTTTTGAAATGTTTATGTTGATGGAGCTTTCTGTTTCCTGGTAGCAGCCAGAAGTGGGCTGAGAAAGGTAGAAGGAGATGTTGTGTAGGTTGAGGCTTTCTGATTTGATGGCTTCCAGAGCCCATTGGAGATCTTTGAGATTCTGGTCTGTTGCCATTGCTAGAGCAGGAACTCTTTTGAGCTTTAGAAACTATATAACAAGAAAGTAGCCATATCTTCTGGATCAAAACAGCATCAGTGGCCTTTTTGAAAAGTTAAGCATACTCTTGATTTTGAGAACTGTTGTGCAATATAATAAACTCTTAAAAAGATTGCCTAACCGCGTATTCTTTTTGGGTGTATGGTCCAACTTGTGACTTTCTGTCTGATTGGCAATGTAATGCATGACAGAAAGAATTCATTGAGCCTTTTACGGTGAGGGCCTTTTATGATTCGTATTCTCTACTTCCATCTCAAGTTATGTATGCCTTTAACTGATCTATTTATGTATTCTTGTATTTATTTTATATATCCGATATTGGGGCAACCTTGTTCCAAAGGTATGAATCTAATGCCTCGAGTATTAGGATAAAATTGTCTTACATTTTCACTTGAACTACCTTACTGAATTACCTTCCTATCTTTAAGCAACCTTGTTCCAAAGGTATGAACAAAACACCTCTCTCATTCATTGTTTTTGTATCGGCTCTGTCCGTGCATGGCAGTGCACCAGAGTCTTCCACATTACACGACATGTGGCCGTATCCACACCTCACGATTGCTCTGCGGAGGTCAAGAAGCTTAGAACGGATGAGAAAAGAGTTTTGAGGGGTGCAATGGGATTGTCCACTTTATTGACATTTTGGGCCGTGAGCAGGACATCTTTTCTCTTGTTTTCCCATTGAAAAAAACAAAGGAATCCTATAAAGCAGAAGAAAAAGGTGACTGAGTGTTGAGACAAATTAGCTCTCCTTAATAGGATCTTAATCATTGATTCATTGAGACTACAGTATAGCTTAAATTTAGGCCACCAGGCCGTGTCTCAATGCCACGTGCAAATTTAAAGTTATTTACATTTTCCACAGCATTAAACCCAAAGTAAAATGCTCATCCCTTACACATTGACACACTTCGAAAAATACCCTATCATTTACAAACCCGCATGGAATCATTATACTTAACATCTTAAATGTGTTTTTGTGATGCTAATGGAGGAAGAGAAATAAAATTCTTAATGCACCCCTTAGCGGTTGAGCTAATCAACCAACAACAACAACAACAACAACCAAAAAAAAAAAAAATCACAAACAGAAGAGTAGTATCTGACACTTGCTTCACACAACTTTACTTAAAAACAATGAATTCAGTAACTTATTTGACGGGGATCCCAGTTGGGCATCCCTCTATTGTTTCACACTAGTAAATCAGAAACCTTACATAAAATCTGAGAGAAAAGCAAATCCCAGAAGAAACATAAGAACCAGCAACTTCGCCAGGCTTACAGAAATGAAATGAAAAAAAAAAAAAAATCAATGTTCTATCTCTTTCGACAGACTAATGCTGGCTGGTCTCGCTGGAGATGCAAGGTACATTAATTGAAACCGTCTTCCTGAGTATATATCCGCAATCTGATTTTACACCTCAATCAAACTTTGAGAAAGGAACCTAAGCTTTCAAGGAAGAAAGCAAATCCCAACCCTTTGACACAAAATTCCATGAAATTGCTCTCTGATATGTATACTTCAAATCAAGGAACCCCGTTAGAACTATATGATCAGTTTCCTTATAAGCTGAAAATCTTACTAAGGGAGACGTATACTATTCACAATCCTTCAGTGTTTGACTGGTTTCACTTCACCTACCATCACCTCTTGATACCCAACAAATCACCTAAGCAGCAATTCCTGAAGTACATAGTTATCAAATTTTAAAAAAATACTATAAAAAACTGAATTCCATGAGATAACATTTAACTATCAGCAAATAATTAATTTCACAAGTAAACATAAATGTTCAAACTTGTTTATATGTGTAAACAAAACAATTTTAGCCAACTTCAATGTGCATGATTACAAGTTACTGGGAGGGTGCTGGAGGGGTTAGACATCATCCAAATCAACTTTTAAAATTGTGTGTTTGGGTACTGGAAGGGTTAGACATCTACCAGCACCTCATATGCAAAATTATATGAGTGACTCAAAATAAGCTTCAGAGTTCTTTTCGAACCATAACTAAGAACAGTTATCTCTTACAGACATAAATATGCACTTGTATTCCATATCATTGATATGATTGTAGCAAAGGTGGTGGTACAATTATTCCATGTTGGGTTTAAACATTCACAACGTTCAAATATGAATCATTCTCAAAGTATAAAGATATATCTTCAAATCAATAATAGAAGTAACTGTGCAAACAGTAAGCAATCAAATATTTCATATTCCAGAAAAAATAGTTGTTCATTTGGAATTAACCAGTTCTCTACAAAATTCAGTTGTAAGGTGATAGTTACCTCTATTTGGTTGTCTACTGGTAACATTGTAACTTCCAATATAGCCCCCAGAACTTTTGGCTGTGATGTCTGCAGGTAAATCACCCAGGCCATAACCAAATGTGCTAGAACCATCTAGCTCAGGACTGGTAGAGCGCCAAGTCGAGTCACCATAAACTGAATCACTATGGTACAAGTCCCCATAAGACCCCTCATAACCAACAGTTGATGTGGGAAATGATGATGTTGGGGCACCACTGTTTCTTCCGTATCCTCCTCCTCCCAACCCAAAGCTGCTTTCTCCACTACCATAACCACCGGCACTAGTATAGCCAGAAGCACTGCCTCTACTTTGAGTTGAAAAAGAATTAGGGCCCCAATTTGAATCATTATTTCCTATAGCAACTCCAAAGCCCCCATTTTCAGCACTCAAGTAACCCCCAGTACTGGCAGGGTTTATGTTATTGTTGATGCCACTGTTTGCCCAGACATTCCGATTGGTTGAGCTTACTACAGAACTGCTCCTTCCATTACCTGCATTATATCCAATAGGGGTAGTATACCTGTTTGAATTGGCATTATAATAGGGGCTCAACATCCGTGCATATCCTAGACTATTGCCAAAGTTGGAATTCCCGCCATAGGTTGGGCTCAATCCTGGCTCTAAATTCATACCCAGTCCATATCCAGTAGTGCCAAATGGAGACAACCCGCTACGACCACTAGAAAGTGGATTGAACCTAGTATCCATACTGATGCCGAAACCTCCAATTGGGCTCATATTATAACCTTGAGCATAACCGTTAAGCAAACTACTGGTCCTACCTGGACTATAGTTGTATCCTATCAGAGGGCTCCGGGTGGGCCCTGAGGATAGCTCCTTAGGGACTGCCCTCTTGACCTCAACCATCTTACCATTGAGTTCATGAAATGTTTTATGCAGAACTCTGTCAACTGCCTCCTCCGAGTCATAAGTGATAAATCCGAAGCCTCTTGGCCTTTGGGTGTTGTGATCATACATTACTACAACATCAGTGACTGTACCAAATTGATCAAAGTACTTCTTAAAGTCACTCTCGGTGACTGTGGATGCTAAACCTCCAACAAAAATCTTTCTCGTGCGTCCAGGACCAGGGGAACCATGAGCAACCCCAGTTCTGTTTAAAATGTTCTGATCTTCCTTAGGAACAGCCTTCTTTGCTTCCACCTAAGATTGAAAACAGAAAACTGAGCAAAACTATTGGTGCCATCTTGAATTCGTGTAGCTGTAAGTGTCAACTTTCCTTCAATGCAGATTCCAAATAACTAATTGCATTTTGAATTGATTGATTCAAATCTAGAGAGAGATAGAGAGAGTGCATGAATGCTTTTTTCCTTTAATTGTAAATGTGAAATCAAAGTCATGTTTGAAATATGATCCTTTTTAAAATGGAAGGTTATACGACATATTTCAGTATTGCAACTAAGATCCTATAACGAAATGGAAAAATACCAAGTAAGTCCGTGATGCAAAAAGATAGTTGTGATACTCACTGTGCGGCAATCGATCATGTGCTTATCCATAATGACTCTTTCTGCAACTGCAGGATCCGCAAAGACAACGAAACCAAAGCCACGAGCACGACCGGTTGCACGATCCCTCATGATCACAGCCTCCACCACCTCTCCATATTTCCTGAAATATTCTTTGAGCCGTTCCTCATCTGTGTCCCAGGAAATCCCGCCAATGAAGAGCTTGCCAAGATCTGGTTCCATCCTTCTCTGTAACAAACAATGATAAATTCAATAACCCAATTCAATTCAACTGAAAACAACACTTGCAAAGATATACAATTCAATATAAGTTGAAAATCCAGCAAAGAAAATTCATAATTCAATAGGAAAGCCTAAAGCTTTATCATTGGAACAAATTCTGGATTGTCAAATTACATGGATGGTACACAATCATATACTTTGACAAACTCCAAAAGACTCGATATTGAATAGAAAATGCGAAACAAAGAGATCCAAATGTGGATAAAAGCAAGCAAAAACGAAAAGCCATTACCTTGTCTAAAATTCAGACAGAACCCAAATAGTGCTCTGATTGAAACAACAATTAGGAAACGTCAAATTCAATCTTGGAACATCAGATCCTTCATGAACCAATCAGAACAACAAAACGGATTTCCTAACAACCCCAACAAATGAAAATTGAGCAGAGTTCTCGTGGATCAGAGACCCATGGAAGAATAATTCAAAAGAAGATCAACAAAAATAAAAATCAAAAGGATGAAAATTTTACCATTCGAGGAGGACCCAGATGAGAAAATGATAGAAACTAAGATCTAACCAGTGGAATATATGTAATGAAAACAGAGGATGTGGTGGTCATCCTCTCTATACACAGGCTTTATTTCTCTCTTTTCTATTCTTTCTTTCGTGGCTATTCCACTTCCTCCCTTATATATTTAAATATAAAAAAAGAAATAGAATTTGAAGCTCAGATAGATAGGTAAGGGACAATTTTTATAAATAGACTGACAATCCACTGGTCTAAGAATATTTGGAGGAGCCAAGGAGAGATGACAGCGGATGTTTCTTTTGCTAGAAGAAATAGTTGTTCTTTTAATATTTGGACAATTTATACCACACCTTTAATACAAAGCAATTCAAATACCGTTATTAACTAGCTCTTAATTTAGTGGTATTTTTCTTCTTAATATTAACATACGTCCCGATTTCGAATCTCCAATTCTCCATTCATGAAAAGAAAAAAGCAGTTCAAATGCAGCTGCTTAACTAGTTGAATTTGGATTGCAAGTTAGCACAACACTAACATTAGACCTTTGCACCTTTTAGTCTTTGAAACATGCTGTTCGTTTTTTAGCTTAAAATGTCTACAATAGTTGTTTGACAAAATTGCCCATGTGAAAGGTTTTCAACGGATCTTTAATGACCAAATTATGTAAATTATGCATATACCTTTTATGATTCAATAATATTGGATCCAAATTGGATATTAACTTATGACAATTTCTTATTTATTATGAATAAATAAGATCTCTAGTGTTTCTAGACATGAACAAATGAAACATCGTCACATTAGTTGGAATATGAAAAATATGTGCTTCAATTATTTTTTGAAATTTAACGAGTTTTTAGAATAAATTTACATTTCCAAAAATTACTATGTGATCGTAAGTCAAATGTTGACAATAACAACAAAAAAAAACATTAGAATTGCCAACGAGTGTATGAACCTTACTTGTCAGAGCGCAAACGCTACCATGATAACAAAAATTAATAATGAAAATATGCTTCTACAATTTTCACTTTTGTAAAGCAAAATTGTTCCTTTTGCATTGTAGCTTGCAGACTTGAAGTGAAAACGAAAAATCAGTAGGTATTTTTGACTTCAAGTTGAAGCCAATTTGTTTTTACCATTATGAACCCAACCAACTATAGAGGTTGCAATTTGCCTATGCACTTGAGAGTTGAAAACTGTAAATGCAGATTAGTAGCTTCCCTTCATGAGCTGCTCTTGTCAGACTTGCAAACATGAATGTTGAGGTTGAAATTTGTTCCTTTTTTCATCATTTATCTTACTCTCATAATTTCTCCCCAACTGGGCAAACTGTCTCGTAGCTAGAGCCCTGGATTTTTTAACATTCTGGGTCTCAAATTCTGTTCCAAACAGTTGCATGAAAAAGCAAAATCAGAGCAAAGATTCTTCATAAATTGTCATTTTCAAGTTGCAGATTAAGTGAAGTATGGAAATGTCACCCTTTGTGGCCCATTTTGTTCTTGTGTGAGTTAATTGTGGAGCATTAGGACCACATGCAATTATACATTGCTGTGCTTTGTGATTCTCATAGAAGAAAAATCTATAGGTAGAGAGAGAGAGAGAGAGAGAGAGAGAGAGAGAGAGAAACAATGCATATCCTAATTTATGCATGGATGATGGACTGGAAGAAAGGATAAGAATCGGCGTGACCACACAGAAGATCAGCCTCACGATCAAAAACAGAAAATCCATTTGCTATTGAAAAGTTGAAAACCCATAAAATTAGATACAAACAGAAAGGTGGCATTTGCATATAGGGACGGGACAGCAGGTTGACCAGCTGTTCAAACAGATTGAGTTAAATAGAGACCACAAAAGAAAATAAAGTTTAATGTAACAAAATTTGTTTAGTGTAACATGTATCAAAATTAAATTTTGGCTAACTTCAAGGGATTAAGAGCAATTACTCTTACAGTCGGAGTCCTACACTCGAATTCTCCCTCTCTCAATATCACTTGTATCGATAAAACATTAACGAACTTCATCAACGTATCAACTTCAAAAATTGTATGTTTGGAACACTAAAAGGAATTTTGAGGCTCCCTACCGTTTTCAAAAAGCAAATATATAGAGGAATGTAATTGTCAATGATATGTAAAAAAAATAAAAGGAGCTGTTATTGGTACAAAAAAAAAAAGAAGTCATTTTGCGCTATTTATTTATTTATTTTTGTAAAAACAACTAAAATACTATTGGACTTACCAAAATAATTAATAAATTTCAATTTTGAAGTGAACTAAAGAATTCAATTTCGACTTTTCCAACATAGTGCAAGTAGAAAGCAATCTGTTTTGGAAATTTCCCTATGTTTGTTTCTTTCACAAATGATATTCTCCAAACATTGTTCACCAAATTATATATAATTTAACTATAAGAAAAGAAAAATATATATATATATATATTATTTGAACAACTATGTTGGAATGGTTAGACTGATGGTATACGCATAAGATTAAATATTAACAGTTGTGTTTCACCTAATTTGGTTTGGGAAAAGAATTAGCTTGGGAAAATAAATATACCTATAAAATAAAAACCAGTGGTTTCGTAGAAAATAAATAAATTGAAATTATAACAAGTACCCAAAGCTCTTGATTCACCATTTTAGGATTGAAGGTTAGATATTAAATTATGATGTGTTATAAAATGAATATTTTTTACGTCAAATCATCGGTGTATCAGACGTACACAATAATTTTTCATCCACGCAGAAGCTGCTTTCGAGTAGTTGCATAATGGCAAAGAACATTATTGCATGTGTACTTAAAGAGGAAGAGCAGGTAATTAAATACAATTTAGAAGTTAACATAATACAATTTAGGGTATCAATTCAGGAACATGATCATTGTGGAGTGTTGTTTTTTAAGGGAGGAATAGTGAAGGATAAGGCAGAAGTGGGAAGATGATTTCACATGAAAGGTTGGATGTAGGACCCACTGGTATTTGGCTAGTGGGCCAATAAATTAACTGATAATGAGTTGCCTAAATGCCTGCCTGATCCAAGCTGGAGGCGTCAAATCATGTTATTAATCAAATGTGTTTTTAAAGAAAAAGAAAATCTAACAATGACATATGATATTGAAGGCAAATATAGCTGTACACTCAGAACAATGAGAAACAAGATCCTTCGATTTTGAGTTACTCGCGTTACAAAATTATTTTGTTGATACTAGGATAATTATGAACCTATATTTAAATTTGGGTTTGTCATAGAAGTTGAAAAATAGGTGAGTTTATATATATAAAAGCAAAAGGTAGATAATGGTGAAATATTTAAAATATCAAAAAATGTCTTTGATTAATGCAAACATTAAGAATTGAAATTATTAATTAAATGAGGATAATATGATAAATTCACAATTTTTCATATTTTAAAAAATTAAAAGAAAAAGAAAAATAAGATAGTGGATCCTATTTTTATGGAACACAACTACCCATTATCTTTTTTTTTTAATTCGAAAATAAATTTAAAATTTTTACGGAAGCGAGAGGCTAGTATATATATAAAGCAAAAGTCAGAGAATGGTAAAATGATTAATGCAAACATTAAGAATTAAAATTATTAATTAAATAAGGATAATATGGTAAATTCACACTTTTTCATATTAAAAAAATTAAAATTAAAAGGAAAATCAGATAATGGATTCTATTTTTATAGAACACAATTACCCATTATCTTTTTTTAAAATTATTGTTATTATTATTTTTTAAAAAGCATATCGCAGCGTGTGCATAGAGGCTAGTGTCTAGAATACTACTAATTAAAAAAAAATTACTACTAATTAAAAAAAAAATTACTACTAATTAAAAAAAATAATTACTAATTAAAAATTGGGAGTTTCACTAAAACACCCAAAATGGGAGCTGAAATTATAAAAAAACCCAACACCCAAAACACTTTATAAACACACCCAAAACCCATCATTACACACACTCAAAACCCATTTATAAACACACCCAAAAAATATACAATTGTTCATTTTGGGGTTGATTTTGGGTGTGTTTCTATGTTTAAATAGTATTTGAATTTTTTTATAAATACATGTCTAGGATTGAGTTTATTTATAAATTTGTATTAAAAATTCTAGGGCCTATTTTAGGCTAGTGCATAGAGTTACAAGGGCCTATTTTAGGTTGTCCCAAAGAATTACTACTAATTAAAATAATAATAATTAAGGAGTACCAAAAAGAAATCCTATATTTTTCTAAGGTCCAAGGGTGTTAGTTGGAATTGGCTTAGGTCTTTAATGCGTTACAGTGGTCCTGGTCTAAACCCCACGTTACTTGTGTATGTCAGTTTTTTCTCCTTCCCTTCCTAACTTTGACACCCAAAAAAAAAAAACAGGAGTATGTAACGCTCAAGGAAGTTAATATTGAGTACTGACAATGGTCAAAATACTGCCCACACAGAAATCCTATCTCTTTTATGAGAAATGGGTCAGGATGTGTTGGAATTAAATTTCATCTAAGATGTGTCTTAAAAATAAATAATATCATCTAAGATAATTTCTGGATGCTGATATGTTGACAATGTTAAGTGACCAAATACAACCTAGAAAGCAAAGAAATGTCCCAACCATCCTAATATGGCTTGTTAGTCAAGATCATGGATGAGGAAGCCTCACGCGAATGACTTGGGCTGCCTTTATATATGATATATGATATATCAATTGTAATTGGGACTTTTCTTCAAGCTTCTACCATGTCCCTTTCAGTACATGTCATAAATCTTGGAAGAGAGTAGGTTTTTCAATCTTACAGTTTTTATCAAGTACATTGTCTTCAATAAAAAAGAAGTAACAATTAAAAAGTTTTTTTAGGGTTATTTCATGATTTGATATAAAAATTAACTGGTAACAAAATGAGATGTAAGATTTACATTTGTATTGAATCACCTATATTTCAATTGTAAATTATCGTTGTATTCTTCGATATGAAGCTTACATATCATGGCTTATAAGTATTGTATCAAGCCACATACACCAATAGCTTTTGCTTCTGAAATTACTTAATCAAATATTGCCCCAAGTTGAAGTTTCTCATGGCATATGCTGTTTGCAGTATTTAGGATGGACTCCCAGTACAACATGCCAGGGGTGATATTTGATAGCTGAGCCACTTGCGTTCTATGTTTCCATCTTGTTGTTGATGCACATATTTAACCAGCTTTTGAATGACTGCTATTTATTGGTTGGTCTGATCTTAAATGGATGGTGACTCTCCAACTTCAGAAAATATTATCCTAAATAAATACATTGATTGATGGTGGGCCAAAATAAGCCTTATGAAAATGCTATTTTACTGATGCAACCTTGGCCACATGTAGCATGACCCAAAAACCACCATTCACAAAAGTAGCATTCCCTAGTCCCATGTAAGCTCAAAGCTTTAAGTAGACAAGCTTAATGCAGCAACTTAGGTGGTTGTTAGCAACTAATCACTTTGCACTTTAGATTCTTCATTTTGCAGAATTGGTAGCTAACAATGATGCTAAACCTCCTCGATTGAATTTAATTTAATTTATTTTCGAACGGGGATTCAAACTTGAAACATCTTCTAATATTGAGAAGAGAGATACCACTAAACTAATAAGTAGTCGATGTATTTGATTGAAAATTTGGAAGCTTTGCTATTTCTTATTAATATTTCTGTGTGGGTTTCCAAACTTTTGGACCAAGCCCACAAGTGGAAGGGCCCATTTATTTTTCCTTAAAAGGGGTTGTCCCTCTCTCTTCATTCACTCTCATTTTTGGTCTCATTTTATGTAAATTGTGACTCTTAATTCATATGGTGGAAACACAAAAGCTATCGACCGCCGATGTAATCGCGTTATGTCGTGCTTGTGTGATTTGAGGGTTTCACCCTACTTGATCAAATTTTAGCATCAACAATTAACATAATTCTGTTTTTTTTTTTTTTTTGCAGCTATATACACATAACATAATTAGGTAGTAAGCACTTCTGAATATGAATATGGATCAACTATGGTCTGCTTGTATTATACACAGGTAGTCTTCGATTTGCGACATGCAAAGATGCATGATCGTGAAATGCAGCTTGACATGCTCATAAGTTTGTAGTGCACCTAATAAATACATTGGCTGCTGCATTTTTTTTTATCTAGCAGTAGGAAATACACAGATCATTTGTACCCAACGGGCTACTTCTTTCTGCAGAACGTAGAGAAAAGGCTTGTTTGATCATCTACAATCCGATATCGACGTAAGCGAAAATATGCATACAAAGTAAAACCTTCAACTAGTAATTTGATCCAGGACTGTCCCAGGTCTCAGGTATGATGGAGTGAAGCATGCAGCAGTTGTCTTGATAGGCGCCGCACTCGGTTGTGCAATCTGATGAATTCGAATTGTCATGCATAACCTCTTCAATCCTCTCATAAATTTCTGCCACAGTTGGCCTGTTTGTGGGGGAAGCTGATACACATTTTAGGGCAATGTTGAGAAGAGGAAAGGCCCATTCTTTTGCAGCTTTAGCAACCTCCTTGTCAAAAACCTCTCCTGTCCATTCTTCCTTAACCATGGCAGTGACCCACTTAGGAAGATCTATACCAGTTCCTTCCACTGTTTTGCCTGTTAACAACTCCAGAAGAATCACTCCAAAGCTATAAACATCAGCCTTTTCTGATAACATTTTCTCAGGGGCTGTGTAACCACTGGAGGAAATGACACATCCTTTCTTGGGGTCGAAGAATCTTGAAAACCCGTATTCACTAATTAGGGGTTCCTCGTTGTCATCCAAGAGGATATTTGAGAGCTTGAGATTCCCATGAGGGATGCACTCATCAGATCTCTGATATATGAAGGCTAGGCCCTTTGCAATGCCGCGCGCTATGGATAGCCGAACCCTCCATGGAAAATCCCTCTTACCCTCTATGTAGCCTGCAGATAATCAAAGGCATGCATAATCAAAATGTAGGAAGTAAATAAGGGCCTTGTAAATTCTAAGTGATTCAAAATTTATGAGAAATATACGTATTTGCCCCCACTTAAATTCAAGTTTCGTTTTATTTTGCATAAATCTATAGGTTGTTTTGGGTTGTGAATAAAAGCCAAAAGGATGAATGTTCTGTTTGTGTATGTGTATATATTGGTCAGTTGATGCATTGCAATGTATAGAAATATTTGATCTCAACTTACTCTCAAGCAGGTTTAGCAGACTTCCATTGGTTTGAAACTTGTAGATCAGAAGTTTTTCTTCATTGCTAGAATTGTAACCAACAAGAGGTAGAATGTTTGGATGCTTTAGGTTCCCTATCTGTCTCATTGTTTGGCCAAACTCCTCAAAGGGTACCTGCAATTTCTTCAACCTTTTGACTGCGTATAGAGCATTGTTCTTGAGTATTACCTTGTAAAGGCTGCTGCGAAAGGTCTGGTTTCTCAAGTCTGCTGTGGCTTCAAGGAGGTCCTCCAATTTAAAGCTCTCGTGTTCTTCAACAAAGAACACAAGCTCTGAGCGATTTTCTTCTGGCTTCTCTTCCTCTTGAATCGTAGGAAGAGGCATTTTGTGTGGCGAGTCTCGAAGCGACTTCATAATCTCCCTATCTGCAGCTAACTTCGCCGCCTTCCTCCCCGCAAAGTATGTGAACAAGAGAAAGAAGCCAATCCCAACAATTAATGGTATCATGAACTTGTATCTCTTGTACCACGATTTACCGGGAGGATTAGGATTGCCACTAGTTGGGCTATCTGAGGCTGCCATTATGGTCACCGACTCCACAGCCTTTTCCTGGTTTTTCAAGGCATCATTTCTCTGCAATCTCCTTGATTTCTTCACATATGTATAATGCTGAAATTCCTCTTTCGAACGTGGGCTGGTGGTAGTAAAATGATTGTCAGATATGTCCAATCTCCTTAGATCTTTCAGTTTACTCAGAGCCTTTTTAGGTATCCTCCCACTCAGAACATTGCTCCTTAGATTCAAATAGGTTAGCCTTGTGCAGTGCACTATTGAGTTAGAAATAGTTCCCCGGATTTGGTTTCTTGCTAAGCTAACATATTGAAGATTTGGGAGCTTACATAGTGAATCTACATCAAGTATGCCTCTAAGATTCAGATTTTCAAGCCTGATTTCCGTTACCGAAGTACCCTGTGAGTTGCATTTCACACCCTTCAACTTATGCATGCAGGGATTTCGCCGCATAGACACATTGTAGCCAATGCTGAGTACATGTTGAGGATCAACAGCTCTAATGAATTGCCGCAAAGCTTCATATTCTGATGACTCATCGCCCATACATACTGCGATCGAGAAGGAAAAAACCCCGATGCATATCAGCCCCTTCAAAAGCAGATTGAAACATCTCCTGCTCAGCATTTTTGTTGGCTCTACTTCTTTGTTGGACTCATCAGAAACTGAATGAACCGAGATAAACTACAGTTTCTTTTTTCTTTTTCACTTTTTTCCCAAAAGTCTTGAAGGCATCTCAAAGCAAGTATATAGGCTCACAAATTACTATGTCAGATGAGGACATGTTTTGTATACTACAAAGTTTCATAAGTATTTTCTTCAATGTGTGAGATAACCAATGTTTGGAAGTGTTTGTTAATTCGTTATGTTCAATGTGTTATCAAAGTCATTGAAACCACGTATCAGATGAATTCCACAATTTGAACAAGTCTGCATTACTTTGGTTTGCTGCTTTTTATTATTTTAATTATTCACGAATAGATTGCAGAGAATAGAAATCATTCTGAAGGTAAGAGTGAAGCCAGCTAGGTCCGTCTTCCATTCAGTAACATATTGCATTACAAAATAAAACAAATTTGACTAATTAGTGAGCCACAAAATTACATGAACGGGTTGGTTTGATGCTTATTGTTGTGGTACAGTCATTTCAGTTGGAGGACTAGAAGTTTAGGGCACTAAGTATGTTGGATGATACATTTTGACGGGTATGTCTATAATCTATCTGTGTAGAAAGATTAATTTATGGTAATGACTGTTATTTATTTTTGGTTTTTGTCTTTAGGGAAGTCAAGTGGTTACATAGTTACATAGTTTATACGACATCATAATTAATTAGGGGCCAACATAGATAGGGTGTGGGTAAAAATCAATGTTCCGGAGCTACCAAGATTAGGTTGATGGTCTAAAACATAGGATAGGTATGACTAGGAGCCAAAAAGTTTTGTATAAATATATAAAAACAACCTACAAGTTGGACATCTCTATGAAGAAAAACAAGAGACGAGAGTTAACAATGAGGTGGGGCTGGGCACCGATGAGTAGTTTTATATTATATATTTAACTCTATTTTTGGTTAATATTTTAGAAGAATTTTAATATTTTGAATTATATATATTTCAACTATAGGACTTTCGACTTCCTCTGGAGCAAAACATAATCAAATAGACGAATTTTAAAGTAATTCCAGTTGGAGGACTTTCGCAAGTCACTTAGCTTGATCGTATCAAAATTTCATATTTTTCTACCAAGTTGTTATTTTCTGGCAATAAAATAAAGTAGAAGTGCGCACTTTGGAATAGTGATATTTTGGGCTTTTATTGCACTTTGAAGCCCAAAATGACCTTGGATTGGTTCGTGGCCTTCTGGAGAAGTGTTCAGAATATTTTTATCTTTAAAACAAGCCATCTTGGGCCTGATTTGGAGAGATTTGAAGCCAAAACGTGGCTGGACAGTTTAAATGCAGATTCTCCTAGCCTAATTTGGACTTTATGTCGTTGTATTATTTTATTTTAATTAGTTTCTTTGTGGGGATAGAAAAGCTGGAGGGGCCAGCTTGTTTGTTATTTAAGTTGGTTTTCACAGCAATATTGGTGACTTCTTTTGGCTTTTGAACGTGACATTGTGGAGAGCAATTGTTAGGGTTTTGGAGTTTTTGCAACTTTAAGGTGTTTTCATTCTTTTCCTTCTTAATAATATTTTCTATGATTTCAGTTATGAATATGCGTAACTAATTTTATTTTGCTAGGGTGATTAGCATGAATATGTAATTTTTATTTAATTGCTTATGATTGATTGCATGCATACTTTGAATTGTTAATCAATGTTTTAAACTATCTAATTGTCTTAATACCTGATCACCATTAGATTTTTAGAAAAGTATTTGGATGCAATTTTGGTCGGAAGGTTTCCTGAAATTGATGCTGGCTTCTTGTGATTAATAATTGTAATTTCACTTAAGATGAACACCACATCTTAAGCGTTGAATAGTTTTTCAAAGGGTTTTCACAAAATTTAATGAGTCTTTCATGTTTAGATTTGTTTCGAACGTCTGGACGGGTTGCATGTTGGATATACGTTCTAAGCAGAATTCAAATTAGGAAAACCTAACCTTTAAAGTGGCATGTGCGAATCATAAGTAATTGGTAAAAATTCATAGGATTGCTAGGTGATGGTGAAACCCTAGTGCTTTTATAAATTGTTATTTAAAACTCTTTCCTCTAATTGTAATTGTTTTTGTTTAAAATTTGTTTTTAGTATAAAATAATTTCATAATCATCTTTCTCAACTTTTAATTTTAGGTAGTTAATTGGAAATTATTTTTACATAAATTGCTAAATAGTCCTTGAGGAGAACGACCTTGCATGATCATATATACTATTCTTGCAAGTATTTTATGTGATTTTAACCTTAGTTGCGTGGATGGTAAAAATTGTATCAGGCACAGTTCAATCCCGCCGGTTATTTGGCTACGCCGGCGCGACCATGAATGTTGAGAATTCATCCCTTCTTCTTCAAGGGCCATATACGTCTGTCAGTTACATCCTGCAGGTTTTTTAATCTATTTAAATATATATTTTTTAAATTAATCGAATTTAAAAAAATGTCATGGCTAAATTGATGATGTGCTTATGTCATATTAGCAAGTTAAAGATTTTATTGACGGAATTAATAGAATGGGGCAAAGTGAGAACCTGAATAAAAATACATATGGTGCAAAGGTGCAAAATAAGATGGTCTAAAATATATGGAGTAAATTGAGATTTTAACAACACTGGGGGCAAAAAGTTAGAATTATGCCTAAAATAAAGCATATGAAGTTCAAACAGACCAAGGAGGACATCTAAAGATTACAACGATTAGAGGGCTTAATATCCAGAAAAACGGCCGAGTTGACCAAACCGAAGAGTGGCTGCACCTGCAGTGTTCTTTTTGGTCGTTTGGGTGTACATTGGCTCCAACGTACCCGTGCCAACCCTAGACAAATCTAATAAAAGAACAAGGAATTCTTATGTGTTACAATCACATTGTCACATTGTGGTATCAATCCACTTATGTTATAACACGTATATTATTCTATGATATATCAATATTATTCACCCATATTATAATACTTAAATTAGTAACATCATGTCACGGTGTGAATGTCACACCTTTTTCTAAAGAATGTATACAATATAAACTTGTCAAACTTGGGCCTTTAAAAATTAAAACTTTTATGTGGACAAACAACTCCAAGGGGATACATAAACATCATAAATAAATAAAAATATGATATGTCTCCAAGAAGAGCCAGGCACGACAACACGGATTTGCCGCATCAAACAAAGCATATTTGGTTAAACCAAAGACTGTAACAATAAAAACATAAATCTAGAACTCTAAATGAAGAGGATGATGATGACATTTTTACATTCTTCAGCACGTCTCCTCATGTAGGACAAATATATAGTTGGCTATAAATGCAATCAATTCCAATTCCTTCGAATTTTTTTTTTTTTAGGGGTTGCACAATGGGGTTATTTATATTTTAATTCTTTTTTAGGGGTTATTGATCTTTAATATTCTTTTTTCAGAAATCGGATAAGATTAATGAATTATATTTTGGGAACACTGTTCTTATATTTTATCACCAGCCATTCACGGAGGTTTGATGCAACGCAAAGACCGACCCTTTTGCTTTTGCTTGGAAAGAAATGGAAGCAACTCACTGCCATGTCTTTCCCACAAGACAAAGTGTGTGTGTGACAGCAAAGGCCACAAGGGGAATAAGGGCAATTGGCCACTCCCACCCACTAACCCTCTTCATCATTGTGTTTTGCTTCACGCCAAGAGACCCTTTCTCAAATTTTAAAATCCCTTTTGCTTAATCAAACATTTGACTTCACTAATTTTTTTCATTAATTACTTTTCAATTTTAATTTCTTTTCTCTGACTTTGCTTGAATAATCTAACTTAAGATTTAATCCATGCTTGTTTTAATTTGATTCAACACTACAAGCAAACGTTTCAAAAGCAGGAGAGTGCTTTACATGAGAGTCGACTTCTGTGAAGAGTTGGAAAAAAATATAGATAAACAATTGGTACCTCCATCCACTAACCTATTTTGATTGCAAAAAAATATATGACAGAGAAATCGTCATAGGTTGGAAACAATTCAAGCAAAACCACAAAAAGAAACCCAATCTTCATCTAACAACAACAATTAATTTGTAATGTGAAAATCCTATGTACAAAATCAACACCATGATTCCAAAACTCTATCCTTATCTAATTTCCCTTCTAAAAAAGAGGAACCAATTCAGAAGTTAAAACCCAACCCCGATTCGTACATGGAGTTTAAAAAAAAAAAAAAAAGAATTTAAACTAGCACTAACACATATTTAACTAGTCAATTAAACACATCTAACAACATAATTACTTAGCCATGATTGATCATGAGTAAACATTTTCTTTGTTATCATCATCTCCGACTTCATCAAAAAATGGATCATTAAGAAGTTCAGTTGCAGAAGGCCTCGCTCTAGGTTGGGCGAGGCACTTCTCAACAAACGCCTTCACCTCCGGATCATTGACCTTGTTCAAGGATTGGGGTCTTACCCCAGAGGTTACCTTTTTGTATATTTTAGCAACATTGTCGCATTCACTATAGGGAATTTCCAAGGTCACCATCTCTAGCACACACATCCCAAATGAGTATATGTCCACCATTTCAGTGTAGTCCTCTTCATACAGCTCTGGTGCCATAAATTCCGGGGTCCCTAACACTGAATGCGCTGAATGGTTTTTCCCCACAATTGCAGCCAATCCCAAATCACCAATCTTCACCTATTGAACCATAAATTAAAAATATATATTAACAAAACTGAATATTAAAAATAATAATAAAAAACCCCAAAAAAGGTAAAAATGAAATAAAATTGAAGTGATCAATTATCAGTACCTGGCCAATATTCCCGTTGATAAAGACATTGCTGCAATTGAGATCTCTGTGGATAACACAAGGCTCATGGGTATGCAAATACTCAAGCCCTTTCAAGATCTGCTTGGACCACTTCTTCAAGGCTATCAATGAAACATGCTTATGCTTCTTCCTATAGTCCCTCAGATTCCCATTTGTACAAACTTCTGTCATGAAATTGAGGGTGTTATTCTCTGCGTCCCGCCACACATTATACAAGGTAATGATGTTCTTGTCTGCCAGGGATCTCAGCAACCCAACCTCGGCGTAGAGCCGTTCGATCATGGCAGGGTCATTGGTGAAGTTACGTAGCTTGACTTGGTTCCATGCCACCTCTATGCCCTCTTCTTGATCAAACGCCCGGTACACCTTCTTCACTGCACCGCACCCTAGGAGCTCGTTGTACCGCCCATATCGCCCCGTGGGGTCGATTTCGACGAACGGTTCTTTGTCAGATTGATCGCGGTTTTCACTCGGCATCTGCAAGAAATAAATATTAGTCCCAGAAGAAGAATAAAAAAAGTTTGGAAAGGCCTCAAAAACCAATGAACAGAACTTATTTTGGAAACTCAATTATAAATACAAATTAACAAAGAAAATCTATACAATCTCTGATCAACCCCAGAAAATAAAAGTCAAAGATTAGAGCTTCAAGCATATATTTCAGCACATAAGAAAATTTGAGAGGAAAGAGAAAGGTGGTTTACCTTGTAGGCTCTCAGACGCAAATATTTTTCTGCAAAAAAGAAAACGTAAGGGAGCAAAAAAACAAGCAAGCACAAAACAACGAAAGCAAAGTGATGAAAAGAAATAGGGTTGAAGAGAGGTGTGTGTATATATAGGAGGTGAGCCTCGGTTAAAAGTGAAAGAAGGAGTAGGTAGGTAGGTATAGGGGGGTTAATCCTGATTAATTTAGATAATAAACAAGATTGAGCCGTTTAAGGATAAGTAGGTAATTGTTGATCAGATTGGATTCGGAAAGATAAGCCTCCTCCACATAGATATAGATCAAAGTGAAGTGATGGTAAATTTCTAAAATGAAAGTTACTCCGATTGGTTATAGAATATAGATCTTATTATTATTAACTCAGAATTGGTTTCCATTTTGTTTTTGTATTTTGTATTCAATCCGAAGTCAAATTTGACACATCAGCGTTGAGGATCTGAATCTTTCACATAAGTCGACATTGACGGTCTGGATGTTTCTAGCAGTAAATCAAATCACATGTGCTTAATTTAATTGTCACGCTCACAAGGTGGAAATTAAAGACCAAAATGAAAAAGAAAAAGATCATAGAGAAGTTAAGAAAATAACCCACAATAGCTTTATTAATAGTGTTAATAACCCGTTGTAGTTCATTTTTATTAATAAAATTTCCATTGTACCGTCGAGATTCTCTTAAAATTACTCGCAATAGCTTTTACAAACAATTTAGACTTAGTGCCCGTTTGGCATTTCTTATTTGGGGTGATAAGTGATTTTTAAAAAAATTTGGGAAGCACAACCCATTTGGTAAACTAAGATAAAATCACTTATTGTTGAAAATTGCTGTGATAGAAAGCTACAAAGAAAAGCATCTAATGAGGTGCTTTCATTTTCTGATTATGCAGGAATCAGTTTCGAAGAAGTGTTAGGTTTAATGATTATGCGAGAATCATTTTCTGATTATGCGGAAATTAGTACCAACAACTCTTTTAATAAAAAGTTTACCAAACTCCAGACTATTTTTCCTCACAGCTGATTTCTCTCACAGTAAATCTGACATCGATTATTTTCATAAGCAAAGAATGCCAAACTGGCCCTTAGAAAGGATGGTGTATCACCCTCACTGTGTTTTTCTGTGTGAGTGACTGGTGCTTTTTGCTGGCACATAGAATAATACTGTAGCATGCTTATGTATTTGGAATCGAAGTGACAAAGAAATAAATCTAATTCACATTAACATTTTGGACGTTGATTTATAGTATTGATTAATAAATCCACATATATTTATTAATTCATGTGTCATAAGTATGCAAATGGTGTATTCTTTACAATATAGTATTAACACATATATACATATTACAATATTAGTGGATCGATAACACTAAATGACAGTGTTATATATCACATTGAAAAATTCCTCGCCGTATGCCTCATAAAATTATTCTATGTAATTAGATGAAGTCATATTTTTCTATTAGTGCTCCGGTTAGGTGCTAGAAGATCATTATTTGTTGAAGAATTCTATGTACATCCCGTTAAATACGCCCTACTATCCATCCAACCTATATTATCAAACAACAAAAAAGCATATAGGGATGTAGAGAAAATCTGCGAGGAGTCAATAGAAATCCCCTTCCTTGTGTGAATGGTTCAAAATCTTCATGTTGTTGACAGTGTTCTGATATACTTTTGTGGCTCTGATTGAAGTGTTCTGCTGATCAAACTTGTTCAATAATAAACAAGTCCGGCCAATTTTCTCCTAGTATTATAAAAGCAAATTTTTACGGAAAATCTTAATTAAAATTTTATTTATCTTTCTATAGTGCAGAGTCGGTTTAAAACATGTGTGTCGTTAACTCTTATTTATGAGAAATTGACGCAATTGCACATGATTTCACAGTCTAAAAATTGACGGAATCATAGATTTTGACCCAATTGAAATTATGTGGGATTCAAACAACTGAATTAAAATTGAGGTAAAACTACCGGATCAAATTAAAGTTTCATTTCCTAATTATGAGGCTATTAGTAGAGATACATCTTGTGCTCTTGATGTTGTCAGTGCGTTTTTATGTATCGGGATTAACATTACTATGCTTCCATCTTTGTATTAACTCTTTGTGATTATTTGTACTGACCCTTCTTTCTTATGATTTTTGTGCTTAATTTATGAATATAATTATTTTTTTTCTCAACAAAAAAAAAAATATAACAAAAAGAATATTAGAAAAACAGAACAGAAGATATTCATGCAGAGGTGTGAGATGGGTAGTTTCTTTCTGACGAATTTTAAAAGGTGTTGACTGCATTCTAACAACTAAGCTCTAGGAATCGATTTTCTTTACTTCCACTTCAAGTCGAAACAAAACCTTCTCACTGAGCTAAAACTAATTGAGGTCACGTGGAGCAATATTAGGAAGATTAATCATAAATCTAGGAAACATATATAAACTTTAATTAGTAGCCCTTGTAGGTTTGTGTTTTCTTGTGATATCAATCTTTTGCATGTACAGAATTATGAAACACATGAAGAAACATGTGATTGATCCTGCAAGTTGACGGCATCCACTCACTCTACTGCTATGCATGTGAAATCACAACTGGTTCCTTCAATTTTCATTATGTTCAAGCTTGTTTAAGAAATATAGAAGCTACTCATTTTTTCTAGCAAATATTGCAGCCCCTGAGAGCTCCACGAGGTTAGGAGATTCACATAAGGATATGTAGTAGGCAAGGAAAATAATGCAACAAACTTTTTAAATATTTAAATCAAAGTAAATTTGATTCAATAAGCTTTAGTAGTACAATCAAATACATCCACAAGACATATAAAAAGAAACATATTGTAAACCGGGCATCCCTCTCGTGGTGCAAGTGGCCTTAACCTGGGTTAAAGTTAAGGCTTACACCAAATCGCGTGGTTGAACTACCTTCCGGAGATGATCTATACACTTTGAACAATTATCATAATAGGAGCAGACTGGGTGTATCCTAGTTGAACCCCCTATGATGGCTAAGTCAGAAGTAATTTAAAGGTGGAGAGAGAGATGTAGGGTTTTTAGGTGAGAATACTTATTACCTTTGTCCTGATACAGGGGAAAGGTATTTATAGGGGGGAGAATGGGGGATCAATATCCAAGGAAGAGATATTTATCTCCCTCTTCCCCCTGGTGGGACTAAAATACATTAAATGACTTCTCTTGTTCACCATGCTATCTGACAGGGATTAAGTGGCAGAGCAACACATGGCTTTGGATGTGAGGCACATTAGTTGATCCTTCTCCATCACCAGGCTATTTATCAAGGATTAAATGTTATGCGACACCTGGCTTTGCAGTTGAGGCATATTAATTGATCCCTCTCCATCGCCAGGTTGTTTATCAAGCGGAGGGAGTGATTGACTCGACATGGGTCTAATCGTGCCTGGTCACACACGGTATCCCAGTGGTCAGGTCGGTGTTCGCATGCCCGATCATTGATTCACACTCTCTCCTGTCAAGTTTGGCTAGGAGGCCCTTTATCGACACCCGGGGTAGTCCATATGGTCGGGTCAGTATAAGGGCGATCTAGTCTCTTATGACCACGTGGTGTTCTCTGATAGGCTCGGCTTACAGTGTTGGTATGAACCATTAACACATATAATTATCGGGCTGGGTTCGGAGAAGGAGACATTAATACCATCCCCGGGTTGTACCCGTTGGGGATTTTTAAAATTCGGAAATCCCCATACTCGATCCTCGTTTGACCCTAAAATCTTCCCCCGTTAAGACCGAGGACCAGACGGGAATTTCTACCATCCCTAGTCCTGAATATATAAACAGTGGCCCTTTCCCTTTTAATTTCAAAACCACCAAACAAGTAAAGGAAAAAATAGGCACAACAAAAGGGAAAGTTTCATTGGTGCACTTAGCAACTCTAAATCCATCCATAACTGTGTCCAAAATAAATAAATAAAGAATAATCCAAATCAAAACGTAAACATAAACAATGAAATAATAGTCTCATAATGCAAGGTTCGTTGGAAAGGCGATAGTTTTGTAATTTATTTATATTATTTGGGGGAAAATTGAGCAATGCCCCCTGAACTATAGGTTATGTTCCAATTTGCCCTTTAGACTTCCAATTTGGTTCTATCCATTAAATTGAGGGTCATTTTTGTCCCTTTCAGTTCAAACTTGTTTGAACCCACCTTCACCATGTATGACTCGAGCCTCTCACCCGATTTCATGACTTGCGTATCTAATCGAGAATAAGGGTTTTAGGTTGAGAAAATTGAAGTCAATGCTTGATTAAAACATCAATTGAAGTAAATGGCCCAAAAATTAGTCATGTGCGTTGCAATTGATGGAAACTAGCAGAAAACTGTAACAAAGCAGAATGTTTGAGGGATATTAACACAAACTTAAAGTTGAGGGGGTTAAAAAATAAATTGAAAATTCGGACGGCAAAGTGGAACAAAATTCAGAGGCCATGGTTATTTTTTCCACCTATTTTTTAATAGTCGTGGAATAAAGTAAGAAATACATCACGACCCCAAATAAATAAGCCATTTGGCTATTAGAATTGACAATAGTGACAATGGTAATCGACAAAGTGGGAGGTAGAAAAGTAGAAGAAAATGTAATTAGCCAACATTACTATTGTGGTTATGCCCAAAAAAAAAAAGGGAGATTTTGGAAAAAGCAAAAGGAGAGAGAAATTTTTTAAAAGAAGTTAAAATGGACAAAATTGCCCTTACTTATATTTGGATTTCCTAAGGAATCTTTTACATTTTCATGTCTTTGATTTGAAAGTTGAGAGGTTTTTCTGTCTTTTTCAAAAAAGCTTTGGTTTTTTCCAAAAGTAAAAGTTTTTTTTATGGCTAAAACCTAAATTTACTATAAAAAAAAAAAGATAAAAAAAGATAAAAAGTCACAGCTCACTATAAGAGATATAATCAACTATCCACAAAGACTATGCCAGGGCTTAGGTAGTCTATCTTTTCTCTAACCCACCACCCCAATGCCATTAGAACTAGAGCTCCTTGGGAATGTATTGGACCAATTGTGCAACATATATTGTTAATAGGTCCTCACCGATAATAGAACTAAATTAGGATTTAGGAAAGTGTGTGACAATACAAGTAGATCATTCTGTCACATTAGGAATAAATTTTCCACATCGGTTTATGATGTACTACCTGGATATTCTTCTCATCTATCGTTGTTACCATCCAAATGTTGGTTTTTGTTGTCTCATTTTCTTTTTTTCTGTTTTTTCTTTTTTTGTGTGGAGAGAAAAGCGATAGTATATTGTTGGAATATAAGTAACTAGTACAAAAATCGGGCATGTATTCGGGGATTAGGTGAGTGTCTCTATACCTATGATATTTAGGAACCCCATGATCTTCTCTTTTTACTTATCTTTTGTGGCTTAAATTTATCTTGCTCTCTTTTTCTTTGTATCTAGGTTAATTTGGAAACTATTTATTTATTTTTCACTAATGCGTTAGAAATTGATATCATCAATAAGTTGCATATATACCTGGTGACACTTTTGTCCTTGATTCTTTGGTTTTAATAAATTATTCATTTACCTGAAAAGAAAATAAGTCGCGTTATTGATGGTAGATTATTCATGATATTTTTGTTTTTCAAATTATGCAATTTATTTTTTACTAGTACTTCATTAAATGTTCTCTTTGATAATTGAAAAAAACTTGATCCGTTTCCTTAGTTAAAGATGTTTTATTACCACCATAGAATTAATTGTTTTGCATAATTAATTGTTTTGAATTTTCACCTTTTTTATTTATTTATCATAGAAAAACTTTCGAAATTTCTTTTTTTGTAAACAAGAATTTCCTTAAATTAATATAAATGACTAAAACTTTTACAATAGTGTAAAGTAAATCAAACTTTTTCATTTTTTGTTTCTTATTTTACCTTTTAACCAATCAACTATCCCAATATTATAGAGTGATAGTGGGGTAAAAATAACTCCATTTGGGAATAGGAAAGAAAAAATATTTTTTTATTCTCATTTTTCCGCATGGTTTTTACTTCATCATGGGTTTTACGGATATGAGTTTCACCTAGCTTGACCACCAGGGCACAGCACCGACCTTCATTTTGGCATTTTGAACGTAAAAAAGAAGAGCGTTAGCACCACAACGCATTCCCCTGCTTCTTTCGTCTTTCTCTCTCTCTTTGTTTCTCTACAAACCCTAAACCCTGATCACTGCACTGCACTCCTTAGTTTCCAAAACTCTTCTCTCTCTTTTTCTCTCTGTTCCGAGTGTTGGGTTGAGTGGTTTAAGAAGAAACGAGTTCTTGCTATGTTTTTCTGCCATGATCGAGTGGTTTTCTAGGTTCAAGAAGGAGCTCTCTCTCTCTCTCTCTGCTTCTTAGCAACGATTTGTGATTTTTGGGTTTAAAAAGTAGCGAGCGGGTTCTTTCTCTCTCTCTCTCTCTCTCTCTCTCTCTCTCACTGTCCGAGAATTGTGTGAATTTTGGGTTTTGGAGTCGAGAATCGAGAATGGCGTCGTCTAGTCGAAATCGAAAGCGTAAACAATTGGGGGATGGCGTTGCTCCGTTTGAGTTTCGGTTTCAGACGCAGAAGAGAGAGAGGTCTTCCAGGGTTTTGGAGAGCCAACGGATAGTAGCCGTGGATGAAAAGACAACTGCTTCTCTTCCTCTGCTCAAGGGTTTCTCACCCAAACAGGGCAAGATCATTCCTTTGGCTTCGTCTGCTAGAAAGCGTAGAAAATCGGAGGAGTTGGGGTTTGATGGTCTCTGTCAGACCCAGAAGAGCAAGAGGCAAAAACTAGGTTTTGATTTTGATTGTTCTGAAATTTTGGGTTATCTAATGAACCTCCGCCATGTGAGTAGGTACTTTGAGAAGCCTGTCGAGAATTTGCCGAGTTATTCCCACGACATCTGGAGGCCCATGGATTTCGGTACTGTGAAATCCAAATTGGAGAGGGGTGTCTACTCCAACGCTGATGGATTTGCGGCTGATGTGAGGCTTACCTGGTCAAATGCTTTAAGATATTATCCGCATGGGAGGATTGAGCAGGCAGCAGCCAAGCATCTCAGTGGTGTTTTTGAGAGCAAGTGGAAAGAAGCTAAGGAGAAAAACCCCAAGTCTTTTTGTCCTCCACCTCTGCCCAAAGTCAAGGGTTTGGCAGCGTCACCCAAACTGAAACAGGGCAAGACCTCTTCTTCTTCTAGCGTTCTTCGAAGTCAATGGCTTGAGGTTTCTGATTCTCAGTCAGTTGATTCAACCAAACACGATGACTTGCCCACCCTTGTTGATCATGCAATGGATCAGGCCTCAGAGAATCTTTCTCCACGTAAGGCTAGCCGAATTCATGTACTGAAGCTACGTTTTTCAGGTACAATATTGAAAGCAAATAAGATACTTAAGGGTGTACCTGATTCTCCACCAAGGAGAAAATCGATGCAGCGGATGAAGCAAAGGGAGTCGGCTCGCCGTGCCATTTCAAATATGGAGAAGTCAGTGCAATTTGAGGACCCTTTATAGGATCTCAAACAACTGGAGATGCTGTGCGGCTGTGGCAGTGAAGAGGTCAACCTCGGATTGCCTCTTAAGAAATTGGGTGTATACCTCAAGCAAGATGATAAGTTGCAAGGTCAAGATGAGGAGGCCTTTTTGAATGGAGATTGGGAGAAATCTGGTGGGAGGAAGGCGAGATTTGTTCATGAAGTATAGAAGCTGAGCATAGGTTATAGGCCACCTTGGCTCTGTTATTTGTTGTATATGATATGATGTATAGGTTAGAGTTTCCACTTTGTAATTAATTGATTACCAATTCTTTAATTTCTAAGAATAAAGAAATTGAGGATGTGATTCTGATTTAACAAATTTTTTCCAAGTCGAATAATATTATTGAAGTTTCCATTTCTGTTTGTTCTCTAATTCGAATTTGTTTCTGGCTCTATATTTTCTCTGTTTGAGGAAGTTGGTTCCTGTATAGGCTATTACTTTCCATGTAAATTTTGGCAATATACATCAGACATTATACAGACAAGGCATAATGCAGACTCTTATGGGAAAGTTCTTGTTTCATGGATTCAAAGACCTTTGACTCCAATGGATGTCCCCTGAATTGGTTTAGGATAGCTTGTCGTAATGGCTGTTTGACATCAATCGCTGTAAATGATGCTGGCCTGGTTGGTGAGTTCAGCTCTTCAGCCTTTACTAGCCTTAAAATGCTTCCCAATTTGTCGATTTTCAAACAACCAATGGACGGGGACCATCTCAAAGTTGAGGTATAAAGATGTTCGAATGACGAAGAATCAAATAAGTTTATGGTGTTCGAATTATAACACCAGCAATCCAGTAAGGAAGCATAGCAGAATAACTAATCTGTGATATCACATGAACAAGAACACCAAGATTGTCCCAGATGTTGATACCAACAGATAAACAAAAGTTAAAAACATACAATACAAATTGAAATAAAACAGCAAAATGCACAATTGAACCACAAACAAAAGATAAGCTTATCAGCCACAGATCCACCACCATAACCAAAACCCTCAAATCCATCAAAAGCTGAGAGAACCGAAACCATGAAATAGGAAGGATGTGGTGCAAGCACTTGAGTTGTAGCACTGCCGTGGCTCTACACAACTTTCGAGATTTACACGAGAGATCGCGTTTCGGATTAGCCGCAATATCCAAGAGATGCAACCAGATCGAGATGGAAGAGTGAGGGACCCCAGCTTCACCAGATTCGAAATCGACGCACCTAGAAGATAAAAACAACCAATCGGGGGATAGCCAAAGGACATCTTTGAGGGGAAAGGTATAGTGAAGATTTTGGGATGCAAACAGGGAAGGGGGCATGATGCCACATGAATGAGCAGGTGAAGCTCGAAACACATCACCAGCTCTCGAAAGAGAGAGCTACGGAGAGAGAATCGTCGAAAGGCTAGCAAGATCCAGGAGAGGGTTTATGAACTGTGGACTACTCCAGTTAGACTTGTGGAAATAACCTGTGAGGAGTTTTAAAGGCGAGGCGTAGAAACAATGCGTTTTTAATCTGCTATATGAGGCGTAAGCCTTGAAGCAATGATGCATAAGCATTTTGAACATTAATTTAATTTTATAAAAAAAATAAAAAATAATAAAAAATGGATAAATTGTACTACTAATTCTTATTAAACCAAAATATTTTATCAAATGTGTAAAGGGTATCTTAAAAGGAGAGAAAACGTAAGAACGAAGCTAAGGTTTAGGGGCTAGGGTTTCCTATCATTGTGTGCGGCTGGCGGCGGGTAGAGTGAGTCCTGAACATCTGACTTCTTCGTCCACGCCCACTTCTCCATGACTACGGTGGGGTCGAGCCCTGGTTGATGGATATGGAGGAGTTGGAAAATCGGTTTGGATCGAAACTTAAGTTGCCGGAGAGAGAAAGAAGAGGGGTGAAACTTGAGCAAGAAGAAGTTTCGATACTCTTAGGGTTCCACTGACACCGTGGTGGAGGTGTTAACGATCGGTCACCAATCGTGATGCATTTATTAGCGTTTTCACCGGGTTATGGCGGGCGCTGAGGGGTTTCGCTTTGGGAGATTGGGAGAGACGCTTCCTGCGCGCTTTGTGGGCTGCGTGATCCGAGGCGGTGCCGGATATGGAGCCTTGGTCTTTAGCAATTCCTTGGTGCCGTAGCGGAGAAATCGTGTGCGCTGGGGTATCGCGGTGTCTCGTTATCTACCCGGTGTTCAGGTCGGATGCATGGCCTCCTATCGTTAAGCATGACGGTCTCGGCGGTGACAAAATTGGGGTCCGATTGGTCAAATCGAGGTCGACAAATCCAATGGGAGAGGACGACGGTTTGCGCGGGTTCGAATTCACCGTGATGTGCGGCCGCTTATGCGGGGCGTGTGTTGAGTTCGGTGGAGGGGGAACGATGGGTTGACTTTCGCACGAGTTCTTGCTCAATATTGCCTACTTTGTGGTTGCTTGGGGCACCTCACCAAAGCGGTGTGGAATGAAACTTCGAGAGGCGGGTGGAGACTAAAACAGTGACCATGGTGGAGTTGTAGTACCCATATTGGGATTTGGAGGCGCTGGAAGATTTGCGGGTAGGAAATTAAAATTGATGCTAAAGGATCGTCATCCCACTCGAATCGACGGTTGGACCCGCTTTGGGGCGGCGAGGGAGCCAAACGATCGGGAAATGGAGGCGGGATGAGGGGACGAGTCGTCGCATGAACGCAGGCGTGATCTCCCGCGATAGTAAGGATGGGGAGAGGTCGGCTGCACGAAATGGCGTTGAGCCTAAACGCAATCTAGCTGGAATCATACGGCTACAGCGGGAGGAGGAGGAACAACAGAGACAATTACGTGAGGCTGCTTATGATGCCGGAGCTTCTTCATGCACGTGGGGATGTGCATGACCTAGCGGATAATCAGGATGAGAGTGGGATAAAGTATACCTATGGCCATGACCAAGTAGGAGTCCATCTGGAGGAGGTACAACATTCTTTGGAGAATGGGAATGAGATTGATCTTAATGTCGCTGCTGAAGATACTCTTGAACCCATTGGACTTGGTATACTGGGGATAAGTGGTGACGAGGGGGCAGGTGATGAGACTAGTGAGAGAATTTGCCTCACACAGTCTTCTGATCCTTTTAATTTAGGACCACTCATTGAGCGGACCAGTGGCGGTAGAGGGAAAAGGAAGCGTGGGGATCAACGAATGGAGGAAGATGAATTTTATTTGAATGAGGGTGGTTGTCAAATTGCTCGAATGGCAACTGATACATCAGCTGTGGCGGAGTAGACCAGCCGTAATAGGTCTTCACAGCTTGTCATGAAAACACTCGTATGGAACCGCCAAGGTATCGGAGGGCTTTGCAGTTCCAAATTTGGTGGAGCTTACACGGCTCCACTCTCCGGATTTGGTGATTTTGCTGGAGACTAAGAATAAAGGACGGAAGCTTGAGTTTTTAAAAAGAAGGTTAGATATGTCGTACATGTGTGCAGTAGACGCGCATGGATTTAGTGGTGGTTTATGTGCTTTTTGTAAGGACCCACAATTGATTGTTCTGTCCAAGTATTCGGATTGTTTTATTGAACTTTTAATTCAAGACGTGAAAAAAGGAGATTTATGGAGGCTAATGGCCATTTATGCTAGTGTTGACGCGAAAACACGTGCACAATAGTGGTTAACTTTTCAAACAAGGTTGGTGAATTTTCCATAACCGATTGTTCTTTTGGGTGACTTTAATGACATCCTGCAAGCTACGAAAAAGCAAGGGGGTACTCCCGCAGCACAAGTAGTATGCGCAATTTTAGGAATTTTGTGGTCAACTGCGGGCTGCTCGATTTGGGGTTTGTTGGTTACCCTTTTACTTGGAGCAATAGGCGAGAGGGAGGACGTATACAAGAACGCCTTGACCGTGCTTTGGCATCATCCTCTTGGGTGCATCACTTTGGGGATGCCAAGGTTTCACACCACTTGGTATCAGGCTCTGATCATGTCTGCGATTCTCTTGAAAGTGGAGCCAGTCCAAGTGAGACATCGGAGAAGATTTATTTATGATAATAGGTGGGGTAAGGAAGTGGGTTGCCGAACAGCTGTACAGGATAGTTGGAAGTGGAATTGTAGGGGCTTTGCGTGTTATCGATTGGTGGAAAAATTAAAAGCAGCGCGGGGGAATATGCTGCAGTGGAGGAGGGGTGCCAAAACAAACACACAATGGAGAATTCAAGAGCTTAATAAGGAACTTCAAATCTGTTATCAAGCGCCGGAGTTTGATCGGTCTAAGGTTTGTGCGTTGGAACGAGATCTCAAAGTGGCTATTAAAGAAGAAGAAGTGTATTGGAAGATGAAATCTAGAGTCCAATGGCTTGCGGAGGGTGATAAGAATACGAAGTTTTTTCATGCCAAACTGTGACGCGCGGCGTATTTAAATAAAATTAGAGGCTTGGAGAATGAATTAGGGGAATGGCATGATGATGAGAAGGGGATACAAGTCACTGCAGTTAGGTATTTTGAACAGTTCTTTACATCTTCGGCTTTTCTCCAGTTTGAGGAGATTATTAACTGTGTGGATCATCGTGTATCGGAACAACACAATTTTGAACTCACTCGAGAAGTTACAGCGATTGAAATTAAAGAGGCTCTATTTCAAATACCTCCAACCAAGGCACCCGGCCCGGATGGGCTCACTGGGGGGTTTTACCATAATTATTGGGACATTGTGGGAGAGGATGTGGTGGCTGCAGTTTTGGCATTCTTCCGAACAGGGCATATGTTGAAGAAAATTAATCATACCCATGTTGTGTTAATCCCAAAGGTGGCGAGTCCTACTCGAATGACACAACTACGTCCGATCTCGTTATGTAATGTCATATATAAAGTGAAATCGAAGGTCTTAACGAATCGCCTGAAACGGGTGCTTCCCCACGTTATTAGCCCGAATCAGACGGCATTTGTCTCCGGTCAGCAAATAACGGACAATGTCTTGATTGTCCATGAAGTGCTCCACTCATTAAAGACAAAAACACGTGGGGCGGAGTCTGATGTCGTGATTAAGTTGGATATGGCTAAAGCATACGATCGTGTGGAATGACCCTTTCTACTAGCCATGATGCGGAAGTTGGGGTTTGATAATAGCTGGTGCAATTGGGTGATGGGGTGTGTCACTACAGTTTCTTACAAGATTATGGTGAACGGTATGCCGTTAGGTTTTATCCACTCAACCCGTTTATGCGGCAAGGGACCCATTGTCTCCATATTTGTTCTTGTTTTGCACGGAGGGACCGACAAATACTACACCACTTTGCGGGAGGGGTTGTTGCATGGTATCAAGGTGTCCAAAGTAGCCCATCGCTCTCCTACTTGTTATTTGCAGATGATTCGATATTATTCTGTAAAGCCACTGATGGAGAAATAGATATGGTTAACCACGTCCTTGATTTGTATGCAAAAGGCTCCTGGCAGAGGTTAACTTTGACAAAAGTTCTCTATTTTTTGGTACCAATTGTTCGCAAGAAACACGTGATCGCTTGGCAAGACATTTAAATATTCCCCAGGGGCGGGGTTTCGGGAAGTACTTGGGACTCTAATCTGAGTTTGGCCACTCTAAGAAGGTGGTGTTTAAAGAGATCAAGGAGAAGGTGGCGGCACAGGTGCATGGATGGGCAGAGAATTTTCTAACCATGGCTGGGAAGGAGGTGTTGTTGAAAGCGGTGGCACTTGCGCTACCCACATATACTATGTCCTGCTTCCTACTTTCGCAAGATGTGTGTGTGGATATCCTTCAGGCGCTCTCTTCTTTCTGGTAGGGCAGCCAAGGTACCTGGTAAGGGGTTACACTGGGCAAAATGGACGACTGCACAAAGGAAGGATTGTGGGGTTGGGTTTAAGGACTGCTTTGCTTCAATAAAGGCTATGCTTGCCAAGATTGGTTGGCGCTATTATCACAACCAAGTTCATCGCTTCATCAGTGCAAGAGAAATATTTTCCTAATGGTTCTTTTATGGAGGCACAGCTTGGCGGAAGCCGTCGTGGGGATGGCGAGTATTTTAAAAGGTGGCAGTGTGTTAATGGCAGGCTAAGATGGCGTATTGGAGACCGGAAATCAGTCCATGTTACGAGATTCGTGGTTGCCGATGCCTTACCACTTCACAGCTTAGGGCACCATCACATTTGCTCTGGATAAGGTATCGATCTTATTGATCTGTTATGCGCCAATGGGATGTGCATACGGTATGTGTGTATTTAACAAAGAGGAGGCTGATTCCATTCTGGCCATGGCGCTTAGTCGATTAGGATGTTCGGATCGTTTGATGTGGCATTTTACAAAAGATGGGCTTTATATCTGTGAAGTCGAGGTATCGAGTGGCAATGGAGTTGGATTCCAATGGTCTCCTTGGAAGTGGAAGACGAGGGGATGGAGGAACTAGTGTTGATAGAGGAGGAGGACGACTATGGAAATTAATCTGGGAACTGAACGTAGCTAGCAAGATTCGTCACTTCATCCGAGATGTTGTCGGAACTATTTAGCGTGCGATGTAATTTGAGGCAGTGGGGTATGCAGGTTGATTTGGCATGCCCATCCTGCCAAGAACCCAATGAGTCGGTAGCCCATCTCCTATTCCAATGCAACTATGCACACTGCTCTGGTTTGCATGCCCCATTCAATTAGATGTTCGGTCGTTGCGGGACCTTTGCAGACATATGGTTGGAGTTGTGTGATCGCTTGTACAGGAGTCTAGAAGGGATGAACCGCCGAGATCCATTGCATACTGCTCTGGCGGCTATGGAAGTGGACCCGGTCGGTGGCCGGAGTCCACTCCAAGCTCATGATTGATATGTCTTTGAAAGGGTTGGCTGTTCGACTGTTGAAGGCATTGTGCATGATATTAGATTCCGATGCGGCAGATGCAAACGGTGGTGTTGTCTTTTGTTCCTAGAATAAATAATAAGGTGGCACATTTAGTTGCTGCCTTTGCGTCCAAAACCAGTGGTCTGAGTAAGTGGGCGGGATCTCCCCCTTTATGGTTAATTAATTCGTTGGCAATTGATGTATCCTCTTTTACTGTTGAATGAAATGGAATTATCGTTCTGGAAAAAATAAAATAAAAAAATAAAGGTCTACAATGGGCCAGACGAGACATTTAAGGCAAAAAAAAAATATATTCTATCCAATATAAGTATTAATTATCATTCAAGCGTAATAAGCAATCCCAAAACATAAAATACTTATTCAACATCAAAAGAAAAACTCAATTCATGCATCCCACTCCTCATCACGAAAGATCAAATGCTATTATATTTGGCATTTATGTGTGGACTTGAGTATTATTTTTAGTGAATTTTATGGATATTGTGTTGTTTGGAAAAAAATAAAATAAAAAACTAACACATATATATATATATATGTATATATACATGAATCTAGTACAAAGAGAATTACATACAGGGATATACAGATAGGTCCATTAAAATTAATGGAGAGAATTAAAAGTGATGCAGATTATCCATTAATGTATTTATTTAGAAGAAAAAATAAAAGGGAAGTATTGTTTGTTTCAGTGGGGGGTTAAAAGGCATGATGTTTGCTTTATAAGAAAAAAAACACCCAAAACGTGCGTTTAAGGCACTCAGTTCCCAAAAAAACTTAAGTAACTAGATGAAACGACGTCGTTTTGTTAAAACAAACCCTTACAAAAAAAAAAAATTCAAGCGAGGTCGTCTTCTTCCTTGCGCTCTGGCTTGTAGACAGCGGCGCTTCTTTGCGCCTTCCACGCCTCCCCACGCCTCGCCATGCCTCACCACGCCTTGCTACGCTAAGCGTGCAACAAGCTAAACATCCATACGCCTAAGGCGATTTCCCTCTGCCTCTCTCCGACGCACGCTCCGAAGCGCGCTTAGGCATGCTTTTGAAAACACTTATAATTTAAATCTACGAGACGAAGATTTGGTCAGTGGAAATGCTCTCTGGGGATTTTCCTTGCAATTGGCAATCAAAGAGTCCAAGAGTTGGCAGAGAAGAAGAGATATTCTTGAAGGAATCAGGTACCACTGAAGAAATGTCAATATCGGATAGTTGAAGCTCCTTAAGATTGGTTAGGTTTTGAACAATTCTGTTCAAGCCATCAGCTAGGGAGAGATTGAGTGAAACTAGAAAGGTTGGAAATTTCGGAAGGGATTAGGCCACTGAAATTGGAGTCAGAGAGGTCAAGGTGAGTCATACTTACAAAGCCACCAAATTTGGACGAAATTGAGGAACCTCTGAAATCATTTTCAGAGAGGTCTAGCCTCTTGAGATGGCCAAGAGAGAATAAGCTGTTATTGAAATGGATATTGCCTTGAAGCCCGCCAGAACCAAGGTTGAGACCGATCACATAACCAGTCATCTTTTCACAAGTAACTCCATTCCATGTGCTACAATCCTTGCCTTTCTGCCAATAAATTGTCCTATTAGAATAGGAGTGAAGGGTATCAATAGAAAATGAGTTTTTGAATGGTCACCACCGCTTCATATTGGGCCACATTGCATCTACGCACTCACCCACTCATTAGGCAATGTGGATCACATATATATTTGCGAATGCTTGTGCCTTTTTCCCCAATTTTTGCCCTTAAAAAAATTCCCTCAATGTCATTTCTATTTTGATAATTATAATCTTATAGTTTAATAATTTTAGCAATTAAGTCCAAATTAAGGGTAAGCATTCATTTTTCTCCTTAACATATTTCACAGATTTATTACCCATATTTGTTTTGACTAAATTAAAGACTTCAATTATATGAAAGTAACGAGTTGAGAATTTATGGTCAATTTTTTTAGGCTTAGATACTAAAATGGTTCTTGTGTTTTACTACGTTGGATAATTTAGTCCCAGCTTTTTTAATTTGGCAAATTCGGTCCCTGTGTTTAGGACCGTTATTCAATTTGGTCATTCCATTAAAATTGCCGTTATATATGAACATAATAATCTTTTTTTTTTCTTTTGAAAACCTATAAAGCTTTTTTAATTTAAAAAAATTGAATTGATTTAAAAATATATCAACAACATAACACTAGAAAAACAAAAATAAAAACATGAAAAAAAAGGATGGGCATAGTCAGGGAGGGTAAGTGCTGCTTAGCAAGTGAAGTAGTGGAGAAATGGCTACGCAATGGTTGGGTTGGAGAAGATCTCGCTGGGAGCTGGTCGGGGGGTAATGGCCTTTTGCCTTTTGTATTTGAGAGAGAGAGAGAGAGAGAGAGAGAGAGAGAGAGATATATATATATATATATATCTAACCAGAAACTGGTATCCTAAGCCTACACCACCTGACATTCAATTTGAAGAAAGAAATAATCTAAGTCAATTTTCTGTTTCTCCTGATAAATTATATGAATGGAATATAGATGGCCTGTCTGAGCTCGAAATTATGAATAAATTAACCCACATGTCTATGGTTGCTAATAGTTATAGTACTAATCATAATTTAAGACAATCTGAGATAATTCCCCTGTTAGAAACTGGTTTTACAGGAACTCTAAGATCTTGGTGGGATAAGCATTTAACTGGTGAGTCCCGAAATAATATTATACATGCAGTAAAATTAGATGCTGAAGGTCTGCCTTTGTTTAATGAAAATATAGGACAAGGTATAGAAGACAGTGTTAATACTCTGCTTTATACTATAATTAACCATTTTATAGGAACCCCGAGTCATACACAGTCTAGAATACATGATCAACTGAGTAATTTGAGATGTCCGCAATTAAGTGATTTTAGGTGGTATAAAGATGTTTTTATCTCCCGGGTAATGCTGAGAGAAGACAAAGTAATCAAGCCTTTTGGAAAGAAAAGTTTATAAATGGTTTACCTAATTTGTTTGCTCATAAAATTAGAACTGTTTTAAGTAATGAATTAGGTCATATAGATTATGATAGTCTGACTTATGGTAATATAATTAGTATAATTAATCAAGAAGGTATGAAAATGTGCATTGACATGAAAATAAATAAACAAATACAGTCTGAAAGGAAATCTGCAAGACATGAGTTAGGAAGTTTTTGTGAACAATATGGTCAGTATACTCCTCCTTCTAGAAAAAATAAGCTTAAGTCCCCTAGTCATCTACGTAAAAAACGTCATTATAAGCGTAAAAGACATTTTACTGAGTCCAATGATGAGTTTTATAAGAAAAAGTCCCGCTTTAAGAAAAGATGGTCGGATAAGCCTAAAAGAAAGAATAAAAGTAGAAACTTTAAGAAAAGAACCGACATGAGTAAAGTTAAATGTTTTAAATGTCAAAAGTTTGGCCATTATGCTAATAAGTGTAAAGTTAAAAATACTATTAAACATTACAGATCACGGATGCAGATAAAGAAAAATTAATTAAAGTCCTTGAATTAAGAGATTCTGAGCCTGAAGATGTAACTATGGATAGTAATTCTAATTCTAGGTCTGATTATGAGTCTACTGAATCCTACATGAGTTCACCTAATATTCAATTAGGATGTAAAGATAAGTGTTGTAATACCCTTAAATCTATTTCTGTGTTAACCAAACAGGAAGAACAAGAAGAATTGTTACTTGATCTGATTAGTAAAATAGAACACCCTGAGTTGAAGTCTGAATATTTAAAGAAATTAAGAAAAATTATAGGCCATATGAATACAGCCCAACCTTCTTCTATTATAAGTTTAAATTCTACATTAGAAAGGTTTAATAAGAAAAAAGACATTACTTTGCATGATCTACACTCTGAGGTAAAGGCTGTGAAAAAAGAAATAATTGAATTACGACAATTAAGTCATAAATTACAAGCTGAGAATTTTGACATCCGACAAAGTTTGAATTCTCTATTAGAAAAAGATTTAGTTAAGTCCGATAGTCAGCCAAGTAGCCCTACTCATTCTGAAGAAAATGAAATAGCTGATCATAATATTAGTTTAATTAATCATATTCCTTTTAGAAAATGGTACTCTAAAATTACTATAATTATTAAAGACTTTGAGCTTGATACTATTGCCTTATTTGATTCTGGTGCTGATTTGAACTGCATAAAAGAAGGATTGGTTCCTACTAAATATTATACAAAATCAATTGAATCTTTAAGTACACTTCTGGTAAAATGCTACACTTGAATTATGAGATTCCTAAAGCCCATATCTGCCAAAATAAAGTGTGTTTTAAAACTTCGTTTGTTTTGGTTAAGAATATAACTGATAAAGTAATCCTAGGATTACCTTTTATAAGTCTTTTATATCCTTTACAAGTTGAATTTGATGGAGTTGTTGCCTGTCCTTTAGGTGAAAGAGTTAAGTTTGAATTTCTTACTCGATCCTGAATTACATGAGTTAAAGACTGCACAAAAAAGTATTACATCTATAGCAACATCTTTGATCCTTGACAAAACTAATCAAATTAAACACTTACAGGAAGAAGTTCAAAATAAGCGAATTGAGTCCCAGTTAAGTTCACCTTCAATGCAAAAACAGATTAAGGATTTTGAAACAAAATTGATTCTGATGTATGTTCTGATTTACCTACTGCTTTTTGGCATAGAAAGAATCATATTGTAAGTTTGCCTTATATACAGAATTTTTCGGAGAAAAATATACCTACTAAAGCTCGTCCTATTCAAATGAGTCCTGAAATGTTAGAATTTTGTAAAAATGAAATAAATGATTTATTACAGAAAAATATAATTAGACGTAGTAAGTCTCCCTGGTCTTGTTCTGCTTTTTATGTACAGAAGAATGCAGAGTTAGAACGAGGATCTCCTCGATTAGTTATTAATTATAAGCCTCTTAATACTGTTCTTGAATGGATTAGATACCCTATACCTAATAAGAGAGATTTGATTAATCGCCTGAGTAAAGCCATTATATTTTCTAAATTTGATTTGAAAAGTGGATTTTGGCAAATCCAGATTACTGAGTCTGATCGATATAAAACTGCTTTTGTTACTCCCTTTGGTCATTATGAATGGAATGTTATGCCTTTTGGTCTAAAGAATGCTCCTAGTGAATTTCAGAATATAATGAATGAAATTTTTAATTCTTACAGCCAATTTGCTATTGTTTATATTGATGATGTGCTTATATTCTCTGAGTCTATTGAGCAGCATTGGAAACATTTATATAAATTCTTGCATGTCATAAAAGCCAATGGATTAGTTGTTTCTGCTAAGAAGATTAAGTTGTTCCAAATGCATATTAGATTTCTTGGTTTTAATATAAGTCAATCACAAATACAGCCTATAGATAGATCCATACAATTTGCAGATAAATTTCCTGATCAAATTATAGATAAGAATCAATTACAGAGATTTTTAGGATCACTTAATTATATTTCTGATTTTTATAAGAATCTGAGAAAACAATGTAAGCCCCTATTTGATAGATTACAAACTAATCCTCCTCCTTGGTCTTCTATTCATACTGAGCTTGTTAAATAGATTAAAAGTCATGTTAAGACACTCCCTTGTCTTGGCATTCCTACTACAAATTCTTTTAAAATCGTTGAGACTGATGCTTCTGATATAGGATATGGTGGTATTCTTAAGCAAAAAATTACTCCCACTTCTTCTGAGCAAATTGTTCGATTCTATTCTGGTACTTGGTCGAAGTCGCAGTATAATTACAGTACTATTAAAAAAGAAATATTAGCTATTGTTTTATGCATTACTAAATTTCAAGATGACCTATTAAATAAAAAATTTCTTGTTCGTGTTGATTGCAAATCTGCTAAACATGTTCTTGAAAAAGATGTTCAAAACATTGCATCAAAACAGATTTTTGCACGGTGGCAAGCACTTTTGAGCATATTTGATTTTGATATTGAATTTATTAAAGGCAGTGAGAATTCTATTCCTGATTTTCTTACCAGAGAGTTTTTACAGGAAAATTATGGCAGGAAGAAAAATGAAAGAAAAAGATAAGAATAAAGAACAGCACAATCTGAGCCCCCAACTACCCAGAATCCTCCCTGCAACCTTGAGCCAATATCCTGTTAAACATGAGTCTGCATCTCCTTCTTCTCCTAATCTTGAGCCTGCATCTATTACACCTTATCCTGGTATGTCCCCTATTCCTCTAGCTAATAAATTTAACCCTTTAGGATCTACCCTGAGCAGGTACGACCCAACTACCAGTCTGCACTTACATCCAGCTATGATCCTTATCTTTTACCCCCCAATGCAAGCCCTCTATCTTCTTCTACATTTAGACCTAAATCCTCTCCTTATGTATCTAAATGCACTACTAATTTATTTGTTCTTGAGCCTCATATTACTGCATCCATGAGTCCTGCTGCAATAGCTTTTAATCATTTTCCTCCTGGTTTTCATTTTCTTCCCCATAGTCCTTATAAGTCCTTAAAATATTACAGAGAAATTCTTCATGAAACAAAATCTGTAGATATTAAGCCTATAAGAGACAAAGTTGATCCCCAGAAAATAATTTACCACTCCTTGTACATTTATCAAGTCCTGAGTCAAAAGAGTTGGGGTCCTCACCCCTATGAGTTAAGATCCCTTCCTTCCAAGCTTCAATACAACTATGCAGATTATGTTGAGTCTTTCTATTATATTTTCCTCTATTAGACCCCATTTGGTATCAGAGCCGTAAGAGTTGTGAGAATTCTGTCTAAGTTGCAACTCATCCAACCCAAGTGGCTGGTTTAGGATTTCTGAGTTGAAGTTCTTAGTGATTTTATTCTTTCTTTTATTCTTCAAGTTACTTCTTGGTTTTCTTCCTTAAGGTCTGACCCGTGAGTCCTTTTTCCAGTTGGTAAGTCCAGGTAGGGCACACATAGGTGGGCAGGAGACAGAAAATTAGGAAGAATACTGATAGGTTTCTTTTAGAATAAACAGTAAGTTTTAGGATTCACTATTTATCTTCTTCTTCATTCTTCCTTTCCTGCACACTTGAGAAATATGAGTCGTCTCTTTAGAACGAATTCTTGTAGTTCGAGCAGCTCTAGAACCACTATAGGACGTCTACCCGAGATAGTAAATGAAGAACAATTTGAGTATAATTCTAATGATGATAATGAGCAATTAGATTTTCGTGATTGGAATATACCTAAAGTACCTGATAAAAATATATACAGAAAAAAATGGTCTTTGAATGCTTTTAATACAACTACACATGTTAAAACTGTTGAACAAGTGTATGCTCTAAGTAAAGAACATGAGTCTTGCCAATTACTGAATTTAGATGCCATTAAAAAACATAAGCATGATGGTAATAATTTTCTGCATATTGGCCTTGTACAAGTTGCTGCTAAGCCCTTAACTAGATTAGGTTTACAAGCTTCTATTCTGTTATGCTTACGTGATGCTAGATTTACAGTATTTAATGATTCTGTGCTTGGTATGATTGAATCGAGTCTTTGTAATGGTCCTGTACATTTTGACTGCTATCCTAATTTTACTATCAGTCTGAATGATCCACATATTCTTAAAACCTTAACTTTGAATATTAAAACTTCTGGTTATAATGTTTTGCCTGGTACACAACCTATAGCTTTGATTTATAGAATATATTATAAAGTTACAGGTACAAATATGAATTTTCAAGCCTTAAATAGAAGTCCTAGAGATCAGACGTTATTAATACAAAGTCGTACACCTGATGCTAATATAAGTATTCCTCATACTATTAAATGGTCTGAAATAAATTTACCTAGAGATTGGACTTTAGTTACCGAATCCCAACCTGCACCAATACAACGTAGCTTAAATAATTTAGATTACATACAGCAATATTTAGATGGTACTGTTAAGATTAATTTTGGAAATCAACCTAAGTCTAATGTACAATTACAGCAATTGCCTACACCAAGTCCTTCTAAGCGTCATGAGCCTGCTAGAAATTCTTCTGCTTCGTCTTCCATTCAAGAAAGAGACTTAGAAATTGAACGAGCTCTTATAGACCTAAAGTTAGAATCCTTGAGAAAAAAGGCCCAAGTAAGTCATCCTTGTTATAATACTCCGCCTATAAATGAGCCTAAACCTGAGTCTCCCCCTTTGTCCCCTACTCAATCTGATTTCTTAGCAAGTGAATTAGCTGCAGCCCAAACGTATGGTCTAGATAATCAGTTAAAGGTCCTTAAACAAGTTGAAAAGTTTAAAATTGATTGGAAAGCTCTAGATAAACATCTGCATGATCCCATTAACCAGCCTAGAAGAATTATATATCATCAACTAGTCCCTGATGCTTGTAAAAGACAAGAAATATTTGCTGAATGGAAAAAATATATGAGATCTGAGAAAAAAGAAATGTTTTATCTTGATTTTATAGAAAGCCGTTACAGTCCTACTGAGTTAAAAACTATAACCAAAGAAAAATGGATAAAATTGGACCACTCAAGTAATATCTAGTCACCCCCCTGCAGAAACAATTAAAATTAAACATGGATCTAGAAATGTCATTGCAAGCCCATTTAAGTTAACAGATCCGAATGATGAGCCCAATAAACGCCTTATAGAACAGAATAACTATACAAATCAGAGTCTTATCACTTTAGGAAAACAACTAGATAAAATTGAAACAAAAATTGATAAATCCCTGCCTATTGAGCCTACCATTAAGTCTACAGAAAAGCCCTTAGTCCAATTCCAAGATTTACAGCCTAAGTTTGCCCTTAAGACATCCTCTGATTGACAAAATAGAAGAAATGCTTAGCGATTAAAAGCTGAACAACACAGAAAAATCTGGAGTTAAAGTCATAGGGTCATCCGTTCTTTTAGAAACACAGTCTGATACTGAATCAAATACAGAATCTGTAGAGTCTAGTAATATCTCTAAAATTGAGAATGCATTTAAAAACCTAGAATTAGAATCTGAGGCTAAAGGTCAAGAAATTAACTAATCCTACTAGCCTAACCAGAGCTGGTATCCTAAGCCTACACCACCTGACATTCAATTTGAAGAAAGAAATAATCTAAGTCAATTTTCTGTTTCTCCTGATAAATTATATGAATGGAATATAGATGGCTTGTCTGAGCTCAAAATTATGAATAAATTAACCCACATGTCTATGGTTGCTAATAGTTATAGTACTAATCATAATTTAAGACAATCTGAGATAATTCCCCTGTTAGAAACTGGTTTTACAGGAACTCTAAGATCTTGGTGGGATAAGCATTTAACTGGTGAGTCCCGAAATAATATTATACATGCAGTAAAATTAGATGCAAGGTCTGCCTTTGTTTAATGAAAATATAGGACAAGGTATAGAAGAGAGTGTTAATACTCTGCTTTATACTATAATTAACCATTTTATAGGAACCCCGAGTCATACACAGTCTAGAATACATGATCAACTGAGTAATTTGAGATGTCCGCAATTAAGTGATTTTAGGTGGTATAAAGATGTTTTTATCTCCCGGGTAATGCTGAGAGAAGACAGTAATCAAGCCTTTTGGAAAGAAAAGTTTATAAATGGTTTACCTAATTTGTTTGCTCATAAAATTAGAACTGTTTTAAGTAATGAATTAGGTCATATAGATTATGATAGTCTGACTTATGGTAATATAATTAGTATAATTAATCAAGAAGGTATGAAAATGTGCATTGACATGAAAATAAATAAACAAATACAGTCTGAAAGGAAATCTGCAAGATATGAGTTAGGAAGTTTTTGTGAACAATATGGTCTGTATACTCCTCCTTCTAGAAAAAATAAGCTTAAGTCCCTAGTCATCTCGTAAAAGCGTCATTATAAGCGTAAAAGACATTTTACTGAGTCCAATGATGAGTTTTATAAGAAAAAGTCCCGCTTTAAGAAAAGATGGTCGGATAAGCCTAAAAGAAAGAATAAAAGTAGAAACTTTAAGAAAAGAACCGACATGAGTAAAGTTAAATGTTTTAAATGTCAAAAGTTTGGCCATTATGCTAATAAGTGTAAAGTTAAAAATACTATTAAACAGTTACAGATCACGGATGCAGATAAAGAAAAATTAATTAAAGTCCTTGAATTAAGAGATTCTGAGCCTGAAGATGTAACTATGGATAGTAATTCTAATTCTAGGTCTGATTATGAGTCTACTGAATCCTACATGAGTTCACCTAATATTCAATTAGGATGTAAAGATAAGTGTTGTAATACCCTTAAATCTATTTCTGTGTTAACCAAACAGGAAGAACAAGAAGAATTGTTACTTGATCTGATTAGTAAAATAGAACACCCTGAGTTGAAATCTGAATATTTAAAGAAATTAAGAAAAATTATAGGCCATATGAATACAGCCCAACCTTCTTCTATTATAAGTTTAAATTCTACATTAGAAAGGTTTAATAAGAAAAAAGACATTACTTTGCATGATCTACACTCTGAGGTAAAGGCTGTGAAAAAAGAAATAATTGAATTACGACAATTAAGTCATAAATTACAAGCTGAGAATTTTGACATCCGACAAAGTTTGAATTCTCTATTAGAAAAAGATTTAGTTAAGTCCGATAGTCAGCTAAGTAGCCCTACTCATTCTGAAGAAAATGAAATAGCTGATCATAATATTAGTTTAATTAATCATATTCCTTTTAGAAAATGGTACTCTAAAATTACTATAATTATTAAAGACTTTGAGCTTGATACTATTGCCTTATTTGATTCTGGTGTTGATTTGAACTGCATAAAAGAAGGATTGGTTCCTACTAAATATTATACAAAATCAACTGAATCTTTAAGTACAGCTTCTGGTAAAATGCTACACTTGAATTATGAGATTCCTAAAGCCCATATCTGCCAAAATAAAGTGTGTTTTAAAACTTCGTTTGTTTTGGTTAAGAATATAACTGATAAAGTAATCCTAGGATTACCTTTTATAAGTCTTTTATATCCTTTACAAGTTGAATTTGATGGAGTTGTTGCCTGTCCTTTAGGTGAAAGAGTTAAGTTTGAATTTCTTACTCGATCTGAATTACATGAGTTAAAGACTGCACAAAAAAGTATTACATCTATAGCAACATCTTTGATCCTTGACAAAACTAATCAAATTAAACACTTACAGGAAGAAGTTCAAAATAAGCGAATTGAGTCCCAGTTAAGTTCACCTTCAATGCAAAAACAGATTAAGGATTTTGAAACAAAATTGATTGCTGATGTATGTTCTGATTTACCTACTGCTTTTTGGCATAGAAAGAATCATATTGTAAGTTTGCCTTATATACAGAATTTTTCGGAGAAAAATATACCTACTAAAGCTCGTCCTATTCAAATGAGTCCTGAAATGTTAGAATTTTGTAAAAATGAAATAAATGATTTATTACAGAAAAATATAATTAGACGTAGTAAGTCTCCCTGGTCTTGTTCTGCTTTTTATGTACAGTAAGAATGCAGAGTTAGAACGAGGATCTCCTCGATTAGTTATTAATTATAAGCCTCTTAATACTGTTCTTGAATGGATTAGATACCCTATACCTAATAAGAGAGATTTGATTAATCGCCTGAGTAAAGCCATTATATTTTCTAAATTTGATTTGAAAAGTGGATTTTGGCAAATCCAGATTACTGAGTCTGATCGATATAAAACTGCTTTTGTTACTCCCTTTGGTCATTATGAATGGAATGTTATGCCTTTTGGTCTAAAGAATGCTCCTAGTGAATTTCAGAATATAATGAATGAAATTTTTAATTCTTACAGCCAATTTGCTATTGTTTATATTGATGATGTGCTTATATTCTCTGAGTCTATTGAGCAGCATTGGAAACATTTATATAAATTCTTGCATGTCATAAAAGCCAATGGATTAGTTGTTTCTGCTAAGAAGATTAAGTTGTTCCAAATGCATATTAGATTTCTTGGTTTTAATATAAGTCAATCACAAATACAGCCTATAGATAGATCCATACAATTTGCAGATAAATTTCCTGATCAAATTATAGATAAGAATCAATTACAGAGATTTTTAGGATCACTTAATTATATTTCTGATTTTTATAAGAATCTGAGAAAACAATGTAAGCCCCTATTTGATAGATTACAAACTAATCCTCCTCCTTGGTCTTCTATTCATACTGAGCTTGTTAAACAGATTAAAAGTCATGTTAAGACACTCCCTTGTCTTGGCATTCCTACTACAAATTCTTTTAAAATCGTTGAGAGTGATGCTTCTGATATAGGATATGGTGGTATTCTTAAGCAAAAAATTACTCCCACTTCTTCGAGCAAATTGTTCGATTCTATTACAGTACTTGGAAATCGCGATATAATTACTGATACTATTAAAAAAGAAATATTAGCTATTGTTTTATGCATTACTAAATTTCAAGATGACCTATTAAATAAAAAATTTCTTGTTCGTGTTGATTGCAAATCTGCTAAACATGTTCTTGAAAAAGATGTTCAAAACATTGCATCAAAACAGATTTTTGCACGGTGGCAAGCACTTTTGAGCATATTTGATTTTGATATTGAATTTATTAAAGGCAGTGAGAATTCTATTCCTGATTTTCTTACAGAGAGTTTTTACAGGAAAATTATGGCAGGAAGAAAAATGAAAGAAAAGATAAGAATAAAGAAAGCAGCTGTCCCACAACTACCCAGAATCCTCCCTGCAACCTTGAGCCAATATCCTGTTAAACATGAGTCTGCATCTCCTTCTTCTCCTAATCTTGAGCCTGCATCTATTACACCTTATCCTGGTATGTCCCCTATTCCTCTAGCTAATAAATTTAACCCTTTAGGATTTACCCTGAGGCAGTACGACCCAACTACCAGTCTGCACTTACATCCAGCTATGATCCTTATCTTTTACCCCCCAATGCAAGCCCTCTATCTTCTTCTACATTTAGACCTAAATCCTCTCCTTATGTATCTAAATGCACTACTAATTTATTTGTTCTTGAGCCTCATATTACTGCATCCATGAGTCCTGCTGCAATAGCTTTTAATCATTTTCCTCCTGGTTTTCATTTTCTTCCCCATAGTCCTTATAAGTCCTTAAAATATTACAGAGAAATTCTTCATGAAACAAAATCTGTAGATATTAAGCCTATAAGAGACAAAGTTGATCCCCAGAAAATAATTTACCACTCCTTGTACATTTATCAAGTCCTGAGTCAAAAGAGTTGGGGTCCTCACCCCTATGAGTTAAGATCCCTTCCTTCCAAGCTTCAATACAACTATGCAGATTATGTTGAGTCTTTCTATTATATTTTCCTCTATCAGACCCCTTGAATTTTCACATTCCTGGTTTATAAATTTTGATAATAAATTCAAAAATGATCAGCTTCCCTACTGGTTTCTTCACTGGTGGGATACTCATGGTCCCATCTCTACCATTATCCCCTCTGCTATCACTGAGCTTATTACTACATTCTCTGCTAGAGTTAAGCTTCCTGAGCGTGATTTATTTTTCCCTACACCCTTGCTATTCTTTACCCGATACAAGATTCCCTGGATTATGAAGTGGAATTATCATACGGATTGGGAGAAGAGATTCTTTTCCCGACATTTTTCTGTTAAATGGTGGGATCGTTTTGAAGTCCACCGTATATCCTGAGTATTTCTACTGAGATTTCCTGCACTACCTCCTAAGCCTGAGCCTAAGTCTAAGCCTTCTTCTTCTCAGTCTTCCCAAATTTATACTGAAGGAAAATCTAAAGTTGAGCTAAGAGATCTCGCTAAACAATTACTTTTGCAAGCTGAAGAAATGCAAGATGATGATGAAGACAATGAATCTGAGTCCTCCTCCAGCTGTCAGCCTCGGCCTTTGAGCCCTAGTCCTGATCGACCGATGAGATGGTCTGACTATCCCCATGGTCAAGACCCTACTGAAGCCTATTCTGCCTATGATCTGAATTTGAGTATTCACCATGCAAGACAAACTGAAAGATGAATCATTGAAGGAATCTGAGTAAAAGTAAAAGCACACTGAGTGAAAGTGAAACATCGAGTAAAAGTAAAGCATCTGAGTAAAAGCGGAAGCATCTGCGTAAAAGTGAAAGCATCTGAGTTAAAGTGAAGGCATCTGAGTAAAAGCCACTTGTAATCATTGTACTAGAGTTAGTTTACTTGAGTTACTTTAATTTTCTAGAGTTGTGTCTTTCTTTATAAGGAGGCTTCGGCCTCATTTGAACACAGAATGTAAAATTTAGTTTTCCTAGTTTCAAATTGTTCTCTCAGAAACAATGATCTGAAGAACAGCTGAGTGTGAGCGAAATTAGGGAGCTATCTTTTGTAAGCATTCTCACTAAGCCTATATTTTATGTCAATAAAAGTTCTTTAAAGTATTTTCAAATTACATATTATGTTCATAAATTCATTACATTTAATTCATACTATTATTTTTATACATTCAATATTTGTTTATTCTTTGATTAGATTTGTGCATAAATTGCGATTATTCTTATACGTTTGTTTCCTTACTGTCTATACTAATCCTTCTTGGTATATATATATATATATATATTAGAGGTGGGATAGATTAGAGTTGGGGCCTTTGGGTGGGGAGAAAGCGGTTGGGGTAGGGATAGACAAGGTTGTGGGTTGTTGCTGGGGGGAAAAGGTGAGAGAGAAGGGAAGGTGGCTGAGAAAGGTGGATTTTTCTATTTTTGTTTAGTTCTTAAATTTTTTAATGAATATTTAAATAATATTAAAAAAAAATTTAACTGAAATTTAATGAATGGATCAGATTAAGTAACAGTCATGAGCATAAGGACCAAATTGGCTAAATTTTGTATTGAAGAAGCCGGGAACGAGTATATCATAAATTCACCATCAAAATCGTTCTTGACTTTTGCTCCCTTCTTAAGCTCTCATTAATTCTTCACGGTTTTGTAAATTGGCTAAATTGGCTAAATTGAAAACATAGGGATTAAATTAACCAATGTAGTAAAACACAGAGACCATTTTAGCATTTAAGCCATTTTTTTAAAGTTTGTCCAATTTGCTGTCAAAATATGTCACCCCACACAATCACTTGTTGTGGATTAATTTTTGTATTTTTCTTTTTAAAACTTTTGAACTGTTCAAAAATGTCATATGTTCTGTACAATGTCACGAGGTCCATAGTGCTAAGATGGCAAGTAATTGAGTTTGTTTCCTGCAAAATCAGCAAGCAAGCATCTTTTGACATCGAGGGTGAAGCATCTATTTTGTCAGATGGGTGTAACTAGGAAATTATTGTAACTAGTTAGTTACCAGGCTTTGATTTGATCTTTGGTCTTTGGTCTTGGTAAGTATCTTTGGTCAATACTTGTCCAAATATGCGAAAAAAAGTTTGGATAAGGAGAAAAAAAATTGTTTGGATTTTTAAAGAGGTATCAAAACTTTCGTTGTTTGTCTTTCATTGCTTGCTCAAAAAAATCAGCCAAAACGCATTGCACCTTATCCAAAGCGATCGAGCTGAGAAACACGTACACCGCTACAACTTGTAGCTGTACTTGCACTCCCAAAGGGCATGCCACGTACACTCCTCAATCAGAATTGATTAATTAATTGTCAATTGCATGGTCATAGTCAATTTTTAAGTTGATTCGTATTGTACCCTCAGTTTTGTGGGCAAGTACTACTTAATTATACAGGCTATTTAGTGATTTAATTTTTTTCCTTTCCTTGTATTTTTTGGAATGAGAAGAATTATAGGAGTTGTGGGGGACTTTTTCTTCCTGCAGCTAATGGGGTGAGCTACTGCAAAAGGCAGGAGGAGATTGCCCCCTTTGTTTAGGTTCGAAAATTAAGTCCCAAAATACCTCGAAAGGGCAGCAAAACCTTAGGAGATATTTTAGATAATCTTCACCAACGAGAATAATGGTGACCTGCAGATAGTTTTGGCATGCTTACTGGATGGTCTTTTTAGCTCAGCATGAGTGGCATGTGGCATGGGAGCAAAACCAACATGAGTTTAGCATTAAGAGAGTGATTAGGCTTGGTTTATGAGAAAAGAAAGTGTTTAAGTATGGAATGAGGTGTTTTGTGAGGAATTTGACTAGGAAAGAGGAAAAAGAAAGCGAGTTCTTACAGCGGTGCAGGAAAAACAAATTGGAGAAGAAGATGAACAGGTGCACGAGCTTGTTGAGTTTTTGCAAGTTAGAGAAAGTTTGCTCTCTGCAGGTTGTGGGTTGTCTCTGTTGGGTAGGAGGGCTCAATTTATAGGCTCTTTGAAATCACCATTTTTCAAGAAACCCTAATGGCTTCTACTTATTTTGGCTAAGTTTTTCTTCCTTTCTCCTCCTCTTCTACGACTTCCTTTCTTGGCAAAGATTGCTTACTGTCTATTTACATGAATTCAGGGGATTTGGGGGCTCAACATCCTCCTTTCCATGTTTGCGAGGAGCTTCCACTCTTGGTTTCTTTGTTTTTCTTCTTTCCTTTCCTTTGTTTAACCAAATCTGCGAAGAAAGGAAGTGAAGATACATCTTGGTCAAGGAATGCTCGACAGACGCGGGATAGTACTATCGATTCTTTGGATGTCTCGGCAGGACTTGTTTCAGACTTTGCTTAAAGTCCAACCTCTCTTCACGTGTCCTCTGTTTTCTTCAAACAAAAGTGAGGTTTTGTCTAGACTATTTTAGGATTTTTATAGCAAGGTGATTTTCTAAGCGAGGGTTTTATTAAACATTGGGCTTCTTAGTTTGGGCTTTATTTTGGTTGGGTTGTTTTGCTTGGGTATTGGCTATTTTTTCTCTTGCTTACCGTATGTTTGAACAGAAATGGGGCCTCTGGCTTATAGAGGCCTCAAGTAACGAGACTTTTCATTTTCCGGCCATCAATAGGCCTCATGTTAATTTATTACCATCCATGCCACAATGCTCAAGCAAGCCCGCATTTGAGTGGCTTGGGCCCACTTGGTAGAAGTGCGATTGGGTGTGAAATAATAATTTAAACTTAGCATGACATGTTCATTAGCATGCTTTTAAATATGCCGCTTGATAGGATAATTGGCATGGATTTGCAGAGCTAAATGCATTTTATAATTTTAATCTCAATTCCTAGCTCGTGGATTTTTATTTAGCATGGCGTGCGGAGTATGAATCTGTATGTCATACTTTCATGTGCTCCAAATCGGATCTTTTCGATAATATATAAATGTCTTGCATTAGAAATTTATTTGGCGTAACTGGGATTTTAGGCCTCAACATTAGCCCTAATTATTAGGGCCATGGATAAGTCTTTGGAATGGGCGAATAATTAAACCCGACCCAAAAATCAAATTTATACGCTCCAGCAACGATTTGTGGTTTCCCAATCTGGATTGTTTTTGGTGTTTTGTAGAGATTGCTTTGGATTGCCAAGAATTGCTTCCCCATCTTGTCTGAATTTATGATTATGCCACTGAGTTTGCATGTATTTACATTTATGCCCCCAATCTTTCTTGAATCTACTATTCCGCCACAACTTTTGCTTATGTTTCAAATTCTGCCATGACTTTTGCTTGGATTTACGGTTCTTCCACAATTCTGTTTTCCTCATTTGGTTTCTTCTTTCTTTTCTTTCCTCTTCTGTGTCTTCTTTCTTCTTCTTCTTCAAGAATCCAAACCCGTGGGTACTATTCATCAATTTAGAAGCTCCATTTCGGAAGTTCTAATCAAAAAACTTTCTTCATGAAAGTTGTTCATCTACTCGAGGACTAAAGCCTGTAAACTTTTGAGAATTTTCTGAATTTTTCTGATGCCTTAAAACGGGTCCGCAGCTTCTGTATTCATCAATGGCTGGTGAGTTTCTGCAGATTCGGTTTCTGCACTTGTTTTTAATATCTACTACTCTGGTGACTGTGCTTGCTTCATGAAATTTGCTTGAGATCGGGTTGTTTACAACACATCCAAAATTGAGAATTATCCAACCATTGTAGTGTTCTCTGCCCTCATTTTTCTAAAGTATGCGTATGGATTGATGTTGACCCCTTTAATGCATGCTTGTTTTCTTGAAGCTTATTTCTCAAAATTTGTGAATTAAGCACTGAATTCTGTGGTTGAGCTTGTGATTTAGTGTTTCAGCTTGGTGATAAACAAGACTCATACAAGCTCCCCTTGAATAATGCATGCCAAGTGTTTGTGATAAGTAACTCATAGTAGCTTGCTGGCTGTTTTGTGAACTTTTGAAAACTTTCTTTTCGAATCTAAGTTGGAGCTTTTGATACATGAAAATAGACTTCTCAATGGTTGTGTTGGAACTGGTCTTGTGTCATTTGAAGCAAAAATGAATTTTGGAGTAATTTCAAAGTATGGGGCTAAGCTGCTGGGGTTGTGCAATTCCTGCTGCATGACATGTTTTGGGAATCTGTTTGGCAGCATTCCCTAACTCCAAATGTAATGAAATTTTGGGAAAATGAAGCTTGATATGTCTAGTTCTAATCTGGAAAGTTTGAGATTTGTTGGTTGTAAGCTTGATTTATAGTGATTTTCTAAAGGTGGGATGTTCTAGCTAGGATGGTTGGAAAGCTTGTGTATAAGTTTTGCTTGGCGTGCTGCTTTTTGTTGAGAATTTGGCATGTCCTTTTTGTTGTCATTGAGTGCTGATCTGAGTATTGCTAGAGCATGTCCTTGAGCAATATTGTTGTGACAGCATGATGTTGAAAGGTATTGTCATAAGAGCATGAGTTCTTCAATTTGCTTGAAATGCCCGAATTGCTTGGAATGCTTGAATGGAATGAAATTTCTTGGCATGTGGATTGGTTTTCAAGCCTTGTGAATTTTGTCAAATGCTTGATACATGAGTTTGCTTGCATTATGAGAAAATTATGCTTCTGGCGCCTCCATTTGTGTATGAGTACCTTTCCGGCTTCTGATTTTGGCTAAAGTATTCTTTTGTTTAGAAACTCCAAAGCATGAGAAATATAATTTTCTAGGATTTTGATAGCATGAAAGTGAGTTTTGGTCTCTTGCCACTTGTCTTTTAAAAAATTATATGTTTCAATAGCGATTATGCTTCCGGTGCCCCTTTTCGTTTCCGACCTGATCACCAAGCGTACTCCTTATTTCTTTTTCAGAGCTTGATTGAGAGATTCACAGCATGAGAAATGCCATCTTCTTATTAATTTGCAAGGAATTTGGTAGCATGAAGGTGAGTTTTGGTTGCTTGCACCTTGACTTGCGATATGAAGGCTTTGGAAGATTTGAACTGGCAGAATGTTTGAAATTAGGCATGTATCTGGAAGGATGTTTGAAATGGGGTAGGTGCTAAAATTCTTCGCCTATGGGTAGGTCTGGAAGAATGTAACTTAGCTTGTTTCAAAGGGGAAATAGAAAACTATTTCTCACCATAATGCAAGATTATCTAGGCTTGTTGTAATCAAAGAGATGATTTATACTGTGTGGCAAAAAAGGTAGATGGGTTTGCTTGTTTGGATGGCATGGTGTCCTTCCTTGAATTTGCTTGGCATGAAGCCCTCAATCAGCTTGTTGAGGTCAGCAATTGGTTGTAGAGTTGGGTTATATTCTCTTTGGCTTACTTAGGGTCGAGAAACAAAGTAGAGGCACCTTGTAAATTTTTGTTTTTTTTTTTGTTTTTGTTTTTTTTTTTGCAACTTGCTTCAAAGAAGATCTTTGGAAGAAGTAGACTGAAGATGAGAAGGAAGAGGCTAAGCGAGTTCTGGAAGAGATTCATACAGCTTGTTTTCCTCCAGATAAGTAACAAATGCAGTTTGCTTTCCTCCAAGAGGAAAGCAAATTTAACAACTTCGATTCTTGTCTCTCTCTTTTGCTTGGCATGAAGCCCCCAAGTCATTTGGAGTTTGCATGTGCTGTTTGCTATGATGGATTCTCTTAAGCCCCCATAAGCCTTTCACAAGATGTTTTGTCTGAAAAGCTTTAAATTTTGTGTAGTGCAATTGCATGAATAAAGCTTGTGATTTTGGAGTTGTCGTATAGCCATGAGAAGAAGTTCTTACAAGTATTAGTTGCCGAAGTATCCATATTCAGAAAGACCAATTCTTAAGTATGCCAAAATAATGATGGTGCCAAAGTCTGCGCAGAAAAACATGGGGATAATTGCAATGATGGGTCTGTTGGTTGCATAAATAATGAGATCAACAATGGTCTTTGAAGGAGATGGTAGCGTGAAATAAAAGATCATCGATATTCTTTTAGCACCAACTACCTTCTCCGGCACCAACTACCCTTAGCTTCGGCACCTAACCTCCCTCTTTCTTGGTGCATTTGGGAATTCGTCCTTTGAGGTGATTGACAAGGTATGCCCTTTCCTCTTTGCAATTTCTTGAATCTATCGAGGGGCTTGTTGGGTTCTTCATGCCCATGGGCTTTGCTCGTTCACTGGAATCTCAAGTCCTTCTTTTTAACTCTGTAGAAATATATAGTGATATCTTGGCCTAGGCTTGTTTTTTCGCATGCTTGAATAAATTTGGACTTTTCTCATGTTGTGGAAATAGAAATTGTGAGTGCATGCTCTGCAATGCTTGAATCCTTTTGCATTTTGAGGAGAATTTGCTTGTCATGGGAATTGCTTGAAAATTTCGCTTGCCATGGATAAATTGTATGCTGCTTGGGTATTTGCTTAAGTGTTTCCTTTGGCACGAGCTTGACTTGCCTGTGGCGTATATTTTGCGTGTCTTTGCGTTCTTGACCCGTTTTTTGTTGTTGAACTATATGCATCACGGCGCATGCATCGCATGATTAATGCACATAGGATTAGAGGCTATTGAAAGCTTTGAGAAAAGCACCATTGGTTTCTTTTTATATTTTTATTTTTATTTTTATGAGCTTAGAATTTGGTCATGGATAACTGTTTATTTTTTTGGCTTTATAGGGATAGACATAAACATGTGTATGATGGGTCTGCAAGGATGTTGTGTAACTCGTAGGTATTTCGTTTTTGTGAAAAGGGTTACTATGAGGTAAATAGTGCTTAGTTTGTAGCACTTGCTTTGTGAAAAAGGGTCTGCTGGAATGATTGATTGAGCATGGAATGGGAAATTTGCTTATCATGAGCTCGAGTAATAGATTGCATGATGCTTCAAAAATATTTTTTTTGTTTATGCATTTCGCGGCATGAGATAACTTGCTTTGCTTGGCTTGTAAAGTTCATATGGCTTGCATGCTAGTGTGGGGATTGCTTGGCTTTAACACAGAGAACTAGCTTTATACTTTGCCGTTTTTTCAGCTTATTCTTTGTTGGCAATTCTTGCAGGGATTCATTGCTTGTCAAGACCTGCCATGGCATCCACTAACCCGTCGTCAATTATTAGTGGCCACCTTTATTCAACGGATGATAAATTGAAGAGGGGAAGGCCCCCTCCATTACTCAAGAATGCTTGTGAAGATGTTGCAGTTAGGCGAAGAGCCAGTGTCGTCTTGGTGTGTTTGTATCATTATGGCTCGGGAAATTCCTTCTCTGTGACTTTTCCCAAGATTGTTTGCATGCGCAGGCGTTCCCCTTGGCTTTAGCAATAGCGCATGGCGGCATGATTCCCATAGCCCCATGTTCTTGGGACATCTCGATGCGAGGCGACAATGCCCCTCTCCTTCTAGCGATCTTGCCTCATACTCCTCCTTTCTCGGAACATCCGACATGGCTGCCGACAACGCCTGCACCTTCAGCGATGCTGCCTCCTACTCATCCTCTTCTCGGAACATGCGACATAGCTGCCGGCGCTACCGCCTTGCATCTTCAGCGGATCTTGCCTTCTACTTCTCCTCTTCTCGGAACATCCAACATAGCTGCGGCATTGCCCTGCACCTTCCAAAGTAGTCGCCTCCTACTCATCCTCTTCTCGAACATGCGACATAGCTGCGGCTGCCTTGCATCTTCCAGGTGTCGCCTTCTACTTCTCCTCTTCTCGGAACATCCAACATAGCTGCCGGCATTGCCCTGCACCTTCCGGTAGTCTGCCTTCTACTCATCCTCTTCTCGAGAACATGCGACATAGCTGCCGTGTGCCTTGCCCATCTTCGGTCTTGCCTTCTACTTCTCTTCTCGGAACATCCAACATAGCTGCGGCATTGACCTACACCTTCCGCGATCTTGCCTCCTACTCATCCTCTTCTAACATGCGACATAGCTGCGCGCTGCCTTGCATCTTCCATGTGATGCCTTCTACTTCTCCTATTCTGGAACATCCAACATAGCTGCAGCCGCCTGCACCTTTAGCGATCTGCCTCCTTTATTTCGCAGTTGTTTTCTTTGGCTTGAGGGTCATTGGCTCGGTGCACCTTCCAGTGATCTTGCCTCCTACTCATCCTCTTCTCGGAACATGCAACATAGCTGCGGTCTGTTGCCTTGCATCTTCCAATGGTGATGCCTTCTACTTCTCCTCTTCTCGGAACATCCAACATAGCTGCCGCCTGCACCTCCTAGATGTTGTCTCCTTTATTTCGAGTTGTTTTCTTTGGCTTGGGTCAGTTGGCTCGGTGCACTGACTTCCATCTTTCTTGATACCATAGGATATACTAATCTTCGCATGTGTAACTTTGTTTTTGCGATGGCTGTGTACTTTTCAGATAATCTAACGACTATGTCATTATGACTTTGTAATGTACTACTGAACCACTGGAACTTGCATTAATTTCTAAATGCTTGAGGCATGTTGTAATCCATACATCTTATATATATATATATATTGCTTGGTTGGGAGAACTTGCTCTTGTGAACTTCTTGAAATCTTTCCTGACAAGTTGGCAAGCCTTAAAAACAAGGTATATGCTGCCCAAAATTTTGACAGGACCTCTAAGCTAAATCTTCGATGCATTGCTCTTTAAAACTTTTGCAAGGCTCGTCTACTCATTTGGCCTAAAATGCACCCTCTTTCCGTGCCTTAAAAAGGGTCAGGCCACTGTATGCATGATTTCCACGAAGGCTCTTGTAAGAATTGCGGATGTTGTGAAGTTTTTTGAGCATTCCGATTGAGAGTCAACGGTTTCAGTTATTCCAGTACGCCTCAAAATACACTTTTACTGCTCGTTTCTTTGTAATAGCTTGACTTTGCATACCCCACATCGTTTTGCTTAGGCTTGATGCTTGTTTCAGTTCAGGACCCCATCTAAGTGGCTTTGCTTGGCATAGTTACTGCTGAGAGGCTTAGCCTTTTAATGAAAAGTTTGTTTGTCTAATTTTTTTTATCAAGGAACATGTTTTGTAAAACAGAATAAGATAAAAGCAAGGAAGAATTCTAGAGGCTTTTTCATCTTCCAAAATACTCCATTCTCATTGCAAATATCGTCTTACACCTCGGCATGCTATAATGGTGGTGCATTTTACAAAAGTTGTGAAAGCATAGGGTGAAAATACATAAGGAGCTCATTTTTGAAATAAATTTTGAAAAGCCAAAAACCAAATGATAGGTGCAAAAGCAATTCAGCAATAATAAGACCTTGAGCCACTTTGCATTGATGAATACTTCAATTAAATCAAGCCCCCAAATATGAAAGGGCCCAAGGTTGTGCATGACTTGTAATAGCATGAAAGCTTGTGGCTTAGGTTGGCATGTATTTGGCATGTGCTGTACTATGATGCCATGCTCTGTAGAGATATTTAACAAAGCCACAGTTTGCTTTGCTTTGCCTGCAGCTCATAACCCAACTAATCAAAGAGTGATTTGCAGCTCCTAACCCATTGTACTTTCTTCAACCTCTGTGAAGTTATGAGAGGTTACAACAGCTGCTTCTTGATAATCTTGATGACCAAATGAAGCCTCCGAGTGGCTTTCTTCCAGCATGTCCAATGTGAATACTTCACTGCTGGAACCATTCTCTCATCCATTAGCAAGTAGCCATGGGGTGTTATAGCTTGCAGATTTTGAATATTTGCTCCAGTTGGCCTTCTTCATATTTCCACAAGGTTCCCACATAGCCTCCGGTGGCTTTGGGTCATTCTTCCACGGGTGGCACAATACGTCGTCGTCGAGCAAGTCATCAAAGCACGTAATGACAGTAGCCATCTACTTTCCCCTTCGTTTTGGCAAGGGGTCCTTGTCAATAGCTTGCCTCTTAGAGTTCTGTCATGTATCTCGGCGTATAAGATTTTCCTTAGAGTATGGCAAGCAATGGTGGATGTTGCAAGTGAAGAATGGATGAATATAGGAAAATACGCTTCCAGCACCCTTTTTCTTGAAAGCTTGACATCGCTTCAAAAATTCTAATTGCTTGGTAAAATAAACTTCATCTTGACAACATTTAGGTTCTTCCAGCAGTATCATAGCACTACCTTCGCAATATTTTCCTTTCATTTGCCATGAATTGAGATGTTTTCCTTCTTGAGTAAAACATAGTTCTTGGATTTCTTGACTAAGGCTTGGGGCTTGATGATGCTTGATTATGGAATAGACATCCCGATAGCCTTTTGGTTTTGACTCCTAAACTTGGTCATTGGAATGGTCAAGGCTTAGAAAGTGCTTGAGGTGTTGGAGCATATCAGTTATGGCAACTTAGGTATTGTTTGTTGCAGCTGTTGTGAACATGTTTTAGGAACCAAAAGCTTGGACTTGGCTATTGAAGCTTGAGCTTTGTATGTGGTTACTGCAGCAAATGTGTTGGGTTACAACAACAAGTGATGGCAAACTTGGAGGTTATAGTAACATAATTGGGATTTCAAGGAGATTTTTTTGGTCTGAGAATAGTGGTTTTGGTAATAATGGATTTTTAAGCTCATTTGGGGTTTTGGAATCGCTGCTGTGGTGATTGCAATGAATTCCTTCCTCAGCCCCCAAGTGCACCATAATCATCAGAAAAGGATTTGATGGGCATAGGCTACAAAAACTCTTGCAACATGGCCTTATTAGTATTTGTTTGGGTCATTGCATGGCATGATGAACTTGGGATATTCCTTTGTTTGCAACGGTGACAGTTTGGCATGATTCGGTGGTAGCATGTGCTTCAGCGGCTCTTCTAGCATGGTGTTTGGATTTTGGTGGCTCTGTTCTTCTTCTACCCCTCCAGTGGCTCTTTCAGTGGTGCTTGAACTTCTATGACTGGAAGTATAGAGAGAGATTTGTCTAAGGAATGGATGATAATGGCAGTGTGTTGAGATGTTGGGTAGGAAACATGAGAGCATTTGTTTTCTTGTTTGTTGTTTGGAGGCTTGGGTCCCTTGCACATGATCGATATAATGCTGCATGACCAAAGCATAAAAATAATATAAGCATTGTAGTTTGCAAATGACTAACATAATTGACATAAGCATGCTGAGCAGGTATGATTTTAGTACTGAGCATGCATAGTTGGCATCTACATTGCAATGTGTAACTTGGATTGATTAACACAAAGGTGGATCGATACGAAATGATAAGAAGTAAGATAAGTGAATAGTGCGTGGAATAAGGCCCTGAGAAATTTTGCTGGAGATGCAAAATTGAAAGGTGGTTTAATACATAACAAGAAAATGATGCAAGCTGGTGTACCATATGAATAACAACTAATCAATCAATCTTTTTTTTTTGGACTTGAATGCACATGCTTTTGTCTATGCTTGAGATTGTTCAATGAAACATAAATTTTATGGATATCTTAAAACAACAAACAAATATATATACTATATTGAGATCAACAAGGCATGATAATAAAAATCTTATCTTGGTGAAGCCATTCGCAGAGATGAGGCTGAGAGCATTGAGCAAGTGTTCCTTCTCCCTCTCTCACCGTGTTTTCACAACTCTAGAGAGGTGAGGGCTGCTATGAAGGTGATTTACGGTGATGGCCAGACTTGCTGATGATGTATCATGGCGGAGAGGTGAACGGCAGAGCAAGCCTCAACAATTGACGACGGTTGTCAGCGGCTTGCACGTTGGCTGAAGCCCCCAGTCCTCTTACAAGATCTTGTTTTGCTTGAGAATGGAGATCTAAGACACAAGCAAAGGGAGCATGTGAGTAATCTATATTATGTTTGTTCTACAAAGTAGATAGCCAACGAAAGGAAAAAGAAAAAGAAAGAGTAAATGCTCTTATCTTTTTATTTCCTCCGGTTTATTGCTTCAGTTTTTTCTTTGAAGGCATTAGTGCAGATAGTGGCTTAATCCCCAGCAGAGTCGCCAATTTATGTGAGGACTTTTTCTTCCTAGCTAATGGTGGGCTGCAAAAGGCGTGACTGAGGAGATTGCCCCTTTTGTTTAGGTTCGAAAATTAAGCCCCAAAATACCTCGAAAGGGCAGCAAAACCTTAGGAGATATTTTGGATAATCTTCACCAACGAGAATAATGGTGACCTACAGATAGTTTTGGCATGCTTACAGATGGTCTTTTTAGCTCAGCATGAGTGGCATGTGGCATGGGAGCAAAACCAACATGAGTTTAGCATTAAGAGAGAAATTAGGCTTGGTTTATGAGAAAAGAAAGTGTTTAAGTATGGAATGAGGTGTTTTGTGAGGAATTTGACTAGGGAAAGAGGAAAAAGAAAGGCAGAGTTCTTTTGGCACTGCCAGAAAAACAAATTGGAGAAGAAGATGAACAGTGCACGAGCTTGTTGAGTTTTTGCAAGTTAGAAAGAAAGCTTGCTCTCTGTAGGTTGTGGGTTGTCTCTGTTGGGTAGGGGAAGGCTCAATTTATAGGCTGGAAATCATCATTTTCAAGAAACCCTAATGGCTTCTACTTATTTTGGCTAAGTTTTTTCTTCCTTTCTCCTCCTTTTCTCTGACTTCCCTTTCTTGGCAAATATTGCTTCTGTCTATTTACATGAATTGGGATTTGGGGCTCAACATCCTCCTTTCCTACAGTTGCAAAGGGGAGCTTCCACTTTGGTTTGCTGTTTTCTTCTTTCCTTTCCTTTGTTTTAACCAAATCTGGCGAAGGAAAGGAAGTGAAGATACATCTTGGTCCAAGGAATGTGACATGCGGGATAGTACTCATCGATTCTTTGGATGTCTCTGGCTTGGGACTTGTTTCCAGCAGCTTTGCTTAAGGAGTCTGCCAACCTCTCTTCACGTGTCCTCTGTTTTCTTCAAACAAAAACTGAGGTTTTTGTGGACTATTTTAGGATTTTTATATGGGCCAAGGTGATTTTCTAAGCAGAGGGTTTTTATTAAACATTGGGCTTCTTAGTTTGGGCTTTATTTTGGTTGGGTTGTTTTGCTTGGGTATTGGGCTATTTTTTTCTCTTGTGCTTACCCATATGTTTGGGCCTAAGAAATGGGCTTGAGCCTCGAGGCTCCCAAGTAACCCGAGACTTTTCATTTCCCGGCCCATCAATGGGCCTCATGTTGATTTATTACCATCCATGCCACAACCCACTCAAGCAAGCCTCGGGCATTTGAGTGGCTTGAGCCCACTTAAGCTTGTAGTGCGATTGGGTGTGAAATAATAATTTCCCGCTTGGCATGGCATGTTGCTTGGCATGCTTTTAAATATGGCGCTTGATAGGATAGTTGGCATGGATTTGCAGAGCTAAATGCATTTTATAATTTTAATCTCAATTCCTAGTTCAACGGATTTTTTATTTAACATGGCGTGCGGAGTACGACTCGTGTATGTCATACTTTCATGTGCTCCAAATCGGATCTTTTTACAATAATATATCGTCTTGGGCTAGAAATTTATTTGGGCCCAACCATGGACTTTTTGGGCCTCAACAGGAATATATAACATAGTTGAGCCAAATTACGTGTATTGATTGAATTGATTTGTCAATTGTGTTTGACAAATTACAATATGCACGAGCAATTATTCTACTTTAACAAAAGTAAAGAGGATCCTCTTTTAAAATTCATGCATATTTATTGGCCCTTTGATATACTAAAATATTCATGAGAAATGATATACAATATGAAAATGTATAAACTTTTGGAATGGTTTCTTCAAGCACGTCATTGTGTGATTTTCATAATTCTACGACATGCTTTCTTCCTACCACTTTAACAAGCCAATCTAGTGTTCCATTAGAGAGTACAAGATATCCCATAGATATTCCAATTACCACACCAGATGCATACCCCATCAACACTACCTTCCAATCAAAACCATTCCCATGCTCCAAATCATCCTCTTGTTGGATTGACGATGGCGGTGACTGATGTGCACTGCATGTTTTAGAAAGTGGCAATCCACACAATCCTATATTTCCACTATATGAATCATTTTCAAATGTATCAAATTGCTTGCCATGAGGTATGGGCCCCACAAGTTGATTTTTGGAAATATTGAACTTTGATAGTGACGTCAAATTTGCCAGTTGCTTCGGAATATCACCAGCAAGTTTGTTTGAAGACAGATCTAACCATTCAAGATTGCTCATTTCGCCAAATGATGGTGGAATTGTACCTATAAGCTCATTATGAGAAAAGTTAAGCTCCTTCAATGATTTAAGCTAACTGATTACACTTGAAATCTCTCCTTTGAAAGTGTTGTTTGAGAAATCAATAATTGTGAAGAATGTCAGGATCTTCTCCATTTCAAATTCGATGCCTTTAATTGTCACTACCACAGTATCCTGATAGTAGCCCTCTCCCATATATTTCAGTTCATGTTCTTGCGAGTTTATCATGGCCATCAAATGTTCAAAATATTTTGTTAGCAAAAGACCACTAAACCGATTGTTGGAGAGGTCTATCACATGCAATTTTTGGAATGGAAACTTAGTTTTTGGCAAGCATATTTCACCATAGAATTTGTTAGACCTCAAGATAAGAACCTGCAAATTCGGAAGAGATTCCAGCCAATTTGAGAATGTGCCTTGAATTTTGTTGTTTCCAAGGTCTAGAACTTCCAACTCTCTACATGTGAGCAAAGTTGGCGGCAACGACCCTTCCAACTGATTTCCATTAAGATTAAGATTTCTCAAAAGTTTTCCCTTAGAAAATGTGCTAGGAATTGCTCCATGAAATTTATTATTCCGTAGATCCAAAACAGAGAGGCTCTGACTGAAGTTCCCTATGCATTGATGAAGCATACTTAGGCTGCAGATTGTTGGAGGCATCTCTCCAGTGAATTGATTGTTTGATATGAAAAAGTAATATGAGGAAAGTGGTGGAATTGGAAGCTCTCCTTGAAGTGAATTGTTGCAAAGGTCAAGATCTGGAGGTTTTTCCACAGCTGTCCTACAGTGCAGATCAAAGAGTTGTGAGAAAAACCTAAATACGACAATGAATCTTTCCCCAAATCCAACAACTATTTGGGAATGTCAGCTTGGATTCGTTTGTGGGAGAGGAATAACCTACCCAAATTTTGTGAGCTTCTTAGAAAGTATGGGAACTCACTTATGTTACAAGACGACAAATCTAGTGCCTCAAGTTGAGGCCAGGTGTTGTTACTCAAATGGTTGAAGCTCAAGGATAGATGATTAAAGGAAAGATTAAACGCCCTGAGACTTTGGAGTTTTGAAAACTTTTCAAACTCCAAATTTCCACTCAAGTTATTGGATGATAGATCAAGCAGTGACAAAGAACGAGATTGGAAGTCAATGATATTACCGCTGAGATGGTTGGATGATAGTCCAAGGTCCCTAAGGTTCTCAAGTTCAAAGATTGATCTCGGAATTAGGCCATGTAGCTTGTTATCACTTAAAGAAAGGAATTCCAAAGAACGAGATTGGAACTCAATGATATTACCACTAAGTTGGTTGGATGATAGTGCAAGGTCCCTAAGGTTCTCAAGTTCAAAGATTGATCTCAGAATTAGGCCATGAAACTTGTTATCACTTAGAAAAAGGTATTCCAAAGAATGAGATGGGAACTTAATGATATTACCGCTGAGTTGGTTACTTGTGAGGTCTAACCGCTCCAATGATGGCAAACTACCTGACCAAGATGGTATTGTTCCGTTGAGTTGGTTCTCATATAAAAAGAGCATGGTTAAGTGTCGAGGAATAGGACCCACTAGTTGTTGTTTTGAAAAATCATATAAAGAAGAGTTCAATGTCCAGTTGCTATCAACTTCTGGAAACTGACCGACATAATTGTTGCGACTAAGATCCAAGTAAGTGAGTGTCTCAAGATTTAAAAGCAACCATGGGATTTGGCCACCAAAACTGTTAGACAAGAGGTCCAACCACATGATTTGTGTGAGGTTACCAGGTAATGCAAGATGTGATCCTACAAAACTGCAATTGCTGAGATACAAATCTCTCAAAGACTTGAAATTTCTTGTCAGATGATGCCAATCTACTGAGATTCTAGTATAAGAGATATCCAACGTCTCGAGCGGACTGCTCCAGTTAGATTTAGGGAAATAACCTGTGAGGTTATAGTTATCGTTTAAATCTAAGAGTCGAAGATTTGGTAGGTGGAAAATGCTTTCTGGGAATTTTCCTTGCAAGTGGCAATCAGAGAGTTCAAGAGTTTTCAAAGAAGAAGACAAATTTTTGAACGAATCAGGTACAACTGATGACATATCAACACAGGAGAAGAATTATAGGAGTATATAACATAGTTGAGCCAAATTACGTGTATTGACTGAATTGATTTGTCAATTGTGTTTGACAAATTACAATATGCACGAGCAATTATTCTACTTTAACAAAAGTAAAGAGGATCCTCTTTTCAAATTCATGCATATTTATTGGCGCTTTGACATAATAAAATATTCATGAAAAATGATATACAATATGAAAATGCATAAACTTTTGGAATGGTTTCTTCAAGCACTTCATTGTGTGATTTTCACAATTTTACGACGTTGCTTTCTTCCTACCACTTTAACAAGCCAATCTGGTGTTCCATTAGAGAGTACAAGATATCCCATAGATATTCCAATTACCACACCAGATGCATACCCCATCAACACTACCTTCCAATCAAAACCATTCCCATGCTCCAAATCATCCTCTTGTTGGAATGATGATGGCGGTGATTGAGGTGCACTGCATGTTTTAGAAAGTGGCAATCCACACAATCCTTTATTTCCACTGTATGAATCATTTTCAAATGTATCAAACTGCTTGCCATGAGGTATGGGCCCCACAAGTTGATTTTTTGAAACATTGAACTGTGATAGTGACGTCAAATTTGCCAATTGCTCCGGAATATCACCAACAAGTTTGTTTGAAGACAGATCTAACCATTCAAGATTGCTCATTTCGCCAAATGATGGTGGAATTTTACCTGTAAGCTCATTATGAGAAAAGTTAAGCCCCTTCAATGATTTAAGCTTACTGATTACACTTGAAATCTCTCCTCTAAAAGTGTTGTTTGAGAAATCAATAATTGTGAAAAACGTCAGGATCTTCTTCATTTCAATTTCGAAGCCTTTAATTGTAACTACCACAGTATCCTGATAGTAGCCCTCTCCCATATATTTCAGTCCATGTTCTTGCGAGTTTATCATGGCCGTCAAACGTTCAAAATATTTTGTTGGCAAGAGACCGCTAAACCGATTGTTGGAGAGGTCTATGATATGCAATTTTTGGAATGGAAACTTAGTTTTTGGAAAGCATATTTCACCATAGAATTTGTTAGACCTCAAGATAAGAACCTGCAACTTCGGAAGAGATTCCAGCCAATTTGGGAATGTGTCTTGAATTTTGTTGTTTCCAAGGTCTAGAACTTCCAACTCTCTACATGTGAGCAAAGATTGCGGCAACGACCCTTCCAACTTATTTCCATTAAGATCAAGATTTCTCAAAACGTTTCCCTTAGAAAATGTGCTAGGAATTGCTCCATGAAATTTATTATTCCGTAGATTCAAAACAGAGAGGCTTTGACTGAAATTCCCTATGCATTGACGAATTTTGCCACTCAAATTATTATTAGACAAATCAAGGATTTGAAGGCTACTCAGGCTGCAGATCGTTGGAGGTATCTCTCCAGTGAATTGATTGTTTGATATGAAAAAGTAATATGTGGAAGGTGGCGGAATTGGAAGCTTTCCTTGGAGAGAATTGTTGCGAAGGTCAAGATGCTCGAGTTCTTTCCACCGAAGCGGTCCTACAGTACCAGTCAAAGAGTTGTGAGAAAGATCTAAATCCCACAATGAATCTTTCCCCAAATCCAACAACCATTTGGGAATGTCGGCTTGGATTCGGTTGTGGGAAAGGTATAACCTCTCCAAATTTTGTGAGCTTCTTAGAAAGTATGGGAACTCACTTATGTTACAAGACGACAAATCTAGTAACTCAAGTTGAGGCCAGGTGTTGTTACTCAAATGGTTGAAGCTCAAGGATAGATGATTAAAGGAAAGATTAAGATACCGAAGATTTCGAAATTTGGAAAACTTTTCAAACTCCAATGTGCCACTCAAGTTATTGGATGATAGATCAAGATCCGTAACCTTCTCAAGTTCAAAGATTGATCTTGGAATCAGGCCATCCAACTTGTTATCCCTTAAATAAAGGTATTCCAAAGAACGAGATTGGAACTCAATGATATTACCGCTAAGTTGGTTACTTCCGAGGTCTAACAACCCCAATGATGGCAAACTACCTAACCAAGATGGTATCGTTCCGTTGAGTTGGTTCCCAAATAAATAGAGTGTGGTTAAGTGTCGAGGAATAGGACCCACCAGTTGTTGTTTTGAAAAATCATATAAAGAAGAGTTCGATGTCGAGTTGCTATCAACTTCTGGAAACTGACCGACATAGTTGTTGCCACCAAGATTCAAGTGAACGAGGCTCTCAAGGTTTAAAAAGAACGACCATGGGATTTGGCCACCAAAATTGTTAAACGAGAGGCCCAACTCCATGATTTGTGTGAGGTTACCAAGAAATGCAAGATTTGATCCTAGAAAACTGCAATTGTTGAGATACAAACCTCTCAAAGACTTGAAATTTCTTGTCAGATGATGCCAATCTATTCTGATTCTTGTATGAGAGAGATCCAACATCTCGAGCGGACTACTCCAGTTAGGCTTGGGGAAATAACCTGTGAGGTTATGGTTGTAGCCTAAATCTACGAGTCGAAGATTTGGTCCGTTGAAAATGCTTTCTGGGAATTTTCCTCGCAAGTGGCAATTATAGAGTGCAAGAGTTTTCAAAGAAGAAGAAAGATTCTTGAAGGAATCGAGTACAACTGATGACATATCAACATATTCCAAATTAAGCTCCCTAAGATTGGTCAGGTTTTGAACAATTCTGCTGAAGCTAAGAGTATCTAGTCTTGCATCAAATTGGGAGAGATTGAGTGAAACCAAGGTGGAAAGGTGGGAAATTTCGGAAGGGATTGGGCCACTGAAATTGGACCAAGAGAGGTCAAGGTGAGTCATACTTACAAAGCCACCAAATTTGGACGAAATTGGGGAGCCTCTGAAATCATTAGAAGAGAGGTCTAGCCTCTTGAGATGGCCAAGAGAGAATAAGCTGCTATTGGAATGGATATTGCCTTGAAGCCCACCAGAACCAAGGTTGAGACCAATCACATGACCAGTCATCTTTTCACAAGTGACTCCACTCCATGCGCAACAATCCTTGCCTTTCTGCCAAGTAATTGAAGAGGTATCAATAGAAAATGAGTTTTTGAATTGAAGCAAAGCAGAGCTGTCTTCAGGATGGCATAAATGCCCTGAAGAAAGAGAAGAGGAAGAGTTAGAGGATGATGAACAAGTAGAGTAGAATTGACAAGTAGTAGAGAGCAGGAAGAGGAGGCAGAACCATGACAACCAAGCCATCTTTCTTTAAAAATCTAAAGTATATAGTTATGTGATAAAACAGTTGTGAGGAATTCCATACTGGATATGTTGATATTTATAACAAGCTTAATGAATAGTAATTTATAATCTTTAAAGATAACCAACCAAGCATCATTGTAAAGTTTGACGATAATTGACATAGGCATTTCTGCGTGTTAAAATGGGTTCCACCTGTTACCTCCAACCTGTACTAATCAAATTGTCCAAATATTGAACACGCACAGAACGAGTATCAAAAAATTGACCATCAAAATCGTTCTGGCTTACCATTGACTTTTGCCAATTGACCATCAGAAACTCACCAGCTACCAAATTCCTTTTGCCTTCCATTCATCAGCTACCAAATTCCTAAACATGTATCATTACTAACTTTGAAGAAGCAATTCCTAAACATGATAATCCTTTCTTCTTCTTTTGAAAATCTATAAATAAATAAATAAAAATTTAAAATTAATTCAAAAACATATTGCAACTTAATTAGAAAAAAGAAAACAAAAAACAGGATGGTCGTGGTCGGGGAGGGAGGGGCTGCTCAGCGATGGCTGAGTGTGCTGGAAGATCTGGGCAGCGCGACTGGGATGAGACCAATGGCCAGAGAATGGTTGGGTTGGTTGGGGTGTAGGGAGAGTTTGGATGTGGCTGTGGCTTGGGGATTTGGGGCTTTTGGGTGTGGATGGGGAAACTAGCTGGGGAAAGTGAGAAGAGAGAAGGGTGTTGCTGTTGAGATTAATTATTTTTATTTCTTTTAGCTTTTCAATCTTATTTTTATTTTCTTAGTTATTTATTTTTTTAATTGAATTCAAATATTTTTATTTTATTAATATTTTAATAGAAGTTTAACGGATTGAATTACATTAGCTAACAGTGCTAAACACATGGACTAAATTGGCTAATGGGATAAAACAAAGGAACTATTTTAGCATTAAAGCAAAAAATTTATAACAAACAATTAGAGCATCTACAATGGGCTCCCTAAATCATCTCATTGGACAAATTTTATGGAGAAATTGAAAAACATTTGCACCAAGTCTTTGATTTGTGGCTGTCTTTGGTGTTGGTAAAGTTTGACAATAAGGTTGTCCCATTGTCACACAGGTGTAGGTCCATTGTTAGCTGCTGCACCAATTTGAATTGTTGGTGACATTATTGAGGGTGAAGGCCTACGTCTATTCATCTAATTGGAAAAATTTTGCCCCATGTCTTCGATATTTGGTCGTCTTTCATCTTAGTATGTACGTAGGCATTTATGCGTGTTAAAATGGGCACCTTAATTTTCATTGACTTGCAAATCTGGGTTTATAATTGACCATCAAAATCATTCTTGTCTTCACGAGTAGTCACCAGTGACTTTTGCCCCCTTCTTCACGCTTTCATTAATTCTTCTCATCTGCTTCTCCATGGTTTTGCTTGTCTTTTCACATAGTTGGGTGTCCTGCAACATGTACTGATCAAGTGGTCCAAATATGATTCGAATTTGCGTATTGAAGAAGCCGGAACGAGTATTCATAAATTGACCATCAAAATCGTTTTTGACTTTTGCCCCCTTCTTCACGCTCTCATTAATTCTTATCATCTGCTTCTCCATGGTTTTGCTTGTCTTTTCACATAGTTGGGTGTCCTGCAACATGTACTAATCAAGTGGTCCAAATATGATTCGAATTTGCGTATTGAAGAAGCCGGAACGAGTATTCATAAATTGACCATCAAAATTGTTCTTGACTTTTGCCCCCTTCTTCACACTCTCATTAATTCTTATTATCTGCTTCTTCATGGTTTTGCTTGTCTTTTCACATAGTTGGGTGTCCTGCAACATGTACTAATCAAGTGGTCCAAATATGATTCGAATTTGCGTATTGAAGAAGCCGGAACGAGTATTCAGAAATTGACCATCAAGATCGTTCTTGACTTTTGCCCCCTTCTTCACGCTCTCATTAATTCTTTATGGTTTTACTTATCTTTTCACTTTCCGTCTCCACTCTTAAGCATTTGATAGGCCTTAGGCCTTTAGTCCAATCTCTGAATGAACATTCAGAACAAATTCATAAACAAAAATTTCTTTTAAATTTTCATTTATGAAAATCCATTATATTTCTCTAGGGCTAAAGAAAAGAAAGGAGTTAATAAATAAAGTCATCAACATAAAAATTAAAACAATCCTTTAGATAAAATCTAAATAATATAAAAATTAAATCCTATATAAAGCTAGCTACTACAAACTCTCGGCCACAGTTTCTTTGAATCTTGCTCAATCTTTCACATTTTCTTTGATGCTCTCTCTCACATTAACATGCTAGAGTTTCTTGTGCCTTCCATTCATCAGCTACCAAATTCCTAAACATGTATCATTACTAACTTTGAAGAAGCAATTACGGCACTAAAACATGTTAATATTGCACTAATTTCATTACCTCATTGAACTTTTCCGCAACGTTGTGTTGCCATGAGCTATGGGCCCCACAAGTTGGTTTTCCGCAACGTTGAATTTTCAAGTGTTGTCAAATCTGTCAATGGCCCAGGAATCTCACCAACAAGCATGTTTGAAGAGAGATCTAACCATTCAAGATTGCTAAAATTGCCAAATGAGGGTGGAATTGGACCTGTAAGATCATTATGAGACAAGTTAAGTCCCTTCAATGATGTTTTAGGAAGGTCCAGAGAAAGCCGTTCTACTTCTTTTTGGATTCGAGTATTTATTAACCTTAGAAAATTCTCTTGATAAATTTAATTGTAAGAATATAAATTTTTTAGGCTTAAATACTAAAATAGTCCCTCTGTTTTATCATGTTTGCCAGATTTAGTCCCTTTGTTTTTAATTTGGTCAATTTGGTCCACATGTTTAGCATTGTTAGTCAATATAGTCCATTACCGTTAAAATTGCCTTTAAATAACATGATAATCATTTCTCCTTCTTTTGAAAATCTATAAATAAAATTAAAATTAATTTATAACAATTGAATTAATTCAAAAACATATTGCAACTTAATTGAAAATCTTTCCCGACTTCCAACAACCATTTGGGAAGGTTCCCTTGAAATCGATTGTTGGAAAGGTTTATCTTGTACAAGTTAATTTTATGTTGAGGCCAAGTATTGTTACCGAAATTGTTGAAACTCAAGGATAGATGGTTAGAGGAAAGATTAAGATTGTTGGAACATACTAAGAAAATACAATTATCAAATGCATTAACAAAAGAAATCATATTAAGATGAAAAATAAGAAATTAGAACACGCGTATTATTGTAATTAGCAACTGAGAAAAAATTATGCTAATCACTATTAAGAATTTTGTAATCACAAAATAATATAAGAATCAGCTATTATATACTTCAATTAGGTACAAAATAGAACTATATTTGTATTTTACCTCCTCCTTTACATTTTTTCTTCTCATGTGCTTCTGCACGGCTTTGGTATTACACTGCAATGAAATTGGGACTATCTATGTTATCTGTATTCTTGAAAGTTGACATGCCCTGCGCTCGTGCATGCTCCACAGCCTCCTGAATATTCATCGAAATTTATTCAGTATACTAAGACTAACGGAAATCTCATGCGCACAACCACACATTTAGAAAATCAAAAGAGGCAAGTTAAGAAATAACCTTCTGGCCGACTAGTCCAAGTTAGCACACCCCACAGCGCAAAGTGAAGTTGGCAGTGTCAGTGTATCTCCTTTTACTGAGAAGCAGCATCATGGTATTAACGCATAATTTTGGTATACCTGAGCTATACGAGTAGTAGGAGCACAAAATGGAACTAAGCGCGACGAAACACATATTACCTCAAGCATTTTGATAACATAGTAGGCAAAACATGGGAAAAAAGTTCAAACAAAATTAATCTTTTTATCCCCTTTTTTCTGTTGGATAGGCATGGATTGAAAACTTTACATACAGGCTAAACACATCTGACATGTCCTATAGTTCTCAATCATCTTAAGTCGAGAACAAATTTATTGATTATTATTTTGAAATGTTCATAAACCAGATTTTGCATGCACGGAGTAATAAGCGTGCACTGTTAGTACTATTTAGGTTCAACAACTAGGATGCCCTCAGTGCATAGAGATCTGGAAAAAATTCAAGACAGTGTACTAGAAGTTAAAAAATATTGTCTCTTCAACTTGTATAGGTTTGTAAACTAGGTTGGTCGATGCATAGTGAACTAGAAAACTTCTACACACTGAACTACATGTTTAGAGTGGAAGTATCAGAAATAATCCCCTAAATCACATGCTCTGTATTTTTTATCATCTCAACATGCTAATTCCAGACTAAAAGCCCAAGGAACATTTAATGTTTTCACATATTATGTGTAGTAGTGTTTGTATGTGCACTATGGAAAGACGCCACCATGAAACCTTAAGCACTACCTTTGTTGCTCTTTCACAAGATTAAGAGCGAGCCCGTCAACCGGCTCAATGGTACTGTCCTTAACTGCAAATATAGTCTGATCAAACTCCTCTGAAGCTCCCCCAAAGGGTGACATCTGAGACAATACAATGCAGAAACCAATGACCATTAACGGGGAAAATTTAACCTCAATCAGAAACAGAGGAGAGCAAATGTCCACAAATAAAATAGCTTAAAAATCAGTAACTATCTTTGTTTTAACATATATTGAAAATTAATTCACATCAATTATAAATCATGAAAAAGTACAACTCGAAAAGAGCAAGAGCCAAGACCTAAGAGGCAAAGTCTCTCAGCACATAGGTAAAGAGAGCATGGGAAAAAGGGAAGATTCAATAGCCACTGAGCAGTCTGTGTTGTTGTGAAAGAGATTAACATTAGATTTGTTAGGGAGATACAGAGCTGTGGCACTCAGGCGATTTGAGTCCTATGTGCTTACATGTTTGGCGTTAAAATCTCAAAAAACATAGGAGAACTTGGTTGGATGTTGAAAATTGGGATTTATTTAAGGGCATTTGGTAAAACAAGGAAACCACATATTTCCAAAAAATTGGTCCTACTTGAGGCCATAGTGAAGCCACTTCTTAATTATCCGTCCACACTGATAACCAGTAAAATTCATAAACAGAAAATTAACATAAATCATCAGAACCACATACAGCTAAAGCATTGTAATGAAGCCCATCATAGATCAGCAGAGCCCTTTCGGAATACTTCTCCTGTCAAAAGTACCCCATATGAAAATGAGCATAAATATCTGACAAGATTAATATACATGAGAAATCACTAAAAATGCTATTTCTTGAGCAGTCAATCTTATAGACAAGTGGCTACACAAACTATTTCTTGAACAGTCAAGGCGCAAAAACTTTGTCAAATATATCAACAATGTGCAATACTTTCAAAGAAGACATAAGCCAGTATTGTATAATTAAGGTTTGGATACTTAGTTGGCTATCAGAAATAAGCAAAACTTTCACAAGAAAAGCTTTTCATTGTTCATTTTGTTTCATAACCAATATTCATATACGTAGGAAAAGGAAAGTTTATTTATTTTTAACAAACCTCCCAACTTCTGAGAGTCAAGAATCCAAGCACAATACTATTCATTTGGTTTACCGAGAAATGCTTCAGAATACTTAGTTGGATCACTTGCTACTGTTATTGCTATAACCTTCACATCATGGATGACCATAAAATGATCAGGAAGTATTGCACTTATGCATGCTTAATACAAACATGGAGCTATATATGCACAAAAACTGACCTTAAATGACGGGTGTACTTTTAATCCCTGAATGTTCATATACCTGTCTCAACTCAGGAGCTTTTTTCTTGTCATGGTCCATAGCATACCTACAAATGAAGGGTGACTATTGAATAGAAAAATTGACCTTAAATGACACAGCTCAGTTCATTGCAATAGACAATGGATAGAATAGAAGGTTGTATTGGAGCTTACCCAACCGCATTGAAGAGGCAACTATTGTCTGAGGGAATAACCCTTCTTACTACAATACCTTCCATATTATAAATATTTATACCTGAAACATTTTAACAAGTTGAATATTTCAAACGATGATGGTTTTATAATAGACAAGCACAAGCCAAAGAACTGAGAGAAGGAAACACATGAATATTTAATTCAAAAATATGGACCCAAAAAGCATTGAACTCCATAGAAGTGGTTTGTGTGAAGAAGAAACCTTTTGTGATTACAATGGAAAGGAGAACAAAGATTATTAAGATACAAAAAAAGATAGGAGTCCAATCAAAAGTAAACATCTACAGAGAAAGAAAAGAATTACACATAAAAACTTCCTTAAGACTGAATCCTAAAGTTACAGAAGTATGAGACAATACGAAAAGAAGGCTGAGGACTCAAACAAAACCCAACACATATTCAGCAGCAGACAGCCAAGTACCAACCAGAACCAGATTCAATTACTGGTAGCAGCAGGCCATGATTGAAAACATTCAAAGAAAAGGAACAAATATAATATAGTGTACAGAAATGAAATATTACAAATTTTTATCAGGAATGAATCTGAAATGAATGAAAAAAAGGAACTTTAAAGAATCCATACTCTTATCAGTTCTTTAAGGTGCCAATAAATGAACCTAATATGTCAAAAGCCTACCCAGAAAACCACCCAGTTATGTGCACCCATAAACAAAACATATTATCGAAATAAATCCTCAAATAATTCCACAAAGGAAACCAACCTTCAGACTTAGAAACCCAATACCAAAGCTATAAAACAAACCCAGAGCTGAATTTGAAACCTCCCAAAAGCATAAATTGAAAAAAGATGACAAATAAATAATGTGGCAATGAAATTTCCAGATCCAGTAAAAGTATTCGTACCAAGAGCAGCATATTCAAATAGACATGATACAATTTGGAAGAGAAGAGGAAAACAGATAAGAAAAAGAACTCACTCTGTTTCTTCCTTTTTGGCCTATAAGGTAATGGTAGTTGAGCAAATACTTTGACGAGGAGGTGGTGGTCGCCTGCCTGGTTTTGGCTATGGCTTCTGTGTTTTGATGTCGTCTTCCTTTTTCCTTTTCCCTTCTTTTTTTCATTGGGGAGGGAGGGTGGAGTTACAAGTTGAAGCCCAGGTCCTACTGAGCATTAATATGGGGTCCATGGTCTATCTTGCGTTACGGTTTTCTGCAACTTTCTGTCACACTCGATTCTCTCGGCAGTGGCACCCAATCATTCTATTTACGATAACGTATCATGTTGTGGGTGATTAGATTATTACAATGACTAAAATACGAGAAAATGCGTTAATTAAGGTTTAAGTAGATTATTACCATAACTAAAATTAAGCGAAGTACAAGAAAATAAGTAGATTATAAATGCACAGAATTGGGATAAATGTCACATTGGTTCCTGTGTTTGACTTCTTTGGAAAATTTAGTTCGTGTTTTTCAATTTACTTATTGTATTTATAGTTATTTTTTTATTGATTTAAAAAATATTCATTAACCTTTAACGGAAAAGTTAATAGAAAATTATAAACTAAAAAAAGAACACAATTAATTAAAAAGTAAAAAGAAGTGTAAGTGGAGGGAAATGAGTGGGAAAATCAACTCCCAATATATAAAACTAATAAAACTCTTTTGACATTTTAGCCCATACCAACCCAGTACAAATATATATTTAATTAAGAGTGTTGCTATTTTCACTCTTTTTTTCTATTTCCTTAGAAATTATTGTATAATTTCTCCAATTTCCCTACCCACATCACCTTTCCACCCACCATGTAAGTTTGAAAAAATACAATCTTATATTTCCACCCACCATTATTCTTAAAATACCTTTTAATTATTAATTCAAGCAAATTCTCTTTCATTTGATTTTTCTCATAATTAAAACATGGGAGTTATATTTTCTTTGCGTTCTATTCTTTTGATGATTTTTCTTGTGTGTTTTGTCATTGTAGAGTGAATTTTTTTTTCCTATCTTTATTTAACTGCCGAATAAATTTTTTTAGGGTTTGGGTTTGTTTAATTTGAGTTCGATTATAGGTTTAAATGATGCAAAATCAAAACAACTTGCTACAATAATAGGTACATGTGGGAACCGAGGTGTCTATGGTTGTTCTATATTGTCTTGGAAGTTCATATTCGCGGGATTGAACATTAGGGATTGCCAAGAACTGTTAATCATATGGGGATGAGAAGAAATACTTTTTGATTGGGAAAAGACATGACTTAATTAATATGAAAAAAAGAGCTGCAGTTTAGCATCTCTTTGTTTAATTAAGGAATATTTTTTTTTCTTTTTAAATTCTTATGAAATTGAGTTTTTATAGCCTAACCCTTAAAAGTCACTTTACAAAGGAGTAAATTTGTTTATAAAATTTTGAAGATAAAGTGAGTGGAGAAATAAGACAACGGGTGGAAATAATATCACTCTTAATTAATAGAACTAATATGTTAATTCAATAATCATTCATATAAAATTAATTAAATATATTACTTTAATTGTCTTGTTCTTGTCTTATCGTATTCTAGTTTTTTGATATTTGACGTATCATACTTTATTATATCAACGTACCCGTATTTGTATCCGTACAACATCGTTGAGTGTGAGTTAATTGATTTTATAAAAGTTTTTTAATTCAAGTATGATATGCCAATTTTGTGGCTATTTGATGTGATTTTAAATGAAATTTAAAAATGAGGTGACAAGCGAAAAAGAGAAGTCAAGCAAATCATAGCAAAGAAAATCCAAGCAAAGAATCCGGATCCAATTTTATTCCTAATTTTATATATATTTATATATATACATATATATATATACATATATATACATATATATATACATATATATATATTTTAAAAAAATATTTGTTTATTTGTTTATTTTTTATAAAATGTGCTTGGGGTTATTTGGGCATTCAGTTCTTCGACTGGCGTTTCCATTGGGCATTGGCAATTTCCCAACAGGGGTTTTGGCTGAACTCAATTTCATGAAACAATGGCTACGACAGTGGAAACAATGTCAGCGGCCATGGAACTGATCGAGACAAAGAAAGAGAACCTAAAGAAGGCCTTCGATGAGCTTCAAGCCCACTACAACGTCCTCTCCTCCTTCAATCTCACCTGGTCTGACCTCGATTCCCACTTCACCTCCATCAAAGACTCCCTTAACCAAAAACTCCAGCTCCTCCAAACCCTCGAGTCCCAATCCTCAAATCCTTCTTCTTCTATACCCCAAGACCTCTGTTCATCAAACCCTCCATCGCAGAAACCACAAGACCCTTCTTCTTCTTCATGTCAGATACCAAAGGACCCCTCTTCTTTGTCGAATTTACCGACCCATATAGCAGAAGACCCGTCTTTGTCATCGTTGACATTGGTCCAGATAACGGAAGACACCAAAACACCAACCCAGATAACAAAGGACCCACCTTCTTCATCAATTTCGTCGACCCAGGTGGGGAACACGGTTACGAGTCTTCAGTCGGATTCAGTTCCTCCTCGGCCAGAGTTGGTGGCATTTTGTGAGCGAATGGATGCAATGGGGTTGAGAAAGTATATGAATGAAACCTTGGATAATCGAAACACCATCCGGGCCGAGCTCCTGGGAGCTATACGGTACGCCAAGGACCCTGCTGCTATGGTTTTAGATGCAGTAGATGACTTTTATAGTGAGAACGGGAGGGATAAGGGTGATAAGGACCCGGAATTGTTTGCTGTGAGGAGAAGTGGTGTGCTGTTATTGGAAGTGCTCATGGGGTTTTCACCGGATGTAGGATTCGAAGTGAGAGAGAGAGCAAAGAAGTTGGCGTTGGCTTGGAAAGGGAAGGTGAGTATGGATGGTGAAAACCCGTTTGAGGCGTTGGGATTCTTGCATTTGGTGGCAGCTTATGGACTGCAGTCTGAATTCAAGATGGATGAGCTTGTTGATCATTTTGTTATCATTGCGCGGTATAGGCAAGCTATCGACTTGTGCCAGAAAATTGGTTTGGGAGATAAGATTGCAGGTAGAGTTCTCTGTTAGTGGAAACATTCAAGTTGACTTTTATTTAATTTATGTTCGATGTTGATACATAAGTTTTGGTGTTATCAAATGTTCATATTCATAGCTAATGGATTGTATTGGGTGTATCTTTCAATTTAGCATTATCAAATTGCGGTGTTTTGATGTTGCAGTCAGAGAGTTCGTAATGGATGCTAGTTATTAAGTAGGTATTTGCGGTTGAATTATTGATTATTATTCATGGGAAGAATGAATTCTTGAGTTGATTGTTAATCATGTAGTGTACAAACTTGAGGCAGAGTGATAAATAAGCTCAAATAATGACTTTGGTTACTGAGGGCAGTTTATACATAATGGTGAACTACTAAGTTTTGGGATCTTTAGCCTCTATGAATAAGCTGTGGGAGAAGGCTGTGTAAGAAGTATGAAGAGAGAGTAGAGCTTGTATGGTCTTACTACTTAGAAGGCTTAATGGAACTTTATACGCATGAGGCAAAAAGAAAAAAATGTGCTGGGGAGAGCTACAGATCCAGTTATTTTTCTCAATGTGTAAACACTTGCATATTTTTTGTGGGGGAGGAGTGGCAATGCTTTGCATCATACTTTCCATAGAGGGCATTGTATGGCAGGATTGTTGTTTGCCTTTTGGATGGACCTATTAACTGCCTAATTGCACAGTTTTTGGTTGTTTTGCTTAGGGTAGATTCTGATTTTAACTGTAAAATGTTATGCTCGCAGATCTCATTCAGAAACTTGTAAGTAAGGGAAAACATCTTTTGGCTGTCAAATTCATTTCTGAATTTGATCTGACTGATAAGTTCCCACCAGTTCCCCTCTTGAAGTCCTATTTGAAAGAGTCTAAGAAGCTCGCTAAGAAAGTTTGTAAGGATGGAAATAACTCCCGCAAGTCAATGGTAATTTCACTTTTCTCTTAAAATCTAATAGTTCATCTGCGGCGTACAATTCATTAAGTTTCTTTGTAGAATGAGGCCACAGCCAAAGAAACCGGTGCTTTGAAATCAGTAATCAAAGTTATTGAAGACCTCAAGCTCGAATCTGAGTATCCACCTGCTGTTCTTCAAAAGCGACTTGAGCAGCTGGAGAAGGAGAAAGCAAACAGAAAACGCCATGCAGAAGCTCCTGCTGTCAAGCCTCAGCAACATAAACAGCAGACAGCAAAGCAGCAAAAACTGAAGCAGCAGCAGTATGGAAACAAGCATCCTCGAATGACTGCTCCAGTTGGCTCTGCAGCAGTCTCAAATAGTGTCAATGCAGCAGGTTTGTTGCCAGCCTATGCCTTGTCAGGCACTGCTCCTCCAATTCCCCCTTATGCGGGTTCATCAGCTGGGCTGTATGGTTTTGCAGGAGGCCAGATGGGTTTTCTTGGGAACCCGGGCCCTCCTAGTAACCATTTATACTCATCCGACCATTATATGCCGTCAGGCTATTATAACAGGCAAACTGCCTATGGTGGATATGGTGTACCCCCTGAGTACCATCCTCCATCTCACTATCCTCAGTAGTGCTTGCTACTCTTTGTTCTGTGATAGTATACTTTTGGATGGTGTGATGCCTTTTGCATTTTTTTTACAATGCTGGTTATCAAAAAAGCAAAGTCTGCTTTTTTGTTCACCATAATTGTAGTTCAGCAACAAGACTTGGTAATTAAGATCAGTGGTTGCATGTATGGCGTCGCATGTCTAATTCCTTGAACAAAATTTTTTGCTTCCGAGTAGTTTGTGTCATCCATTAATTTTTTTTGTTTTTCTGGGTGTTTAATAAACTAATCAGCCTGAAAGTAGAAAAGCTTATTTTTATATAATTTTTTAGCACTAATTCTTGTGAACAGACTACTTTTAGGACCTTTTCATCCATTTTCTTTCCCTGGGAGCATTTTTCCTAAAAAGGGAAAGACATCCTCATGTTTTTACCTGTTTTAGGGTTCTCCTCCTTGTGCTGCCATTTCACAGGGACAACAGAAGTACTCTGCCTTTCACCGAAGGAGTTTGAGGTGCATTCCCTTTTTCTGTCTCAGAAAGAGGTGATGATTTTTACCTATATTGAATAGGAACTTAACGTTGGTTTTAGGTTGATCATTGTGATCAACAAATCGTTGCAGAGCAAGTAGTGTTGGTGAACAAGTAATCGTCTTTTTTCCTGTCTTTGGTTTTAAGAAATAGGAAGTCTTTTTTCATTAATTTTGCTTGAAGGGACTTGTCTTGTCCCCATCTTGACCTCTTTGGTAGCTTGCAAAACTTTACTCCTCTTCGATAGTAGATGCTGCTCGTTGAAAGCATAAATCCTATATGCCTAAAAAATGGGGCTGTCATCTGTTTCTAAATGTTTGAGTAGAAGGAAAGTGTTTGGTTGCCCTATTAAGTATTCATCTTTGTGTAACATCCATCTCTGGATAGATTCTTTTTTTTCTTCTTTCTTTTTTTCGTGAGAGCTGGTGTAAAACAGAATGGAAGCTTTATGCTGCTCCTCCATTCTTATTTATTATGTGTACTGTTGCCATTTGGATGTAACGATTTTTTGGCCAATGGCCTTGTAGCCTAACGGCATAGCAGCAACTCCTTCTTATGAAGTAGGGGTCTTCAGATAGGCTCCATTATCGACTCATAATGGAGTTGTTCTGATATTAGATATTAAATAGGTACTAGGGAAGAAAAGTTAGGATTTCTTCCAGAAACCTTGTTTCTGGGGCTTATTTCTTTCATGTTTTCCTTTTATCAATTTTTGCTTTAGTCGCCATTGGAGCTTTTCGTTTTCTACATGTGGTCACTTTGTAGATGTTCCCTTCTTCCTGCGTCTGGTGGAAATCTGTTCATTCAATTTTAAATTTCATTTTATTTGACCCGTTGGACTTGTATAGCTTATGGTTGAACGAAGCTCCTATTTAGGGTTGGGGATCAAGATATGCATTCTTCTTCTGCACTTATTTTTGCCTGCCTTTATTCTTCTTTTTTATTTTATTTTATGAACTTCTAGGTTTTTGACAATGTATAAATTGTGAGATCATCAAAATAAATACTCTGTAATTATAAATTTAGGCTACCAAGTCTGGTGAACCTTATTTCATTATTTGAGTTTTTTCATGTAATTTTATAATCTGGAATAAATAGTATGTGCTGTTGGTTGTAAAATAACTTGTTTCTACAAAAATAAAATGAATAAACTTGTTTATTTTAAAAAGAAAATCACACCTAAATTTTGGAAGACGGTAAGTTTTTCTAAATTTGGGGTGTGACATGTATAATGTAGTTAGGCTATTCTTTTTGGTTCGTTCTTCTTCTGCTCGGTCAGTTATGATACAAAATGCATTGTTTTTGTTACAATACAATTTACTCCAATGGTTGGAAGCACAAGGACAACTTCTGGATTGCCTCTTTAAGATTATATACTCTTTCGAACCAGTTTATTGAAGTCAATTTAACTACATGACAGGGTTGAGTTATTCAAACCTCTAAAGTCTCGCATCGGCCTAATTTAATGAGCCTAATTTAATGACTAATGAAATGAAGTTGAAACTTTACTCTCCATTAATTGACTCTATTGATTGTACTCGTATCTTTTAGATATGTTATTATCAGTCGAAGTTACATGTGACTCTTAATCGTTTTTTTGAAAGGAAGGGAAAAAGAAACTTAAATCATGTCTACGAGCTCAACTAATGTTTAGTAGACCACATAACGATTGGCAGTGCGTGTGGGAGAGAAAATCATTCTCCCCTTTTCTAACTTTGGTGGAAAAAAAGACCATATAACGATTATCTTATCTAAATGAAGTTTTAAATTCAATGTAAAATATGGGTGTTAGCAGATCAACATGTAAAAAAGGTCTTGTAGCATGTTCAATAATTATTGCTTGTTAGCAAATCAAAAGAAAACTAAAAATCATTAAGCCTTGACTAATTGAGAACTCATTGAGAACATAAATCATTAGTCTCTTTATAGATGGTTCAATTTTCCTAATTTCACTCTTCGCTTTTAAATTTTCCATTTCTTTGACGATTAGGGGTATGAAAATTAACTAACTCATATATATGAGGTTGGTTACATAAATTCTCACCTATTAAATCTGATGAGAGGATCTTTGCATTTTTTTTCTTTTTCCATAGTAGTCTTGACTAAAATCAATGCTAGCACTAAAAATAAAATTTGAGTAGATAAATCAAAAGTGGTTCCAAGTTGTGATGAGCCTCTTCATAAGATTTCCTTAATAGGCTCACAAGTCAACACTTGGAGCCACTTCATTTATTCCAACTCAATGCAATCTTGACATTGAATGGTTATAATTCACAAGTCAAGTTGTGATGAGACATAATTCTACAAATACTTTATTTTAGTAACTTTCCGGGACATTCTCCAATAAGTATTTAAGTTAATGATTGGTTATAAATTTTTAATCTCGACTGTTAAATTGTATTTAAAAGACTACCAACATATTTAATGAACATAATCCAACGGCTAAAATTAGGAGTATGGAAACAATACTCTCCTATGAATGTTTTAGTTAAGTTTAAATTTAAATCGTATGGCTATAATAAGATCTTTTTAAATATTTATTTTTAACCATGAGAAATGGGGAAACGTCTTCAATGACAAACTCAGTCTCTGAGTGGCTCAGCCCGCAGATGAAACTCAGATCCATTGCCACAAGTCAACCCACGTCTCTCTCTGACAACAAAACCTTCCAAAACACAACAGACACCCCCAAAGATTACCATTATGCCCTTCCCTCCTCTTCCCCTGTTCTGAACAAAAACGAACCCACTCTCTCTCCTTTTCCCTTTGACAGTTTTTTGACTCGCCCCTCACCCAAACCCACCGGCTTTCTATGGACGCGACCACACTCGACCACCCCTCTGGACCCTCCGATGACTTCGATCCGGGTCTAACCGACTTCAATCCCGGGTCTGACCCGACCCTTTTTTCTTCTACTGGTGGTGGTGGTGGTGCAAAGTACAAGCTCATGTCCCCGGCCAAGCTTCCGATCTCGAGGTCACCCTGCCTCACTATCCCTCCCGGCCTCAGTCCGACGTCGTTTCTCGAGTCCCCCGTCCTCCTCTCCAACATGAAGGTCTGCTTCGACGTTGTTTTGTTTCGATCCTTGTTCTATTTTCTATTGTTGATTTTTATTTTATTTTTGGCTGCTGAGGAAAAGCAAATGCTCTTTTTGAATCTTATGCTGTGTTTGGCTTGCTCAGTGAAGTGTGGGAAGTGGGAACATACATAAAAATTAAACATGATCTTCTAATTTTTATTTTGAAGGTTTTTTTGGGTGTGAATTAAATATAAGGCTCTGTTTGGTTGCTGAGAAAAGGAAATGTTGGTAATTGGAGTGAAAAAGTTTTAATTTTGAACTTTTCTCAGGCATTTTCTTGGTGACCAAACATGGGGTATATAGGGAACTGGGTCTAACGGCCTGAGATTTTGCCCCGTGGTATATGCTGTAGGAGGGAATTTTGTGGACTTAAAAAATTGATGTGATGTTGATGATGAGTGAGCTAAAAAGATGCTCCTCCTTTCAGCCAAATTCGAAAATTCTGATTACAATTTCCGTTTGTTTTGTGGCATAACAGTGAATTTAATTAAATGGGTTTGCTGCGAATGTTTTATTTCTTTTTAATTTTTCAATAAACCAGTGGGATTTTATATGTGGGTGCTTAGGATGGGACCCGAAGGTTCTGATGCTTTGTTGCTGTTTAAGAGTAATGTAATGCTAGTATTGGCCTATTGGGTCTTTTCTCTTTATGCCCGTATGGATTGTTCGAAAGCAATTGCTTTGGGAATATGGGGCTTTCACTTACAACTCTTTGAACTTTGTTGTTCTTTATTACTATCGACTGTGTTGTTTTTTCACATAATGAATCTTTCTTCTCTTCTTTTTGCTTTGGTGGTGGGTTTTAGCCTTTTTGTTTGTCTTTGTTTAACGGTGGCAGTGGATGCAAGTACGACAAAAACGTTTACATTTGTGTATGTAGAATAAGGAATAAATGCATCAGCAGGTGGAAGGAATAGGAAGGCTAGAAAGTTTGTGGGTCAAGGTGTTGATATAAGTCGTCATTGGCATGTGTTTTATGGAGGATATGACCTTCATTGTGCTGATTGTGATTAGAGATGATTGTTCTTGTTCAAAGCAGTTTGCAATAACTTCAGTTATGTGGGTAATCCATATAAATATATTGCTCTTCCAATCTTTAGTGGATTTACTTAAGAAATTTATCTTTTATTTACTAGTATTTGTTTCATTTGCATCGGTAATGAAGGAACTTGTTAGAGTTATTTTGGTAGTCTAGGATGGATGGACAAATTACATATCTGTTAAGTGATGCCAATCAGAAGAATGCCTGAGTAGTTGTCAGAGTTTCCTGTTATTTTGAGTAGTTGTCAGAGTTTCCTGTTATTGAACAGATATGTAACAGTATGTTTAAGTATTGCCACATTTAAAGGGGTTGGAAATTGTTCTGAATCTTCTTGGCCATCTCTCTCTTGTTCTTTCACGAAATTTTCTTTTTTCTGTACATGCCCTTCAGTCCATCAAAAGTCTTCTGGATCAGGAATTCCTGAATGAAAATATATCGTTTCTGGTCTTGCAGGCGGAACCTTCCCCAACTACTGGGTCCTTTTTGAAGCCTCAAATGGTCTATGGTTCTCTGAGTTCTACTACATATTCGGCAAGCACAATGTGCTCTGATTTCGATACCTTTGATGAAAGAAATTCTGGAAGTTTCGAGTTTAAGCCCCATGCTGGATCAAATATGGTAATTTCTTTATCAATTGTTGGTCATTTATCCTTTTATTAGTTGCATCTATGAGGACTACGTTTTATTTATGTAGTGAAAGATACTGATTAAATGGTGGCCTAGATCCAAAGTTTAGCTGATTGGTCTTTGGCCTATTTTGTGCACTAACTTAAACTTGCAATATTGGTGGATGTTTACTTAATGCCTCAAAATCTTTTAAGTCCCCATTCTAAAGCTTAACTAATTTGCTACGGTATTGCTTTCATACTTCCTCTGTGTCTCAAGCGCTATATGATGAGTACTGGATTGGTTTTCTTGTGTCAACTAATACTTTATTAAGTTATCTACAATTGTTTTCTGAAAATGCTTTATAGAGAACCAATGTTTTCTAAGGAAACTGTAAGAAGAATTGAAACAAAAGGTGGTAGATGAATCTCTTTGTCGAGATGGACTGTCATATTTCTTTTTGAATTATAGAACAATGATATATCTTGATTTGAGTTCATTATATATCTGAAAGTGTGTCAAAGTCGTTGTAAAGTACTGGTTGCCTAATGCTTCACATTTATTCAAGGTTACTACAGATTATAACCACCAGAGAAATGACCAGTTAGTCCAAGGTCAAGCTCAGCCTCAATCACTCGTGTCTCCACCTTTGGTTAAAAGTGAGATGGCGGTCTCCTCAAATGAATTGAGTTTGTCAGCACCTGTTCACATGGTCACTTCAGGAGCTAGTGCACCTGCTGAAGGTGATTCAGATGACTTAAGTCAGAGGGGACATCCAAATCCTGGGGTCCAAACATCACAGTTTGATCATAAAGGAAGTGGGCCTTCAGTCATATCTTCTGATGATGGTTATAACTGGAGAAAATATGGACAAAAACACGTTAAAGGAAGTGAATTTCCTCGCAGTTATTATAAATGTACCCATCCTAATTGTGAAGTGAAGAAGCTGTTTGAGCGATCTCACGATGGACAGATAACAGAGATTATCTACAAGGGTACACATGATCATCCTAAGCCTCAACCTAGTCGACGATATAATACTGGTGCTATGATGCCTATCCAGGAAGAAAGATCTGAAAAGGCTTCCTCTTTGATCGGCCGTGATGGTAAGCATCAGAGTATTTCTCTTTAGCTGTTTTATGAATATATGGGCAATAATCTTTTATCATAGCTACCAATAATCTTGTTCCTTTCTAACTGTAGACAAGCCATCCAGCATATATGGGCAAATGTCGAGTACTAATGAGCCAAATAGTACTCCTGAACGATCTCCTGTCACAGGAAATGATGATAGTGTAGAAGGCACAGGTTCACTATCTAATAGGATGGCCGAGGAGATTGATGATGATGACCCATTCTCAAAAAGGAGGTATAGAGATTCAAGAAATGCTTATGTTTTTCCTGTGTTGTTCATGTTCCCTAACTAACAAAGTGTCAAACTTGTTAAGCAGGAGGATGGATGTTGGTGGGGTTGATGTCACACCAGTTGTTAAACCCATCCGCGAACCGCGAGTTGTTGTTCAGACTCTGAGTGAGGTTGATATATTGGATGATGGATATCGCTGGCGGAAATATGGTCAGAAAGTGGTGAGGGGAAATCCTAATCCAAGGTATAGTTTATCATCAGGCAGATGGTTTTCAACAATAATTCTGACTCATTTCATCTGTTTCAACATGTAGCTTTAGTGCTTGTTTGATAATTTAGTGAATGCTCATAAAATTGCTGGGCGTTCTTCTCTAACCATTAATGGAATTTGATAACTTTCTGATACTCATAAAAAAGTTGGGCTTTCTTCTCTGACGGTTAGTGGATTATTCTGAAAAATATTGAGCTAATGATAACATTTATTCAAACAATTAAATCCCAATCTCTCTGCAATGGAACACGGTATTGTAAGGACGGATTTTGGTAGTTCATTCTCCCACCCTCTGGCTGTTTCACACTCAAAGAATAAATGCGGATATTCTTAAATCCAGTATAAGAACTTAGTCTGACAGTTGATAGCTATGATTTGAAAAATTGATGTCTTTCGAATTTGAACTTTTAGCCTTCCATTCTTTTTCCTTTTTTTTTTCTCTTTCTTTAAGTGACTGTTTGCATCAAAATTAAGTTTTAGTGTAGGTAATTGTGCAATTCTTTGTTGCTACTGTTGCAATTCTTCTCATTTAGTTTAACTGGAACTTTTCCATCATCTCCCTTAGCCACTTTCCCATTTTCATGTAAGAAAATAGAGGGCTGTGCAGACCCTGCTTATTCATAAAGGACTCCTGAGGAGTGGCACCTTCAGCACAGATGGTTGGGGTATTTGGAATATTGCTAATTTCGCCTGATGTTTTACCCCAGTAATTGCATTAAACGTCAAACTTAAAGGAACAAAAGAATAAATTGTAGATGTATTCTAGATCTCTTTCTGTAATTGAACCAACCTATAAATTATTTACCTTAGAATGTTACCTCATTATTTTGGATTGTGTTCGGTTGGAGATAAACCCGCATCATGCTTGTGTAGTGTGTTTGGTTATCATGTATGTAAATATACCCTGCTAACTTTGTAATTACAATGTTGCATCTGAATAACTAGGAAGTGGTTCTATTACGTGTATCTCCCATATGTGCATGTTCATCGTGTGGCTAATATTTGGCTCTAGTCTTTTTTTAACTGCTACTTTTTTCCAACTGGTTTATGGGGTTTCTCATCGTTCTCACATGCTATGCAGGAGCTATTACAAGTGCACCAATGCTGGATGCCCTGTTAGAAAACATGTGGAGAGGGCATCCCATGATCCAAAAGCAGTTATAACTACATACGAGGGGAAACATAACCATGACGTCCCAACTGCAAGGAATAGTAGCCATGACACTTCAGGACCAACAACTGTGAATGTCCCATCGAGGATTAGATCAGAAGAAAGTGACACCATAAGCCTCGATCTTGGTGTTGGAATCAACTCTGCTGCTGAAAATAAATCCAACGAGCACCTGCAACTGCACTCTGAACTAATGGAACGCCAATCTCACACTAGTTCCAATTTTAAGGCCATTCAAACTACCCCTGTTTCAACATACTACGGTGTTTTAAATAGTGGCATGAATCAGTATGGATCTAGAGAAAATCCAAGTGAATCACGTAGCATCGAGATTACACCTTTAAATCATTCCTCTTATCCATATCCACAGAACATGGGAAGGGTACTAACAGGTCCATAGAATTGCTTAAGATGAAGCCAACAGAAATAAGCTACTTTTCCCCTTCTTTTGGCCACGGGTGAAGGTCAAAGGGCATCTCAATTTGAAAGAAAGAAACAAAAGGTATTCTTCTTTGCCTATTTCAAAGATGTGGTATAGGTGCCTGCTGCGAAATTCCTTCTCTGTCCGATTGATGTATGTGCAACATTTACTTGTCAGGGAATACTATGTACAAATATGAATTAATACTGATACTATATTCAGAGTCATTGACCGCATGTGTTGTAATTCGATCAAATGCTTAAATTTTACAATATTTATAAGAAAGTTTTGTTTCGCTACTTGGCCTGTGTGATGAGCTTATTGAGCTCCTGAGTCTTAAATTTGCTTGGCATTGTGAACCCTGTTGCTAAAGCTTGAGCAATGTAGATGCCGGGGCATTGTTCATTTGCGTCTGATGATTGCGATACTGTTGCTGCAATAAAACGACGAGATAAAAGATAAATTGTACTCATGCCTATCATTGTAGAATGGTCCCAATGGGAAGATCAATGCTGACCCTGTGAACTGCTGGGACTCTTATCCTGCTGTGTGGAGGGGGTTTGAGCTTTAATTGTTCCATTCTCCAGGAGAGGACAAAAGGTTCTCTATAGGCCTTTCCATGTGGGGTAAAAAATTTGCGGCTACTTGTTTTGGAGCCTGTGAGGTAACTTGGTATTTCAACCACCACACAGAAGTAGTTTTTCATTTCTTCATACATTTAGACTAGATAGAAACTATTAATTGACCAAGGCAACAAATCACATGGATCAAAATCTGTGAGGTAAAAATTCTGGACCCTAAATAGAAAAGAAAAATAGAACACAGTGAAAAGTAAGAAGTTTACCAAAACAGTGAACACAGCCAATGGGTTCCCACCATAGTGGTGGTGGCTTCCCCCTTCCCCCATGCCACCCCAGTTTGAACCGTTCGAACTCCAATGTAACCCAAAAAAAAGGAAAAAGAGAAAAATCATTAGAGATGAAGCCAGAAGAAGATAAATTGTGGAGATGAGAATTATTTGTAGTTTTGTTCTGGTGGCCTGTTGTAAAGCTTACCGACCCTGGCTGGCATGGCAGCATTTGAACTTGCTCTTTAAATGCATTTGTATTTGTATAATAGGATGCAAAATTCCTTAAATACATAATTTGTCTTTTTGCTTGGTGGATAATGTAGCACCACGCACTCTTGCAGCCACGTTGTGGCCCAAAACTCCACTCCCTGTAGGCCCCTTCAAATTACGCAATTAATTTGTTTTAGCCATGCTCAGTCCAAGTTAATTTTCTTGCCAAAAAATAAAATAAAATAGTATTTTGCTCTTTCTTCTTAAGGACTTGTTTTATCTTAATCATTAATTTTTATTTATTTATGAATATTTCATTCAGTATTTTATTTTCATGTCAAACAAGTATCGGTTTTATTCTATTTTAATTTTTACTGCGCTTACCGTGGCTCCAGTCCTGCCTCCCGTTAATGAAAAAAGATAGTAACAAGTCGCATATTCTTTTATACGTCAGCAACAGTATCGAGTATAAGGTATAGTTATGGGTGCATTTGTTTGATTTAAACTCAGAAAGATCTGCAACTTTGCAAAGATAAAATACTGCACCAGTACGAGTTAACTAGAATTCACACAAACACACTCTCACTCAGTCACTCGGTCAATCAAACAGAGATGCATGCTTTGTGGGTGTATTTGAAGGACAATGTCAGGTGCAATGGGAACAAGGTGGCAGATGTAGTTGGCCGGGCATCTGAAATATGTAACAGAAGAAACAGCAGTTCAGGAAAGGCAAATTGTGGTGGTGAAATTGTTCATGGTAAAGAGACTCCGGCCCGAGAATTGATGCACCGGGGAAGCTACACAGAAGCACAGCTATATGGTAAGTCTCAAAGCTTTGCTCTGGTTTTGCTTTATATTATGAAAGACAAAGATCTTTAAGGATTTTGAATTAAGTTTTCAACAGTAGTCAACTGCTGCATCATATCGTTGCAGCAGCAGCCATGCAAGAGTCCATAGAGTGAGGTTTTAGATGGAGACAGATGTTGTTTATAATTGACATGAAACCTCGTTAAACGTAATCAAGTAGCTTTTAAACTCCATTTTTAAGCTCAACTTGTTAGGTAACGACCAAAAATATATGACAAGCAAAGCAAACACCATTATCATATTTTACAGTGTCTGCTTTATTATTCTTTTCTTCTGGAATTATTCATGTAGACGGGAATGAAATCCTATATAGATACTATAAACCTAGGACTATCTTCCAATGCTTAGAATTACTGTTGCTTAAGGTACATGTCCTTCTTGTCTTAATTCTTTAATCAGAGCTAGACATTGGAGACCCATCGAGGAATGTCATTGAGATGATTGTCCGAAGAGCATCGGTAAATCCATCAGAGCCATCAAACAGGATTAAAAGGGTCCTGAGAGTGCAGAACTCCATAGAAACGCTTGAAAGGTTTGAGAAGTACAGAGAGATGGTAAAGAAGATGGCCAAAGAGAGATATATGAGGCATCCAAGAAGCACAGTAGATGGAAACGAGCTGTTGAGGTTCTATGGCACAACGGTAGCCTGCTGCAGTGGCGAGTCGAAGCGAGTCTCTGAGCTTTGTAAGGCTCCAAATTGTCAAGTTTGCATGATAATTCAATCAGATTTTTACACAGAATATAGCGTGAGCAATGAGATTCAACTGAGTACAAGTAGCGAAAAATTCGGTGAAAACAGCATTACCATCACAAGGAGGAACAAGATAAGAAGGGCTGTAATAGTTTGCAGGACAATTGCAGGGAGCATGGTTAATATGACAGACAAGGAATATGAAGAGTCTGATTCAATTGAAAGCCAAAAGCTGCTTTCCACTTCAGAATATTTGGTAGTGAGGAATCCCTCTGCTGTACTTCCCTGTTTTGTCGTAGCTTTCACCTGATATGTATTTGCTTGTAAGTTGTAAGCACAGCTCTTATTTCCATCAGCAGGCATTATGTAGCACAGAACAGTATATCAAGTTTAGCTTACCAGATTTGTATTGAACTTCCATCGAGATTTTTAATTAGTTTTATCAGGGAATTTGATATTGAAGGTCTAAAGATGTATATGGAAAAGGTTCATGTATTATTGATGAAGCATGATCTTCTAACATAGTAAAGCTATCACTCTACAAAAGATATCTTATCCAACCAAGAAAAAGAAAACGAAAAAACAAGAATACAAATGAGAGCAGAAAACCACTTCGGGAAGAGGTTCCACCTCAGGTTTCCATATACAAGACCAAAAAACACAAATGTTCAAGTGTGTTTTTTTAAAATACAAGCAATATTCTAAACTACAAGGAGAGGGTGGTTTTTCAATGTGTCATGGGATTCAAACCTGAGTCCACTGGTGCAAGTCAGGGCCATTTTTCACTGTGGATAAGGTGAAAAACCAGCCATAATTAAAAATAAAATAAAAAATTTGCAGCTCAGTGTCTGAATGAACCGGGGAAGGATAGGGGCTGTGAAGCACCTTGCAGCTGCTTGTTTTGGAGCTAAAACTTTGCAGCTGCTTGTTTACGAGCCTGTGAAGCAACTTGGTAATCTAACTACCACACAGAAATAGGTTTTTAATATCCTCATATGCATGCAGACTGCATAGAAACAATCAATTGACGAAGCAATTTACAAATTACAAGGCTATCTATGAGTCACACGGATCAAATCAAAGTGTCCCTTTAGGTCAATTTTATGATGTTGAGATGGCTCTTGACAATTGAATTATTTTTGGCTTTGTAGTAAAAAACGGACGTAGGGCAACCGGGTTTTTGGCTTCTTTCAAGGACTGGCCGGCAGTATCCAGATTTGGTCTTACATATAAGATACAATATTCCTCAACTCACACATTTGTCTTTTGCTTAGTGAATAACGGACAATGTAGCAGCATGCCGCCACCTTTGTGGCCTAAAACTCCACTGCTATATTTCATTAGTGCAAGTTAATTTTCAAGCAAAACAGGACACAATGCTGTTTGGATTCCATGATCCTGCTTTGGGAAAATAGAGTATTTGAAGAATTAAAGAAAATACGGTGTGTAAGTGGACAAAAGAGGAGTGGGAAAATCAGCCCTCATTATTATATTCGATTTTATATTAAGTAGAACAACATAGGCTTTTTTGCAAGCGGCTTGTAGTTCAAGTGGTTAAGAGTATTTACCTTTGCGAGCAAGGTTTTAGCTTCAATTTTTCCCCCTCACCCGTTATAGCTTGTATAAAAAAAAATGGCTTTTCTTGTTTTTTTTTCCCCTCAAAATTGATTTAGGTCCACAGTTATCATTGTGTATAAAATATAAATGTGACAAATTGTCACATTTATATTTTACTGACAATAAAACAGGATGGTACAAGGTATAATTATAGGTTATTTTGTTCGTATTCAACTTAAAAAATCTGCAACTGAGCAAGGATAAAATAGTGCAACACTCTCTCGCTCAGTCACACAGAAATAATGCATGCAATGGGTATCGTTGAAGGAGAATGCGAAGTGTACTGGAAACAAAGAGGCAGACGGGCCGGCCAGCTGAAAGATGTAACAAAAGAAGCAACACTACTTTAGGAAAGGAAAAATTTGGTAGTAAACCTCCTGCACTACTTGTTCATGGCAGAGAGATTCCGACTCGGGAACCGGCATACCAGAGAAGCTACATACACATCACAGCTATATGGTAAATAAATGTTTTGCTCTCATTTTGATTTATATGTATGTATTTCGGTACCATATTCAAATTTCTAAAGCTTTTGAATTTAGTTTTTAACACTAGTCAACTTCTGCATGCACTTAAGAAGGTTAAATTTTTGCAATCTTTCAAGTTATGGACATGCTGAAGTATTTGGAGGCCTTCAGCTACATATGTCTGCAGTCCTATCTAGATTAGATAGCTATACACCTACGACTATGTATTTGCCAATGCTTGGAATTAGTGTCTTAAGGTACAATTTCTTCTTGTCTTTAATCAGATCTGGACGTTGGAAACCCGTCAGGAACATCCTTGAGGTGACTGTCCAAGGAGCAGTTATGAATCCTTCAAAACCATCAAGTAGGATCAAAAGCGCCCTGCAGGTGAGGAACTCCATGGAAGCGGCTCGTATGTTGCAATGGAGAGTCGAAGCAAATCTCTGAGCTTTGTAAGGGTCAGACTTGTCAAGTTTGCAGGATAATTCAATTAAACTTTTGACACAGAATATAGACTGAAGAATGAGATTCAATTGAGTACAAATAGTGAGGAATTCGGTGAAAGCACCATTATCATTACGAGGAGGAACAAGATAAAAAGGGCTGTAATAGTTTGCAGGACAATTGCAGGGAGCATGGTTAATATGACAGACATGGAAACTGAAGAGTCTGATTCAACTGGAAACCCCTGTGCTGAGCTTCCCTGTTTTGTCATAGTCTTCACCTGATATGTTGCTTGTAAGCACAGCTCTTGTTTTCACCAGTAGGCATTATGTAGCACAAAACAGTATATCAAGTTTAGCTTACCAGATTTGTATTAGACTTGCATAAAATAAAAAAAATAAAATGAAAAGTTTTATGGGGGATTTTAAGATTGGAGGTCTAAAGATGTTTAGTGAAAAGTTTATTACGGAGGAAGCATAATCTTACAACATTGTAAAGCTAATTTAGGAAGAGTTCTATCTCGGGGTTCCATAGGACCATGACACGCATATATTCATGTGTTTTTATCTCCATGCACAAGAGGCAACCAGTACTTGATTCATCCAACCAAGATATAAAGCTCCATCTCTCTCTTCGAGCGTATACTTTTCAGAATAACTCTGCAGTAGAGTCTTGATAGTGCCATTTACTAAGGAGCTAAGTGGATAAGGTGAAAAGCCAGCCATAATAAATCTTGACTTCCACTTACTGAGAAGCTCGTAACGTTCTACCCTTTCCATCCCTTCACAAGCTATAATGTTAACAATTTCTCGTGCCAGACAATGCTGCTCAACATTGATCCGCTCCTTATGCTCCCTTGGCAGAGCCACATCAATTGAATCAAAGATAGCCCTGAAATAGTTCAATGTTTCAGCAAAACGGGGAAGGAAAGGGGCTGTATTGGTGTTCGATTCTTGCTCAACAAGAGTCACCACCTTGGGAGACAAGCTCTTAACCAGCCTCAACAGCCGGTCCCTATGATTTTGACAACTCACACTCTCATCCGGCATGTGGTGCAGCATGAAGGCAAAATTCACTGCAATTGCCTCTCCTGGTCGAACCTCAATGTCCTCAAGCTGAACCTCAGAAGCAGAAATTCCAGCAGCATGGAACTCAAAGGGTACCTTACATGACTCTGCAAGCCTTGACAACCTCTGTCCCACAAGACCAAGTCCCCCTCCCCGTGCATAAGATGATGTGGAATCATCAATGCCCGTGATCCTAATCTGTGGGGGTCCTCCAGGCCGAGCAGCTAAAGCCTGGATTAAAGTAATCCACTGGCTGCCTTGAGCTACCTGAAAATCAATTATATGAACTCTACTTTCATCCTTCATAGCTTCTGCAATCGCTCCATTGGCTGACATATACCCAAACTTGAAGTATGGGCAGATTTCATAAAGTATGTGCATGTATGAGAGGAGTTCCGCACTGGCAGGCTCTTTGCATCTTAGGGCTGCATAGATAGAACTTCCTGAAGAAGCCAACCTTGCAACAAGACCTTCCAAAATGTAAGCTCCTAATCGTTGGATTGGCTCACCTGAAACTGACACCATCTGACGTAAGTTTGACATCAACAATTCAGTTGTTGACATATCACTATTTGCCAATGCCTTCGCACAAGCACAAAGGACCTCTTTCAAGTCACCTCTGGAGATCATCTCCATCATTTGTTCCCGGTTCTCTGCTTCTGAAGAAAGCTGGTTAGGCCCAAGCTCATCTGTGATGGCAAACATATCAAAGGCGTCTAAATCATTTCCCAGCAAAACACTTTCCAGTTCCCTCATTTTGTGCCCCAAGTCATCCGTATCATTTGATAAGCACGACTGGTTGACAGGAGAGCCACAAGACTGGTAGTTCTGCAAATCTGGATGTGATGTTGGACTTCCATTTGCTGAGAAACCTATACTAGATGGAGAACTGTGAACAGGGTGGTAAGTACTGGTTCCTGACGAAGATTCATGGGTGCAGTACTGTGCCAAGTGTTGAACTGAAAGCTGTGTTCCTTGTATAACCTCATCAGAGGATGCTTGGTGGTCAACACTGTGGATAGGAGGCCAAGAGTAGGACTCTGGTTCTTCCACAGGCTGTTCTCCACATCCGTGAGAAACATTTGGGATTATATGTTTCTGTGATTCCTGCATTTTCAGCCAATTCGTTTGACTGATTGCAACCAACGTATATACAAATAAATTGTTATGGCACACAATTTCTCAAATTTAACTGAAAACTCTGTTGTCATATAGAGCGAACCTTGGCTACTTCAAATCATGCAGATGCATCATAATCATCTCAGAGAATTCAAAGAAAACTGTGCTTGGATTTGGTGGTGTATTAAAGAGAGTACATGTTCTGCAGAGAAAGGTAACAAGACAACTAGTGTTATTAAGATGGAAAAAGAAAAGAATATTTTAACACTCGTGAAAAATATTGAAGCAAAACCCATGTGAGATCATAGCAGCACATTCTACCTAAATTTTGTGAACATAATTTCTATCTGCGATACGGTTTTAACATTAAGTATAGAACTGCTTTCATACCACAAATATTGCTCAGAAAATGCAGTGCATCATCATCGTTAAGTTGACAGAAAAAAAAAAGTTATGCAATAAGACAATAAAAAGGCTAAATAATGAAGATCAAGAGCACCATTATTATTGAGTGATGTTGAAGAGCGGAGATTGGGAAGAGTTTTAGTAAAAGAGTGAGAATGTTGGTCTTGCCATTTGGAAAGCATATATGAATGAAGACTTGAAAAAGTAAATAATTTTGATCGCCGAAATACGACCTTTTCAAACAAGTAAAGTGGAAAAGGAGGAGAATCTTATAGATATCTAGGAATGAACAGTACAGTTTTCTCAGTTTATATCCACTCCACAGAGAGAGAGAGAGAGAGAGAGAGAGAGAGAGAGAGAGAGCCTTTTGATGATTCCACTCTTTATGACTTTCTTCTCTGAATCGTGAGGATACTTATCCCCTCTGAGTTGAAATTCGTTTTCTATTTTGAACAAATAATCTAGACCTTGGAATTTAACCTTAGCATTCAAGATTTAGGAAACAGAGAAACTTTAAAACACACAACAAGGGTTTCACTTGGAATTCTGAAGCTATCACCTGTCACCATATCTTTATTCGAACAAACAGATAAGAAGAATCCAAAACTCAAACGCCAAGCCATAAACCACCTTTTAAAAACCCATAAATTACTACCCCAGAACAAAAATCCATGCTTTAAATAACTAATTCAAAGCTACAACATTTACCACCAAGTTATCCACAAAATGCATTCATCCGTACAAAATCTGAAGAAACATATGCAAGTGCAGCAAACATTATAGTAAAAAATCCAACTTGAAGAACACAAAAAGATTGAAAATAATACTCACAAGGAATTCAGTGAAAACCCAGTTGGGTTTTTGACATATGAATGGTATATGATTATTGCAGCCTTCAGCTTTCGTCTTCTCCTTTGCTTCTTCTGAGTTCATATGAAGATCCAAAGCTTGATGGTTTTACAACGTTGTCTCCTACCTAAATAAATATCTCACTCTTGCAGGTACCGCAATGCTGCTTAATTCAAAACCTCAATCTTTCCATAAATTACACTGCTGCCACTGACAATACTACATTACTGCCCAAAAAAATTATTTTAATATTAGGAGATATTCCGTATCCTATTTCTTCTTGTTGTTGTTGGTCATCCTCTTGTATTACAAGACCTACTTGTGGTCATGGTTGACATTTGGCGTGAGAGACCATCTAAGGAAATTAGGCAACATTAATGTCTTGGAAAATGCTGAAATTTTGGAGTCCCCGATGGTTATCCTTCTCCATGGACTTGTGTGCCTCGATTAGTCATATGCTTTGGTCACAATTAAAGACCAAAGGCCAAGGGAGCAATGATGTTTGTTTGACTTGGAACTTACGAGAATGATGTCTGCAAGATTCTTTCGAGGTAACATGTTGCTGGGAAATTGTTACTTTTCCAATCTGAAATGAGCTGCTTTTACACCTCCCAAACGTGAAGGAAGGAGTATGTGATTGATTTATTTATTCAGGTTTTTTTTTTGGGGGGCTTGAGATTCTTATTTTGAAGTGCGTATGTACAAGGGTTGGCAGAAGGAGGTATTCATATCGGGGTCGGGGTACCGCAAGTTGGAATAAACACTATCATTTTATTGAAACTATACCTATACACAAATTAAAGCTGAATTGCATATTGGTCTTTTTATATCGACTTATGTTTTCAATTTGGTCATCGTTATTTCGATTTTGTCAATTTTAATCATGTAATTAGTTTAGTTTGCAATCAAGTCCTACTTGTAAGATGAAATTAGAGGTAAAATTATGCAACCGCCATGTGTGAGGGCATTTTTGTGTTTTTAAAATATTTGCAACGAATCCAAATCGTAACCACTGTGTCTATTTTTCTTAACAATCTTTGTCATATAGAACTTGATTGCTAACTTTCCTCAATAAAAACTATCTGCTTCATTAAAAATGATTAAAATTTTCAAAATTGAAATCGCATGGAGTTAAAGCCATTAATGAAGCCATGATTGGGAGTTTACTTTGCTATTCAAAATGGAAATTGGGTTACCAAAATTTTGTTTTATATATCATGTTTTGACTAATTGCACATATATGTCCAAGCAAAGCCGTTTCTTTTGTCCACGTTCTTGACAAGTCAAACCCAAATAAATGTGTGGTGTGATCATGTTGATCAAGGCCAGCAAAGGAAGGAATAGACAGACAGAACAGATGGGAGCGCTTCTTAATTTGTCTTCTGTATCATATATCTTTCCTAATACATACTTTTGCAATCTAAAACACTCGTTATAATTGCTTATCTTGATTATAACCATTTATCACACGAGTCAATAAAGTCGTCCGCTCACTATCACCGATTATATGTACCAATGTGTTCATAATCATCGATTATATACGACAATGTGTTTTTCGTTTTAATCAAACGTACAACAATGTGTTTTTCGCATCATTCTGTGCAAACTCAAAACTAATTTGACGGTGATGGAAGTGTTATCTGCCAAACCATTTTATTTAATAGTCTCAACTAGTATGCTAACCAACTGATTAATTAACTTCGTACAGCAAAGGCGGTTCGTTTCAGATTTCATGCAAAAACAAAATAGGTAAAGTGATGCCGGCCTTTGAGGACCATGCAATTGGCAGGATTGACATAATTATGGTATTGATAAAATTAAGTCAAGATAAGGATTTGTCTACCTCTTGCGTTGATTTTTGTGCACTATATGACAATGAGCGTACGTACGTGCAAAACTCCTCGGGAAGGAAACCAAGGGCCCTTTCGAAAGCAAGGACCATCTGATTGGGGAAAGTGGGCTGAATGCTGCGTTCTACTTTCATATTTGTTTGATCTCTCTGCGGTTTCGAATGAGGACTAAATGTTTTCACACCGTTCAAACTGTAAATGTATATATCACGTCGGCAGAACATCATGCTGTTGCAATATAACTGGAATGTGTTTTCTTCATTATTACTATTTTTTATGACATGAATTTTTCTCGTCTTCATCCCTCATCCGGTTGTATATAATACAAGTTACAACTATGTGTTTATCTTTTTAATGGTGTGAAAACGGCACATGGAATTGCAACAATTTTTTTTAGCCGAATTAGTCGTGTTTTCTAAAGTTTACAATTTATAGACATTTCGTTATCTTCTTTCCAAAATTTCCACCAATGTGTTAAACCTTTAGAGGAAGAAAAATGCAGGTGCTTCCTAAAAAACTAAAAATAAAAACAGCACTTAACTGAAAATAACAAATGTTTATAAATTGTGAACTTTGGAAAACACGATGACCAATTTGGCCTATTTTTTTACTCAATGACCAAATTGAATTTTCATGTAAAACCCAATGACCAAAAAAGCATTTTGAGTGGCCTTATGTTCTATTTTAGAACACCGATTCAGCCGGGTGCAATTTTAGAGCATTAATTCCCAATATATAATAAACCCTGACCTATTCATCTGAGGAATAAAATTTGATTGAGATCGAGAGCCCTTTGATAGTGCATCTAAGGATAAACTTCTCCAGCACTGAATATAAACACTCACAAAATCACTATCATGATATCATATTAATTAAAGCCTTTGGTTTAAGCATGAATTAATAATGTGGTCTTAAGGGTAGGTGCCGTCATCAACTACTTGTTTGTTTAAAATGAAAGTCAAATCAGTAATTCCTGCGCTGATGACTGCAAATGGACTCTGCTCAATCAAACATTCTAGTAGCTTTGCTGCCAAAAGGAAAGTAAAAATAATAACATTCTTCTTGGCGTATGAAGTGACATAAGATAGAATGTTTAGCAAGAAATCAAACCTTTCTGCGACGTACTCTTCACAGATTGAAAGAATATTTGAAGGCAACATCTTTGCCACAAATATACAACATTGAATTATTAATGGGTTGAGCTTTTGGGAGGAGCTCTTCAAAGTCAGTGCACTATATCTCCAGAGGACAAAAGCTCTAATCATGTTGGCGACTTTTAGCACCCACATTATATAAAGGAAGTTGACGAAAGACATCAATTTGGAACATTGATTAGGATTATTTCACACAAGGCAATAACCAAAAGGAAAGTCAATTGGGCTCAATGTCAATGAAAACAGTGTTGAGGTGAAACTTTATTGTCAATATATTACTGTTGATTGCCATTTCAAATACTCCGTCTAGAAGTGTGTCTTAAACTTCTGATGTAGTTTACATTTGTGCTCTGTCACCACTAAATACATGTTCCTAGACACCTATATCATAAAGTTTCAACATTCTTTGACCTCCAAAAGTTTATAAATTTCGGAAATTCTCAGGTGATTGTCCATGATGTACAATCTCAGGTGACCGCAAGTTTTTGAGGGTGTGGTGTGGTTCTTGTTCATTGCATGTGCCGTGAAACCATAAATTTTTCAAAGTAAAGAAACTAAGCTAAAATTGTACACAAAAACGTAGAAGTATTATTCTCATAAGAATTATTTTAGATGATAATTTGTTGCTCCATTATAATCTTTCAACACAATCTAGGTATAGGTCACTTGGGGTCATGGAGTTGAAGAAAATGGTAAGCTGGTCCTATTTGGTGGGCTGGACTGGATTGGATATATTCAATTAAAATGGATATGGGTCCAGTAAGTTATTTGGTGGGCTTTAAGTGCACAACATACTGGATATGGATCTTGTATATTAGTCCATAAAAATAGGGGCTTTGTAACCCATCGTTAGAAGTGACCATCAATAGAGAGCACGCCTCCTTAGCCTGTTTGGGATTCTTTTTTTAAAACCTGCTTCACTTTAAAGTTAAGCGGTTTAAGGTATTTGGTAAAAATAAAATATCCGGATTATTTTAAAAGTAGTGGCCTTTTGACTTTTAAAAGCAGGCTTTGTGTTCTTTTCAAAGTGCTTTCAGAGATGAACTTTTAATGAATTTTTAATTCCCAAAATACCATCATTCATTTTAAAAAATGACACCACCTTCACTTCCACATCCAACTCCACCACTTGCACCACCACATTCACTACCTCTATCACCACCACCACATCCTTCTCATCCTCATCCTCCGCCACCACAGCCATAACCACCTCCTCCTCCACCACCTTCACCACCACCTCTTCCATCTCCACCTCCACCACCACCTCCTCCACCTCCACCACCACCACAACCACCTCCTCCTCCAAAACCTCCACATCCACTACCACCACCATGCTGCCACCACCACCACCACCACCACCACCACCACCACCACCACCACCACCACCACCACCACCAACTCCACCTTTATCACCACCACTACCTCCACTCCATCACTACCACTACCACCACATGATTAGTACATAACACTTTTAACATCATGTCTATTTTAGTCATTATTCACAGTTACAACAATTTTATATTAAAATTTACCAAACGGTTTTGACATTGCTTTTTGTACTAACAACACTTTAAAAATATTGTTTACCAAACATGAAGCTGCTTTACTTTACAGCTAATTATTTTCAAAGCACTACAGAAACAACTTTTTTTAAAAGTGACAGCAATTCCAAACTGGGCCTTAGCCTTCTCTCTTCTTCTCTCTTCTCTTCTCCTCTACTCTCTTGGTTTTATCTCTTCTTGGTTTATCTCTTCTCCACTCTCTCTTCCCCTCTGCCATATCTTCTCCTCTGTCATATCTAGTTCAATCTTGAAGCCATTGATGCAGATATGAGAAGCTTCAGTTTTTTCATTAAAAAAAATGTAATACCTTGACCTCAGATCTTGGATGAAAGGCATATGGTGGAAGAAACAAAATGGTGAAAGGAAGATTCAAAACTTCTTCCTCTTTATTTATATATATTCTTTAATTTTGCAATTTTTGTGGTTATTTTTTTTTTCTTCTTCTTCTTTTAGATATGAAGGGAGGTAGCAGAGAAGAAGAAGTCTAAAGATGAGCGATGACTTATTAGAAGTTTGAAATTCATTTGTTTTTTTTTTTTTGGATTGAAAATCAATTTTGTTGTAATCAATTTGGGAATGAGAATATAAAAATAAAAATAAAAATAAAAATGAAAAAATGGTAGTCCAAACTAATCTCAACTTCGGTGTTGTACTGTACTAAATAACTGTTTAAAATCCAATCATATCCCAATCAGTCTAGTATAATATAAACAGATTAATCTAATCCAGTCCTGTCTAACTTACCAAACATGCCAAAGGATTAGGGAGTTAGACAAAGAGGTGAAATGAGAGTTAGTTGGTGGTTGTACATTTTTGGGTACCCAACATATTCACTTTTAATTTTTTTGGTAGAAGTCATTGAGTCTAGTGTTGTAATTTTACAGATGATTATATAATTGTTATTTTCTTATAAAATAAAATAAAAATTCAATGGATGTCCAAAGACCAGCTTGAGTGCATATAGAATTCCTCTTCCTGTGCTGCAAAATCCCATTGTTAATGTTCCATTTCTCTTGACCTCCCCAATTAAAGAACCGGATGGTGTTGTTGAAGCATAGAATTGAATAAAACGTGCCCAATTGAACCGTATGCAAAATGTATTAAGGCTAGGAACAAAAACAGTATCTTGGCCAGAAAAGAATATTTTCCATGATTTCCAAGGGAGAAATCCACCTGCTATAAAAATTTACGAAGAATATAATGTCAATTAACTTGACAAAAAACAGAGAGTTTTTCGATCTAAGCAGAAAAAAAAATTAAAATTATAATAAGAAACAGAGTTTTTCAGCCCTCGAAAAATAACTTGGTAAAGCAAAGGATCTGAAGCATAGCGCATCTAGGACATTTGACGTATTCTTTGATCAAAACAAGCCCTGACCCTCCACATACCTCACATCTTTTCTGAGCTATCTAATATGCATAATCAACAATACCATATTATACACTAAAATAAATCATTAATTGGAAAAAAAAAAAAACTCATTAGCTCATACATGAATTCATAAACTCTAGAAAACTTACAATTCATTTGCTGAATCCATCGACGGTTCAGAAGACGGTGAATCGAAGACCGGTCTGACCTAGTGCTATCAGTCCAGATTCGGATCGGTTTTGGGTCAAAAATTCCACCCCCTTCCCTTATTATATATCATTAATTTTATGCATATTATTTAGTGATTTAATAATAATAATAAAAATTTCATTTCCTGTAATTCATTTTTGTTTTTTGTTTTTTGTAATGAGTCGATTTATAGGAGTATATAATATAGGCAAATTGCGTGTAATGATTGAATTGATTTGTTAGTGTTGCACTTACCAAATCACAAGATGGATGAGAAATTACTTTACTTTGACAAAACTAAAGCGGATCTTCTTTTGGAATTCATGAATATTATTGGCGCTTCAACATAATACAGTACGAAAATACATACTTTTGCAACGGTTTATTCAAACACACCATTTTGTGATTTTACGTCATCGCTTTCTTCGAACCACTTCCACAAGCCAACTTGGTGTTTCATTAGAAAGTACAAGATATCCCACTGAGGTTCCAATTACCACCCCAAATGCATACCCCATCAACACTATCTTCCAATCAAATACACTCCCATGCTCCAAATCATCTTCTTGTTGTAATGATGATGGCATTGATTGATATGGACTACATTTTTTTGCAACTGGAAATCCACACAATTCGACATTTCCACTATACTAATCATTTTCAAATGTATCAAATTGCTTGCCATGAGGTGTGGGTTCCACAAGTTAGTTTTCTGAAACGTTGAACTTTTCAAGTGATGTCTAATTTGCCAATTACGCTGGAATATTACCAATACGTCTGTTTGAAGAAAGATATAACCATTCAAGATTGCTCAAATCGCCAAACGAGGGTGGAATTGTACCTGTAAGCTCATTATGAGAAAAGTTAGGCAACTTCAATGACTTAAGCCTATCGATTACGTTTGAAATCTCTCATCTGAAAGTGTTGTTTGAGAAACCAATAGTTGTGAAGAAAGTCTGGATCTTCAGCATTTCAATTTCGAAGCCTTTTAATTGCCACTACTACAGTGTCCTGATAATAGTAGTCTCCCATATATTTCAATTTATGTTCTTGTAATTTTATCATAGCCTTCAAATGTTTAAAATATTTGGTTGGCAAAGGATCACTAAATTGATTGTGGGAGAGGTCAATGATACGCAATTTTTGGAATGGAAGCTTAGTTTTGGATTGCCTATTTCACCGTGGAATTGGTTAGTCCTCAAGATAAGAACTTGCAACTTTGGAAGAAATTCTAGCCAATTTGGGAATGTGCCTTGAATTTTTTTATTTCCAAGGTCTAGAACTTCCAACTCTCTACATGTGAGCAAAGATAACGGTAACGGCCCTTCCAAATGATTTCCATTAAGATCAACATTTCCCATAGAAAATGTCTTAGGAATCATACCATGAAATTTATTCTTCCGTAGATCCAAAATGGAAAGGCTCTGACTGAAGTTCCCTATGCATTAATGAATTTTACCACTCAAATTATTATTGGACAAATCAAGGATTTGAAGGATACTCAAGCTGCAAATGGCTGGCGGCATCTCTCTAGTGAATTGATTGTTTTGATATGGAAAAGAAATATGTGGAAGGTGGTGGAATTAGAAGCTCTATTTGTTACGAAGGTTAAGATAATTGAATTTTTTCCAATGAAGATGTCCTACAGTGCCAGTCAAAAAGTTGTGAGAAAGATCCAAATTCGTCAATGAGGGGGAGTGTTAGCAAGGCTTGTTAGGGAAGTCTCTAACCTAGAAAACACAAATGGTTGACTTCTTGGGATTGTGTGTGTTGAAGAAGGTTGTATAATTATGTTGGGATTGAGATTGTATTTTGTGCAATTAATTTTGGACAAACTACAGTAAACCCCCCAATCTATAGGGTTATTTATGAGTTCATATCCGATTTTAGGGGCATTTACTAGTACATACTCAGTTCCACGGAAATCCTACAATTTGCCCCATATGTTAGCTAAACTGTTAGTCAATCTGTTAAATGCTGATGTGGCATTTGTGGGACCTATTTTTTAATTGATGTGGGCTTCCACGTGAACAAAAAATTAATAAAAAATTTACTTTTTAAATTATTTAAAAAAAATTAAACATATTAAATTAAAAATTAAAAATAAAAACTTTACCCAGATTCTCTCTCTCCTGATTTCTTCCCCATTCCTCCCAATTTCTACCCCCCAGATTTCTTCCCCAACCTAGATTTCTACAAATGAACACAAGGGAAAGGAACAGGGAGTTTTGGTAAGAGGAGGAACAAGACCCACACCCGGGGCGGAGTTGTGTTAAGGCCAAGGATGGCCTTGACCCCAATTTATTTAATCCCTTTGAATGTATATATTGGATGTGGTAACAAATGCAAAGAAAAATTGCTATACTTAAGCTTATGGCCCCCTCACCACAAATCAATACTTACCAAAATTGTATTTCAATATGAATATAAGTAAAATCATACTACATTTATGAAAGAAAACCACTCATTTCAATTTAGTGCTTTTGTAGGCAATAGTTTACTCAATAGGCCAAAAAAAATCTACAACAAAACTTTTCGTGTTTAACATTTTGGCCCCCTCAAATATAAAATCCTAGCTCTGCCCCTGCACACACCCTCTGCGTGAGGTGTGGATGTTGCAGCTTCCACTTGCAGAAGAGTCGCTGTTCAGCTTGTGCCTTCTCTACGAATTCTTCTTTGCAAGAGACATCCCTGGGTTTAGTGATTTCTTCGGCAGCCTTGCTGGGATCGCCAGATCGAATAATTCATCTTCTCTATTCAAGTGGGCCTCCAAAGACAACTCCAGAACATGCTTATCCCTAGTTAGCAGAAACGATCACCCGCACTTTAGCAGTCACTTCTGGCTTGTTGAAAAATAATGTCCATTTGTGTTCTACATAGTTCTAGAAGAATCATAAATACAAGGATGGTTATAGAGTTGTGGAGAACATACAATGTCGGCTAGACAAAGAGAATTGAAGTTGGAAGAACTTTCTAGAGTAAGAGCACTCATTTTGCTAGATTATGGCGGTGGAGCATGATGGCTAAACAATAGCCACAAAAATAATAATGTACAATATAGAATATTCTAGATGAGGCCACACACTTGTGGATGGAGAAAAAGAAACCAAGTCGGTGGACTTGGTGATGTCGGCAAAGGTGCCTATAAATAGGCATGCAGCTTACAAGTGTGGCGGAGTCAACAAAAAAGAACTCCCAAACTAATGGAGCCAAGAGCTACCCAAAGAAAGCAATGTTGAGAGCCAATAAGCTCACCAATCTAAGTGTAGGGCCAAATAGCCCAAAATGTTCTAAATCAAGTGTTGTGGTCAATAAGCAAATATGCTAAGGAGGCCAATTAGCCTACACCAAATCATGTACTATTCTCCTCAAATATAATAAATTCACTTTGTTTCCCCTCCAATCTAACAGTGGTATCAGAGTTGGTTCAATCGCATTGGGCGTCAGGGCAGACTCAAGTCTCTCAGAGCTGATTCGATCAATTATGGCTGCATGGGCCGATTCTAAGGAAGCAAAGGAAGCAAGGTATGTGCTATCAATACTTAATTCAAGGTTTCAAGAAATCTTGAGAAGGGGAAGGAGATCTAGAGAAAGTTCTAGAGGAGGAGATAGTGAAAATAAAAGAGATGGCATGAGAGGAAAGCCCTTCCTCCATGTGGGGTGTGCAAAGAGTTAAGACACCCAGAAAAAGAAAAAAAAAGGAAAAAGAAGCCCGAATGTTGAAACTAAAAAATTGGGCATTGAGAAGAATAAAAATGGCCGACAAAGAACTATCAAGCTAATTACAAACGAAGAAAGAGCCACACGAGCACGGAACTACAACATCAACTAGATGTTTGTCAATGCTAGCTTCATGAGGTGCATGTTTGGAGAAACACAAATGCACATTAAGGAGTAGTGTTGAAAAATAATGTCCATTTGTGTTCTACATAGTTCCAGAAGAATCGTGAATACAAGGAAAAAGAACTCCCAAACTAATGGAGCCAAGAGCTACCCAAAGAAAGCAATGTTGAGAGCCAATAAGGGCCAAATAGCCCAAACTATTCTAAATCAAGTGTTGTGGTCAATAAGCCAATATGCTAAGGAGGCTTATTAGCTTACACCAAATCATGTACTATTCTCCTCAAATATAATAAATTCACTTTGTTTCCCCTTCAATCTTACAGGTCAAGCTTCAGTTATGCAATATACTCTCCTATCTCTCGAATATCTGGACGAGAAACAATTCGCTTGTCCACATCCCTACAGATGAATGAAAGGGCAGAGAATGGAGGGCATCTCCTTCTCCAATAAAGCTATAGATAGATAAAGATCAAAGCTAACAGAAAAGCAGTAAGAAGCATGCAGTCAAATGGATTGAAATCAATAATGTTCTGCAAATTTCTACGAAGCCACATGGATGAATCGGTCTCTCCCTGTTGGCTCTGAAGAGTCAATAGTGGTATACCTTTGAGGCAGTCACATGTATGTCTTCAAACCACTTTTATTAGCTACATAATCTATCTCTATTGGTCATTATATGAATCTGGTAGAAAATTTGTTGATGTGTGATAGGCTTTTTAGTACCTGCGCAAACAGGGTTAAAACTCCTACAAAACTTGCAAGAATGACAAGGTTATTGTAGTATAAATGATTCTCGCAAGGTCGTTCTCCGCAGGGATTATTAAATAACTCATAGCAACCACATTCTAATTAATTGTTGCAAAAGAGAAAGTTGAGATGTTTGATTTGAAGACCTTAAATTAAAAGGAATTTAACTAATAAAAATAAGGCAATATGCAAAATTAAAGCTAAGAGCAAGAGAAACAGTTGTGTTTTTAGAAATCAAATTAAGAAAGCACTAGGGATTCGCCGTCACCTTAACAATACTATATAGTTCCCCCAATTACTTATGACCTATACATGCATATTTCGAAGGTTAGGTACTCCTAATATATGCCTACTTGGACCCCCAACATAGAAGCGTATATCACACATGCAATCCGTCTATGGTATTCAGATCAAATCTAAACATACATGACTCATTAAGTTCTGTGAAACCTTTTGAAAAAACCATGCAACCCTTAAGACGTGGTATTCATCCTAAGTGAACTTGCACATATTAATCACAAGAAGCCTTCGTCAATTTCAGGGACCGACCTCCGACCAAAACCGCATCAAATTACTTTTCTAAACATCCTAATGGTGATCAAGCATCAAGACACTTAGATAGTTTAACCCAGTGATGAATAATTCGAAAACCTGCATGCATATAATCATAAGCAAATTGGACAGAAACTACATATTCTTGCTAAGGCTCGTGGCCTCACCCTAGCAAAAGAGAGTTAGTTACACATGTTCACAATAAAAATAATCAAGTTCTTCATTAAAATAATAAAGATCAAAAACACCTTGAAGTAGAAGTTCTTCCAAAATCCTAGCAAAAGTCGCGTTCAAAAACCAAAAGAGAAGTCAAAAGGGAGTCTCTAAATTGCTGTGAAAAGGAGCTTAAATACCTCATAAAACCTAGCTACCCAATCCCCACAAGGAAACTAAGTTAAAATAAAATAAGACTAGGAAATAAAGTCCAAATTGGATTAGGAGAATCTGCCCATAATCTGCCCAGCCACGTTTTAGTCTCAAATCTCCTCCAAATCTGGCCCAAGATAGCTCGTTTTAAAGATAAAAATATTCCGAACACTTCTCCAGAAGGCCACGAACCCATCCGAGGTCATCTTGGGCTCCAAAGACGCAATAAAATCCCAAAACGTCATTATTCCAGCATAGCGCACTGCTCCTTCATTTATTCGCCAGGAAATCATCACTTGGTGAAAAAGTCTGATATTTTGATACGATCAAGCTAAGTGACTCACGTACGTCCTCCAACTAGAATTACTCCAAAATTCGTCCATTTGATTATGTTTTGCTCCAGAGGAAGTCGAAAGTCTTATATTGGAAATATAATTCAAATTATCAAAATTCTTCCAACATATTAACCAAAATATACTAAGAATGAGGTTAAATATACAATATAAAATCGACTCATCAATGTGCTTTGATTTTTGTTGGGATTTTTGAATACCCAGAAAATGAAATTTTCATTTTGACGATGATTTTCCAGGAAAATGTTTCCTTTTTATGATTTTTACTTCTAGGTTTATTTTTATGGCTTTGTGTTGTATTTTGTCGGTATTAAAAAAAATAGACAACTGGATGTTAAGGCCATCCGAAGGAAGACCACTGGAACTAGAAGGATGAGGTATTTGCTCAATGTTCCTCGCAGATTCAAGAGTGGCTTCAGAGAAGAGGAAGCTAAAGAAGAACGAAGTGAATCGGATCACCCTGTTGCTGTTGGTGAAGAAAGCGGGAACAAGGGAAGAAATCTGGGAAGAAATATGGAATTGAAGAAATTGGGTGGGGGAAGAAATTGGGAGGAAGGGGGAATAATCGGGAGAGAGCGAATTTGGGTAAGGTTTTTATTTAGAGTTTTTTTTAATTTAAATCCCATACTTTTCTTTGTTCACCCCAATACTTAAATCATTAAGCTCTTAAGTTTTATTATTGAGTTAAAAGACAAAAAAGGTCATCCACTTATTATTGTGTTTAAACCCTATGCTTTTCTTTGGTTGCTGATTGCTCAAATTAAGAACATAATTCACTGCTATCAACAACAAAAAAACAAAAAACACTGCTTGCAAAGTCAAGGCAATCATCGAGCTCTCGCATGATTGCTCTTCATTTGTCATTCATGAAGACATAAAGATAACCACTTGTAATTCTATCGCCATTATCTTCTTGACACTGAGTAATCTTTTTATTTGTCTTTTCTGAATTTATAATTGTTTCCCTGACGTTATCTGTTATCTGGGTTATTTATTATTCTTTTTGGTATTTATTTGAAAGGATCCTCAGTAGTTGGTTCAGTATTTCTTCAAGTTTTGGTTACATTTTCCTTTTCTTTGGGGTTCTTATCATCTGGGTTCTTGGTGATTGTTAATTGTATTTGTGCAAATGGGTTTTTAGAGGTGACATTAAGTATTTTTTTTATTTTTTCTTGTTGCATTAGTTTTTATTTTATTTATGTTCTTAAGGATTCTAGTAATTACTAACTTAGGTGCTTAAATTCATAGTGTTAATTATGCACTTTGTTTTCATTTGGTTATGGACAACTGAGATAAAACTTTGGTGGCTTGAGCCTAGTGTGGTTGTGGAAATTGATGGAACCCCAAGAAAAAAATGAGGAGAGCCGTTTCAGAAGAGGGACCAAGAAAAGACTGAGGTGCCTAAAACTCCTGCCGCACCAAACACTCGGCGAAGGGCTCCAATTGCTTATGCTCGACATAACACCACACAGAAGGAGAAAGTTGGGTGTGGGATGTGAGGTTAATGAGTTTTTTTTTTAATTATTTTTTCTCATGGGTGTGTATTTAGGGATAATTTAGGAAGACAGTGGGGTTTACTTAGAAATTATGAAAATTTTGAATTAGAAGTTGGGGTGAACTTAGAATATGAGGTGAACAAAGAGAAGTGCGGGGTTTAAATAGAAAAAATCTTTTATTTATTTTTTTAAATTTTAATTTAATATGTTTAATTTTTTTAAAATGACGTCAAATGGTTGATATTATCCCTCCAGGACCGGAACTTCTTGTTTCAGAGGGCGAATCCATCCAAAAAAATTCTATAATTAATTCATGAATTATGACACAAATTCTATATCTATTAATATGTATCTGGGAAATAAAAAAGGTATCTTTTTTAAGCCCGTCGATCCATCTGATTGTCCATGTACCAAGAGAAGATTGACTACATTGCCTCAGCTTCTTCGGGTGGAACTCCAGGTTGTAGTGGACAAACAAAAATAAATATAGGTAAGTTTATTGAGCAAATATAACTTCTTCAATTTCAAGAAATAACGGACGGTATAAATTTAGCAACACTTTTCCCCCAGGATCCATTGCGGGAAAGGGATAATCTAGAACTTAGAGTTGTAAATTATATATTTTAATTTTAAAAAAAAAATTTATTATTTTTTTGTCCACGTGGAACCCCACGTCAATTAAAAAATAGGTTCTACAAATGTCACATCAAGCATTTAACATGATTTACTAAGTGTAGCTAACGGAGGGGGAAATTGTAAGGTTTCTGCGACGTTGAGTATGTCTTGGTATGAAGCGACGACCCAAATTCCACTTTGGAATCCGGGTGAATCTGTGCAAAGCCCGACACCTAAAGCACGTGGGTCGTAAATGACCAAACGCCTCAGCGATAACACAAACTCGGGGCCTAACTCGTGGCTGCGCTGTAGCTGAGGCTGCCTCACGCCTTTACGAGGATCAAGCCACACGTAGTTCTTTCACCGCCCGACACATGGCGGTTCAATTATCCGTAAAACATACTCTAGGGTTGACGTTTTCGGAGTATCCGGGACTCCGTTTTACGATCCGTCAAATACTATACAATCCTGGAAAAACCTAGATCAACATACCTGAAGTTGACTACGATCCAACGGTTCAAACATATAGAACCCGGAATTTGCATACTAGGCGAGATCCGTTCGGGGTTCAAACGTTATCCGAATTAAGATCCGCGAAATCCTATGCGCTCGTGAGGACTAGGAGATCACTCTAGAACTGACTGTGGTCCCCACCCTGCTGCCCACGCGCCGCCACACGCCTGGCAGCGCGTGGTGCCTAAAGTAATAACGCCTCGCCGGAAAATCTCAACATCTCGGTTCAAGACTCCTATCCTAGGTAAAACACCCTATTTGGAACCACTTTTGTTCTTGGACCAACCCCAAAAACTGACCGGAAGTGGCCGAAACAGTGACCCGAAAACCTGCTGAAACCTAGCTCGTAAATCGAGCTATCTACGCTGGAAATTTCTGAAATCCTACCCAACCAGCAGCTAGAGCATGAAAAATATCTAGAAATCCATACCTCACTCGTCCAAATTGGTGCCCGAAATCGTTCGAACAAAGCTAGAGAAAATCTGTCAAAAATCGGCCATTTCTACGGCAATTCACGCAACCTCCGCGGTCCTGTGGTGAGACCGATCGGGAAGGGAAGAAGGAGGGGGTGGCCGTCCGTTTGGGTCCGATCTCGTGGCCCACCGTGGCTGTGATGGCAACGGTGGCTCTTGGAAGCCACCGACGGAGCTGAAAAAAAATTAGGGGGTGGGGAGGGTTCTGTCGAACCAAGAGAGAGAGAGAGGTTTTTTTATAAAAATCTGACTTTCCTAATTACCATTTTGCCCCTTGAAGCATTTTGACCGTAACTTCTTCGTTACAACTCCGATTCGAGTCCACTATGTGTCTACGGACTCGTTTCGTCGCGCTCTACGCAACGGTATAATTGAAATCCCCAATTTCCTTCTTGGTCAAAAAGTCAACTTTTAAACTAATAAAATATTCTAAGGGTATTTTAGTCTTTTTCTCAAATAAATTAATAATTAAATATTAATTTTAGGTTTAGGTTGTTACAATCTTCCCCCCTTATAAAATTTCGTCCTCGAAATTTACTTTCCCTCTAACGGAGGGTGAGGGTACTTGGACCCACAACGCTACTCGTTTGCAACTATAAGTCCTGAATATCTGCATCTATAATTCGAAATCCGGGAGCAACCTATTTATATCTGTCTACCCTCACCTTTTCGAGTGATGGGTACTAAGCCTACATCTGTTACCCGGGGTTCTCAAGTCTGTCCCTTAAGTACTGTACTCACTACTTGCATCTCAATAACTATATCTATAGGGTAATCAATAAAATCTGAGGGCCACACATTTATATCTGAATACCTAAGCTAGCTTAAGGAAATATAAAACTCTGAAAAGATCTGCTAATTTATCTGAATTTCTGATAGACTTAAAACTCTGCTGCCCTTAATCGATAATCAACTAAAACCCCTTTTCCCTCGAGTATCGACACTGGCTAATGTTGGGCACAAAGACTAATTTGCCCTTCTTAATTGTAATTAATGAAATGCAAGTCGACTTCTACAAAATTCGTGAATCTCCCAATAGTGAGCATTCCCAAAAATATTCGGCCTGTAAAAACAAGAATATATATATTTATATAACTCATCTGCCATCATGCATTAAATCATATCCAAATAATCAAGCATTATAATATTTTGGCCTCAGGCCACAACAATTCAAATAAATCAATCTGCTAATAAAATTCATCTCAACTTCTTGATCAACAAAGATACTCTGGCAATTCAACATGCTAACTTGTGCATTCTTATTCATGCATGACTTATCAAATAATAATTCTGCTGAAAAATACTGAATGTATAACTCATCATGTTCTGTAATCTGGCTGGACTCAGGAGACATCTGGTCAACTGATCCGCAATTCAGCTCCCACGGTCTAGATAACTGTAAAAATTACGTGGGGCAAAAATATGTTGGAAATACTGGAACTGTTTACTATCGTGTTCAATAATAAGAATTTCAGGTCAACAATTTAAATAAACTGAAATAAAATAACTAAAAGCAGACTGGATTAAAATAAAATGAAATAAACAAACTCTGAACAGATCTAATAAATTTAAAATTCTGCTGCCATTAATCTGATATTTAGCTAGAATTTCCTTTTCTTGTATCCATAAAGGATATCCCACTCGACAACATAATTTAAACGAAGAACTAAAAACATTTATATCAAGTAATCATGCTCGTAAAACCATAACCATCAATTTCTCATGACACCAAAGGTGACACATCATGACCTGAAATCCTCGCTCCCACGGTCTGGATAACTCTAAGACTCGTGGGGCAAAATATGCTAAAAATACTTGAGCTGCTTAATACCATATTTAATAATAAAAAGATGAATATCAGCAACTTAAATAAAATAAAATAAGGTAAATTAAAGCAAACTTAATTAAAACAAAATAGACAAGCTCTTGTATTGGACTCATTAAAAATTCGTAAGTAACCATGTGTATATGTATATATTTCCATATAGTACTTGTGATGCTGAAAGAAAATAATGATAACGGGATAAAATCCTTAATTTAGTTTAAAAGCATCTCAAACTGAAATCCTCTCCACCTAGGCATACCCCATATCGATCAGTCAATTCACGATAACCGTCAATTCCTGGCGGTCTCGGTGACACAAAGTCAACCCGAGCGCATAACCGGCGGATTGGGGACCGTAGTCGGCTGATCCATAGCTGGCGGTCTCGGAGACACCTCTCAATCCGAGCCGCAAAGCGGCACCACACGGTCAGGCGTCCCCGAACTCGTGGGGCAAAATAATCGATCAGACATGGCACCACACGGTTCAGCGTCCCCAGAACTCGTGGGGCAAAATAACTGTCTCAAGGCAACTGGGGGGTATCCTATGGTGGGTTTGAAAACCATAATCTGTTATTTACATAAACTTTCAATAAACTGATTCTCAACTGAACTTAAAATATATTCATATATACATAAATATATACATATATTTATATATACCAAAATCTGATGAAAACCAAAAATTAAATTTCTTCCTTTTCAACTCCTGAATATATGCATCAATTACTTTATACTCTGACAACACAATGAATTATATGAACAATTATAAATAGGTGATAAAGAAACAGATAATTAAATACTCATCTTGCTAAACCTCAGTTCTCGACATAGGTGTGTATATACAATAACATGTATAACATGATTTTTATATGAAAACCTCAACAAATTTTTCAAATCCTTCTGGATATCTGTTTTTCCAGTCACACCAATGCAATAAAATAAAATAACATAATAAAATAACAATTGAAATAACAATTGGAATAAAACAACCTAATAATTGTCCAGCAATTCTGAAAATACGGATCCATATGTAATGCAGTGTCTACAGGAAGTTAACCTAATGCTCTAATACCAATTGAACGACTGACCCAAATTCCACTTTGGAATCGGGTCGAATCTGCAAAACCGACACCTAAAGCACGTGGGTCGTAAATGACCAAAGCTGGCGATAACACAAACTCGGGGCCTAACTCGTGGCTGCGCTGTAATCGTAGGCTGCCTACGTACCCTTCGAGGATCAAGCCACACGTAGTTCTTTCACCGCCTCGACACATCTGGTTCAATTATCCGTAAAACATACTCTAGGGTTGACGTTTTGAGTATCCGGGACTCCGTTTTACGATCCGTCAAATACTATACGATCCTGGAAAAACCTAGATCAACATACACGAAGTTGACTACGATCCAACGGTTCAAATATATAGAACCCGGAATTCGCATACTAGGCGAGATCCGTTCGGGGTTCAAACGTTATCCGAATTAAGATCCGCGAAATCCTATGCGCTCGTGAGGACTAGGAGATCACTCTAGAACTGACTGTGGTCCCCACCCTGCTGCCCACGCGCCGCCACACGCCTGGCGCGCGTGGTGCCTAAAGCGATAACGCCTCGCCGGAAAATCTCAACATCTCGGTTCAAGACTCCTATCCTAGGTAAAACACCCTATTTGGAACCACTTTTGTTCTTGGACCAACTCCAAAAACTGACCGGAAGTGGCCGAAACAGTGACCCGAAAACCTGCTGAAACCTGGCTCGTAAATCGAGCTATCTACGCTGGAAATTTCTGAAATCCTACTCAACCAGCAGCTAGAGCATGAAAAATATCTAGAAATCCATACCTCACTCGTCCAAATTGGTGCCCGAAATCGTTCGAACGAAGCTAGAGAAAATCTGTCAAAAACCGCCATTTCTACGGCAATTCCGGCAACCTCCGCGGTCCGGTGAGACCGATCGGGAAGGGAAGAGGAGGGGTGGCCGTCCGTTTGGGTCCGATCTCGTGGCCCACCGTGGCTGTGGTGGCAACGGTGGCTCTTGGAAGCCACCGACGGAGCTGAAAAAAAATTGGGGAGGAGGTTCACAACCCAAGAGAGAGAGAGAGGTTTTTTTAAAAATCTGACTTTCCTAATTACCATTTTGCCCCTTGAAGCATTTTGACCGTAACTTCTTCGTTACAACTCCGATTCGAGTCCACTACGTGTCTACGGACTCGTTTCGTCGCGCTCTACGCAACGGTATAATTGAAATCCCCAATTTCCTTCTTGGTCAAAAAGTCAACTTTTAAACTAATAAAATATTCTAAGGGTATTTTAGTCTTTTTCTCAAATAAATTAATAATTAATTTTAGGTTTAGGTTGTTACATGGTAAATATCTCCAAAATCGAGTATGAACTCATAAATGACCCTATAAGTTGGGGAGTTTACTGTAGTTTATCAATTAATTTTTGGTTCACATACCTTTATCATTTTGCAAGTAGAATTTTACAGATAGTGGATTCGTATTAATCATTCTTCTAAGCAAAAGCAAGAATCTCGTTTGCAGTTGAGTTGCTTGAAGTGTTTGTAAGGGTAATATTTTGGCTGCATTAGCACAAAAACAGCCAGAGCCAAAAGTAATGAAAAAGATAAACCAATATTGTATTGGTGTAAGTAAGAGAAGAGCTTCTGAAGAGAGACACATGGCTTTTTGTACGACCTAGCTAGCTCCGGTTATGTTCTTGTATGGACGAGTGAAAGCTGTTATTGAGTTAAATAAAGGGAGATTCACTATTATACTCAATATAGGGGCCCAAATTATAAAATTACCCTATATGAAATGGATTTTAGAAACACACTCAAAGTCCATTTACAACATAACAAAGAGGCTTTTAACTTCTTATAAATTACAAAATTGCCATAAATTTCTTAAAACAAGCCCAACCCCAAAACCTTATAAAAACCCAAAACACTCAATAGGGCATCAAAGTAACTTAATAATTAAAATTAAATTAAATAGAGCCAGCTATTGTTTTTTGGGTGAGTATATGACTAAATAACTCTTACAATGTGTTTGGATGCGGTAAAATAACTCGGGATTTTAATAAAAGTCGGGATTTGGAGCGTGAAAAAGGGAAAGTTCAGCGTTTGGCAAAACCAACTCAGGATTTGCCAAATTACACGTTGAAAATATCGTGGGAATTGCACATCTAAAATCCCGAGTTCAAATTCCATGGTAATAGGTGGAATTGTACAATTCCCAACAGAGAGGGAATTTTCATCTTCTGCCCGCGAAATCTTCTCTATAACCTATCTTTTGCCGGCCAAAATGTTCATCTTCTGCCTACCAAAATTTCAAGAATAACCTATCTTCTTCAAAGAGGACAAGCTTGCGGCCATGGGTATTCTCTTGATGGTGTTCTGCTAAGTTTTCTGGTGAGTTTCAGTTTTCAATTTCTTTCCTTGTCTTGGCCTCTTTTTTGTCTGCTATATTGATTCTTTTCATCCATGGAACCAGGGTTCTGCTTTTGTTTTATTTCTCCTCTCTGTCTTTCAATCTGACAAGAAGATTTGCTCTTTCAATCAAGGTAAGAGTCTCAACTATCCAGACTCATATTTCTCTGTTCTTCCCAAACTCATCTTTCTCTGCTCTTCCCATGGCTGTACTTGCTAATTTTGAGTTCTCTAGTTTTCCTTTTTCAGTTAATTGAATCTTGTTTACAAGATAATAATTCTCTGTTGTTCTCCTTGTACTTGCCCCTGCTATGGGCTTGGTTGTGCTTTATATGTTAACTCTTTGTTCGTTTTTTTTTCTTTTTGTTTTTGTGGGTTTACAAGTACATCTGTGATTGTTTTATTTCAGTTTGTAAGTGGTGAAAAATATGCTCGATTTATATGTTTTGTGAGAGTTGGTTTTCTGTTTCAATATCACAAAGAAGGTGGGAAAGTGTTAAAATTAGTATAAACGTTGTTTTCAATCACATTGCATATTGGTATCAGAGTACTTATTAAATGCAGACTTTGGACTTTGTTTTGTTCCTTTGGTTTTGGTTCTTTATTTTCATTTGTTTTAGTTGTTTGGGTTCTTCCCTGGTGTCCTTTATTATTTCTGGGCTATTGGATGTGTGTTAGTTGCAACTGATAATGATTGCAGTCAATGTTTGACATCTCCTGGAAGTTTGAATGTGCTTAATACTGGTTATGGTGAGCCACCTTACCTGTATGTAAAGTGGTATTTTGATTCTCATTGCATAAAGTCACAACTGTCATGCTTGCCTAATTATATTTTGGTCTCAGTAGAACAAAAACCATGAATGGAATAGAAAGATTACGTGGCCATTCTTCTAGCCTTAACAAAACACTAGGTAATGGTTGGAGTTGGGAAAGATATAATCAATTTACTTCTCAAGTGTTATCCAAGTACTAACACTGCTGAGGTTATGACTCCTGAGAGTGATCCCAATAATATTATTGATTTGGAAAGTGATACCCAAGGTTTTGAGAGTTGTCAAGTTGATCATGTTTCACCCAGCTCTAGTTGTCCAAAGAGAAGAAATCAAAATCCTTCTGATATTCCCCCACCAAAAAAAAGGGGTACAACTAATATTCTTGCTGATTCAGTGGCTAAGATGGCTTCATCTTTGGAACCGTTTATCAATTCTACAACACAAAAGCTTGATCCAACAGAAGTATATAATGAAGTCATTGCAATTCCAGATCTTAGTCCAGATGAACAACTAAAGGCAATGTCTTGGTTTATAGAAAATGAGAAGCAGTTTCTCATGTTAAAGACAATTCCAACTGAGAGAAAGAAGGGAATGGTGTTGATGTTTATTTCACCAAGAGCGTAGACACATTTTATATTCAGTTGACATATTTAATTTTTGCTATTTTGTTGAAACATTGGTTGGGATGATTAGCTTCATTTTTTTAATTACGTGATTTATGTTTTTTTTTTTAAATTAGACAAGCTACAGTTGCAATTCTTTACATTAGTAACAATTGAGGTATGTGCTGTTAGACAATTTTTGTACTGCACAGGTCTTTCTAATTATATATATAATAATAATGTGTTGAACTATGCTAATTATTCCTATCCAGATTTTATATACAAGACTGTTGTAAAAAAAAATGTTGTTGGTTCTAAGTAAATTCTAATTCTGTGATGTTTGGAATTCTGTGATGACTATCCAAGCAGGTGAAATTGTAATTTCTGTCATTTCTTAAATTCCGCATATATGACATCCAAACGCTGAAATTTGCAATTGACGGAATTTTTAAATGATGTAATTGGAAATTCCGTCATTTACAATTTCCATGGAAATTAGAATTACTTCATCCAAACACACCATTTTAGATCTCAGTCTACCACAAAATTACATATGATTCGTAAGAATGTTCATTGGATTTTTGCTACAAGGGAACATGAGCTTTTGCTGATATGATACAAAAAATATCGTCAACAAAAGGATCAAAATTGGACGATTTTTTTTTTTAATTTGGCTTTTGAGAAACTTTTCATCTACGAAGACCTTTCCTATTGTGAGGCAATAATATACTAAAGAGTGCTACTATTTTCACAATCTGTTCTATTTTCCCATCCACCTTATTCAAAAAAATTTAAAGGCAAATTTACCCCTATGTAAAACAATTTCTAAGAGGACTTCCACCCTACGGGCAACAACAAGGCAAGGGCAAGGCAAGAGTCATCACCTATGTTGCATCGATCACGGATCTGAATATGGAAATACGATATGATACAATATGCCGATACGGCAAATCTCCAAAAACTAGGATACAGATACGGCACCGATACGGCGATTAAAATAATATAATAGAAAAATTGATATTTCATCCATACTATAATATATATAAAAAACAATTAATGCATATACAAAAAAATTAGTAGGCTACACCAAATTAACCACACAATAGCTTATTAAAGAATATATAGCCATCCCCACCCCAATATTACCAATTATCTAATTAATAACACAGCAACTTATTAAAAGAATAAGAAGAAAACCTTGACCTGTGTGAGAAACCCACCCAACCAAATGAATATGAGATGGAGATGGAGATGGCGACGGCGACAGGTGCGACGGTGATTGCTGGTGGGTTCTCTCTTCCTTCTTCCTCCTCCTCCTTCTTCTATTTTGGTTGTTGTCTGAATCGCCCAAAAGACCAAGCCTCTCAATAGAGGCAGGGTCTTTAAAATCCTAAGTTTTAAGTTTACATTTTAACCCCAAATATTAATAACTTTCAAAATCACCCCCAAATTACCCCTTGATGTATTGGTGCCATATTGCAAGCGTATCTTGACCATATCGATGGAGTATCGGAGCCATATCGTAAAGTCAACATGCCAAAAAAGTCTACGATATGCCACATGGCGTATTGGTGCCGTATTGTAACGGGGCCGTATCGGATATGAGCATAGCCCCAAAAACTTCCGTACCGGTGCAACAAAGGCTGTCACTATTCATGTGAATAGCGGCAGCCCTTGCATATTTTGTTTCCCTCCCTATGGGCAAGGGCAAGGGCAATTACTATTCACTTTAATTTATTTTCTATTTTTTATACTTGAACGATTAATTTTGATAAGATTTTCGGTTGCTAAGTGTCACTATTTATTATAAAATTCTCATTTCAAATTTCAGATTAAATTTTAGGATTAAATTTTCAGTTGCCACGTGTCCATATTTATTAGGGAGTTTCACTAAAACACCCAAAATGGGGGCTTAAATTATAAAAAAAACTCAAGCACTATTTAAACATATAAACACACCCAAAACCCATTATTACACACACTCAAAATCCATTTATAAACACACCCAAAAAGTTAACTTTGGGTTGATTTTGGGTGTGTTTTTATGTTTAAATAGTGCTTGGGTTTTTCTATAAATACATGTCTATAATTGGGTTTATTTATAAATTTGTATATTTATTATAACATACAAATCTCAAATTTCAAATAAGATTCTCGGTTGCCACGTGTCGATATTTATTATAAAATTCTAATCTCAGATTTCAGATTAGATTTTTACCCTCTAAAATTGCACCACGTGTCATCTCTATCTTCAAAATCCCTGTATAAAACTACACCCTCAACTCAGACCTCTCATACCATATCTCTCTATCCTTTCATTTCTCATATTTTACAAAACATATTCTACTCTCAATGTCTAACCTGAAGAGGGTGTTAGAGAGGCAAGAGCGAGAAGATGAAGAAATCAGGGGCAGACGTGCTGAAGAAGATCATGAGTTGGATGAAGAGGAGGATGAAGTTGTTTTTAGCGGCGGGTATGCTCAATCAATCAAGGAAACACCACCATGGTCGTGTCCCGAATGTGGACAAACATAGGCACTCTTGGGGTAAGAATCTCTTGGAAGATTACTTTATCCCAAATTTGTTGTATTTTATTTCTTATTTTTGAGGGAGATATAGAATGCAGCCTCATTTGTTCAAAAAATAAAATAAAATAAATCATGCATGATGTTTGCAATTATGGCACATACTTTGTTCAGAAGTATGATGCTATTAGGGTTTTCTGTCTTCTTTCGGAACAAAAACTTACAGCTTCTTTACGGATGCTCTCGTATGGGGCATCTGCAGACCAAGTGGATGAGATTACTAGGATGAGTAAATCAACTATCCTAGAGTGCTTGGTCAAATTTTGTAATGCAATAGAAACTCTCCACACGAAGGATTACCTATACAAACCTACGCCTAGGGACCTCTAAAGGCTTCTACAAAAAGTTTAGGCTAGAGGTTTCCCAGACATGATTGGAAGCATCAACTACATGCACTGGCAGTGGAAGAATTGCCCAACTGCTTGGCAAGGAGATTATGGGAATAGGAAGGACAAAAAAAGTATCATTCTGGAGGTTGTTGCATCATTCAATACTTGGGTTTGGCATGCCTTTTTCGGAGTTGCGGGATCTCAAAGCACGATGCGTACTTGGCCAATCCCCAGAATTCAACGATGTGTTGAGAGGTCATTCCCCCCATATCATGTATCAAATCAACAATACCATATACTCGGGTTGGTACTATCTAGCTAACAAAATTTATCCGAGGTGGAAGACATTCGTCAAAACAATTCCAAATCCTTAATTGGAGAAGGAAAAAAGCTTTGCTGCCTTTCAAGAGGGTTATAGGAAAGATGTGGAAATTATTAGGGGTGCTACTCGTATGTTTGATGAAGAGATGCTACAAAGCATTATGATGACTTGCATCATCCTCCATTACATGATTGTGGAGGATGAGTATGATTATGATGCCCTTGAGATGTTCGAACCCGATCCCATGTACATGACATTGACAAGAATTTATGAACTGCCCGTGGGAGCAAATGGACAACCACTGGAGCACGAACTGTTGATTAGGGACGGTTGTTACAACAACCATATGATTGACCATTATATGGAAATGCTATCTTTTTATGTTCACGAGAGACGTCAAGTTGACTTGATCGAACACTTATGGGTGATGAAAGGCAATCACGGTGGATGAAGTCAAGTTTAATGATTTGTTTGGAATTAAGCTTTGTTTTTAATAATGGTTTGTTTTAAATTATGCTTTATTTTTAATTATGCTTTGTTTTGTGTGTAGTTTGTAATGAATTAAGGTTTGTTTTGATGTATGAAATGTTTAATAAATAGCTATATTATTTAATGCTTTCTTTATTCAATAAAAGAGAAACAATACAACAAATTAATACATATGACAACTCTTTCAATACAACCTAATGGTTTTGATCATTTAACCAATTCGTGTTGCTAGGTCCATTATCATGGAAATGTTTTCTTCTCATAACATCCCTTCTTTTAGCTTCTAATAGGACTTGGTTTCAGAAGACATATGGCTCGTATCCACGACCATAATTTTCATCTCTTTGTCCTCTATGTCTTGTTGCTATGCCTGTTGCCTTTATGTTGCATATGCTTCATATCGTGCCTTGTTAGCTTCATCTCTTTTCAAGTCTTTGTCAATTCTTAGTGCGCCGTTGATAGCAATTTTCTCCAAAAAATTTGCACATTCAGTGTTCGAAGTGCTCCCTTTCTTGGTCTTTGCCGCCTTTCTCCCAATAAGCCTAAGCTCACGTTGGATTGGTGAATCTTGATCCATTGTGGAGTCCAATGACGAATCTAATGCTTGTGAACCATGGAGCGGTGTCTCATTCAACACAACCAGACAGGACCCGCCCCGAATTTTCTCGAAAATCGAGGACGGATCTCGCCTTAATCTGACATCACCCGATGTCGGGCCCACTTACTAAGAATCGAGACTTTCTACCAAAATTTTGGCAGAGTCTCCCCTATAAATTGAACATTTCCCAAACTTCAACCTGCTCAAAATTCACAGTTTAACAATCCCAACCAGCAGCATGCTTTAAAGCAAATAAACAGTTTACAACAAAGGCCTCTGGCCTCACAAATGACACCCTACGCGGGCGATAACCGAGCATGTCTAAAAATTTCAGTTACAATAAGAGCGAAGTTCAACATAAATGAAATGATGAAAGAGTTCCTACAAAGGCTCAAGATTCGGAAGCATACGATTGGCTCATTCTGCAAGCTCAGTCAACTCTTGGTGGGGCGGAAAATAGAAAATTGTGAGTGGACAAAAATACAGTTTAGTTCAGTGTAAACCAACATAATATAACCTCGCCGTTAGAAAACCATGCAAGAAATCCAAATGCATCCCAAAACCATCATAATCAAGTATATATATATCACATCAAAACAATACCGGATGCCAAGTTCGAAATCCATAAGTAACGCTTCACAAACCCACCATTCAAAACTTATAAATCCCACAACTAAACTCTCGAAAGCGTACCCATTCACATTACCAGCGAGGAAGTATCCTCACCGAGAAACAAGAACGAATGAGTAGTTATATATATACATACATAATAATATATAATATACTAATATATATATATATATAATATATAATATAACCAACACCTAGTTGTACCGGGGAAACAATCCAACTGGGGGATTGTTTGACTAGTCCACATGGCGAGTCCACATAACAAAAATTCCTTAATTCATCATGTGGCTAGGAACGAGCCGTCCAACGGGGACTAACTCTCGGCCAGCACGTACAGCCGAGACACTTAAAGCTCGTGACGTCATGATCCTACGTCGCGCAGACTACCCAATCAAGGGTCTACAGCAACATCCCGTCAAGGATGCCCTGGGTTCCGACAATTCCAAGTATCTCAAGTTTCCGTATCCATGTTCCAAAATCGGAGGAGGTACATAGGGTAGTGCTTAAAGCACTCCAAACTGACATTCTATGCTCAAACATTTCCACAATCTCAGCTCCACAATCCAAGTACCCTGCACATAGACAAGATACTCAAATATGTCAAAACCCAAAATATAATGCCAAAGCTTTATAAGAACATCAAATTTGACAATCACATATATAATATATCCAATATACCACTTAAAACAATATGCAATATTTTTCCATCAATAAAACCATGCTTAAGATTTGAAAACAAAGTCCACTCACAAGTAGTCCCACACTGCTTGACCCTGAGAGGGTCTCGTCTGCTGCGTATGCGTGGTTGGAGTACCTATTCCAGAATACGAATACGAGATTAACACAAAGCGTTTCGAAAGAGAATTTTAAATTAAAATCCTAGTTTCCCGGGTTTCTAAAGAGTGTACAAGGAACGAGACAAATTGAAAGTTCCTAAGGGTTCCACAAGGTTTAGGATACGCGTCCTGCAAGTTTGGTTCGAAACGGATGGTTAGATCGCTCACGATCAGACGGTTATCACAAAACGTAAACTTTAAGTTATTGAATCGGAACATCTGGGGCTCCGATTCATGATCAGGAAATTCCTACACGATCCTCGGAAGGTCTAGAGTAACATACATTGGAATGGAGTCGATTCAATGGTCCGAACATATCGAACCCGGATAATGCACAATATGTGATATTCGATCGACGATCAAACGATAACCAAATTGAAATTCGAGAATACCATTGCACTCGGAACACCACAAGGATCATTTTAGAACAAAATGGCAGACCAGCATTGTTCCCACGCGCCGGCAGCGCATGGCTGCCCAAAGAGATTTTCGGTGGCGAAAAAACTCCAAACCGCCAGCCAAGACTTCCAGGTTAGGTAAATCACATGCAATGGAGCAACTTTTGTTCTTAGACCTACCCAAAAAGTCGATGGAAGTGGCAGAATCGGAGGCCAAACTGGCCAAAACTTACATCGCTTATAAATGTTTCAAAACTCAGAAATTAATCCTAAATACCACAACCAGCAGCTAGAGCATGTTGAAAGGATAGAAATGCATACCAAGTTCGACATAAATGGTGGCCGGAAGTGTGAGAACGAGTGGCCGAAAGTTCATTGAAAAACTATCCAAAACCGCTTCGAAATGAGCCCACTACGTGTCTATGAACTCATCTCAGTACAATCTATCCAAAAATACCAGTCATTGCCCGAAAATCTCTCCAGATAAGAAAATGTCTGAAATACCCCTACCCCAAGGGTAATTTCATAAATTCACAATTAATAGAATTAAATACTTCGAATAAGGAAATTAATTTGGAGTCGGGGTGTTACACAACCTGCGGACCCGTGGAAATAATTTTTAATCTTGAACAATTCTTCACAACGTCCCAACATTGGTTATTGATGAAACTTTTTTTGCCTTGGACAATGGTGACAAGACTCGCCCCGAATTCCTCGAAACCCGGGATGAATCCTATGGTATTTCTAACATCATACGATACCGGGCCCACTTACTATAGAAACGAGACTTTCTGCTAAAAGTTCGGCAGAGTCTCTCTTGAAAAATGGATATTCTCAAAAATTTTAAACCTATCAACAATATTTTTAAATCTCAACCGGCAGCATGCACAAGATAACAACATGCAATTAACATCAATGGCCTCCAGCCTCATAACCAAACATTTTCTAAAATATTCTAGCTTTTGAACTCATTGTAAGTCCATACAATCGTAACACTTAATGAAACAGTACTTAGAGAAGACCTTTCTTATGCCAATATTCAATTCCCCACATAAAACAGTACAAGCACATTTCAAACAATTTATTTTGCAGCTGCACCTAGGTTAAACCCCAGGCTACCTACATAACCTTTTGTGAGGGATCAAGCCATACATAGTTCTAAGTCAACACTCAACATTCAGATAATATACAATTATTTAAAGTGAAGACAACGATTAAATTTAGATTCAAATATCAACATCAAGTTTGACAAGGCATCCACTGAATACTTTATAAGTTCTTTTCCTTTTATCAGTTCATTCCCACAATCATACCCTATCTAAGGCGTATGTTGCCGAACAAGACTTTCCAAACTACAAATCAGATGTTCATACCTGTGCATAGTACTCACGAAACACCTGTTCAAGAATCACGACCGGAAAACATATCCATATATATATATATATATCAATACACACACATATGTATGTATGTACATATGTATATTTATAAATATATATATATATCTCAGTCCACACACCCCACACCATCAACATGTATCAGGGGAAGAACAATCCAATCTGAGGATCGTTTGACTAGACCACATGGAGGAATCCTCAACAACTATGTGGCTAGGGAAGAGCGGTCCAACCAGGGGATTGGGTCATTAGCACGCACAACATAATCCTCAATACTTGTGTGCTTATGACAAGTCCAACGCGCGCAAACTAACCAGCTATCAATTTTCATGTATCCAAATATCCATGTCCACTGTTTCCAAGTATTAGTATTCAAGGGGAGCTACATATGATAGTACACATCATGTACCAAGGAAAACAATCCAACAAGGGAATCGTTTTGTTGAACTACACGGAGGAATCCTCAACAACCATATGGCTAGGGACGACCCGTCCAACTAGGGGATTAGGCTCACCATCACGCACAACAGAATATTCGTGCACCTGTAACAAGTCTTAAACATGCAGACTACCTTGCTAAGAGTCTACGATAACACCCATCAAGGGTGCCCGGGTTCCGACATACCCAAACCATATCCACAGTTTTCCAAGGAAGCCCACACATCGGAAAATCCAACGCCAAGTGTAGGTATCGTGACCAGGGAATGTACATATGATGGTGAGGTTTATAACCCTTATATAAATATTATAAAAATAATATTCCATTCCTTAATTCAATTTTCCCCAAATATTTATTCATAGTATGGAAAGTAAACTCTCAAGCACATATTCCATAAAGACCTAAAAATAATTCAAATAGTAATCAAAGGGAACTGATTTTCCCACTCCCATTTTATCCACTTATACTCCCTTTAAAAAAAAATATTTTTTTAATTACTTTTGTTCTCTTTTGTTCGTTCTCTTTCCTATTCTACCCTTATCTTACTTCACTTTTATATTATTATTTTTCCTACTTGCACTTCATTTTTAATATTATTTTTCAATGGATAGATGAATTCTTTAAAATTAATTTTTTACTAAACAAGGCAAAAATATTTTCCCCAGCCCCAACAACCCCTCTCTTTGTCAAACCCCTCCTCCTCCCATCACTACACTTAGGCCCACCACCCCACTACCACCCAATCCACCACTGCACTGCCCTCTAGCCCCAACAACATCAATGGCTCGCTCTCCCTCGACTCCTTTTCTCAACCCCTCTCTCTGCAAATTAAAAAACCAAAATTTTATTTTTCATCTCCAAAGCCAACTTTATCTTTTTTATCTCCAAAAGCAACATCAGTCAAAATCATGTTTTATTCCCACCAAATTCTCAAAAGTCTCTGACTTGTTGTCCTTCCTTGGAACATTTTTGCTAAGTGATAAGAAAGGGAAATTTCTAATGCTCGGGTATGAAGTTTTTCGCTTCAAGTAAGAAGCTTTACACTCTGTGATTCAGCTCAACCAATTAAAGCTTTCTCAACCCACCCTCATGCCCCACCCCACATGCCACCCACCTACCAATAGCCATCGCTACCCCAACGTAGCCAACCACAAACGACCTTATCGTCCCACCGATAGCCACACTCAAACCCAAAACTTTTAAAAAAACCTGGATGGTTTTTGACGAAAGAGCGGGGAAGAGAGAAAAAGAGGGAGAGGAAATGAGGAGGGGTGGGCTTGGTCAGGAGAGAGAGAACACGGAAGAGGTGCCTTGTCACCTAGGGTAAAATAGGAAAGAGAAAGAAAAGAAAAGAAAAAAATTGATTAAAAATATTAAAAAATAAAAAGGAGTGCAAGTGAAGAAAAAAGGAATGGGAAAATCATCTCCTTAATCAAAACTTATTTATACTTAATTTCCATAAAATACTATATTCCACAATTAAAACCATAGATTTTCGTAGATAACCCGATATCACCCACTCCATATACTTTAATAATAATAATAAATAATAGCCTTTAGAGATCCCATATCCTTAGTAACCCATATTGAATCAATTTTCAATCAAAACTCATTATGCAAGAAATTCCATATTAAAAGAACGAAGTACACTAAAAAACAAACGTCCATTTATTTACTAATAATCATAGCTAAGACCCAAGACTCACTTTTTCACAACCCATGGATCAAGTATTCCATGCTCATCCATTCCATACCTTCAATTATCAAACTAATATCAAAGAATTCCATACGATACTATAAAACAATCTCATAATCCCAACATAATTAACATAACTCAAATAACAGTCAAGACTAGTTAATAAGGTCATTCTTGTACTCCTCGAAGACTCACACTCAACCGAGGGGTCAAACTGCCCAAACTTGATCAACCGGGCCCGCAAGACCCATGACCTCCGATTTCTGATCCGAAAGTTCCTTCGGGTTCAACATGGTTTATTATACATGTCCTGCAAGTTTGGTCCGAATTGAACGGTCGGATCACTCGCTATGGCATGATCGGACGGTTATTATTAACCTAATCTTTGAATTATTGAACAGAAGCATCTAAGGCTCTGATTCGCGATCCACGAATTTCTACACTATCCTAGATGTGCCTAGATCAACATATATGAAAATGAAGTCGATCCAACAGTTGGAACATATCGAACCCGAATAACGCCTAATAGGTGTAATCTGATCGATAGTCAAACGGTAACCAAATTCAAATCCGAGCATACTCATACACACCTGCAACACGTGGGTACCCAGAGTAAATTCCCCCGATCGGAAAATCTCCAAACCGTCAGTCAAGACCTATGCCAAATGATCAAGCACATCAAGAGGAGTAAGTTTCATGTGTGTCGAAGACTAGTTTGCCCGTTAAAGCAATGAACGATTTTCTCTTCGAAAACCTAGAAAGTTTTGGCCTTGGATTCAATGATTTCTACATGAAATTGGGTCGGGTCCTTTAGGGAAATTACAGAGGGAGGGTAGGGAGTATTTTGGATGTGATACCACTACTGGGAGCGGCCGGAAAAACCCACAAAAGTTCCGGCTTTGAAACAGCGGGTTTTGGCCTCCCCTTTCATTCAATTTTTTGGTTTTATTGCTTGGAATCAAGTCTGGAAATTGGTATGAATGTGAAGAGGAGAGAGAGATGAAGAGTTTGCAAGTTGTGGCTCCGGTTTTGGTGGCCGGATGGTGGAGATATCTCGTTTGAAATCTGTTGTTTGTGGAGGCGAAGAGAGGTAGATTCATGAGGGAGAGAGAGAGCGAGAGAGAGGAAGAGGGAGAAACAGGAATCTAATATTTTAAAAATTAAACTTTGAAATATTTACTGTTGTGCCACTTCCGTAGATCATAACTTCTTCATTACAACTCCAATTTGAGCCTACTATGTGTCTACAAACTCATCTCAACGCGGTCTATGTCATGGTGCCATTCAATTCCCCAAAATCCTTTCAGATTAAAAAGTGACCAAAATAACCCTACTCCAGAGGACAATTTGTAATTTCATAATTAAATTAAAAAAATAATTAAATTGCGTCGGGATGTTACAAATGGCACCGAACCACATTTGTGCTTGAATAATTTATTTAAAAAATAAAATTGAAAATGCAAGAAAATATAAATAAAAAATGTGAATTAAGTAAATTGTTGGCCATGTGAATGAAGTAAAATAATACTAAAAACAAAGAGGGCCAGCAGATATTAAGCAGCCCAATACCCCCTCCCCAAATTTGTTTCAAATATAATTTCACCCAATAAATCTATCCTTACAAACTCCTCCCAAGCCTAACCCTCCACACCAAAACCACCACCACCACCCACACACCGGCGACCACCGAATCCTGTTGGTAGTAAGTCTCCCAATTTGTTTTGGAATTTTGATGTCTCCCTTAAATTTCAAAGTAATGTTGATTTTTCCATTAATTATGAATTATAATATTATAGTTTCATTTTCATGAGATTCTTTTGTCTAAATTATTTTTTTCGACATTTTATACGTTAATTCCTAAAATAAAAATTTCTGGATCCGCTACTGAGTGTGGTTATTTTTGAATCTCGGTTTAGCACAGTTAAAAGCACAACAGATTGTACTAGTTCTTGTGCCCGAGCTGCTGGGCTTGGTTGTCCTTTGGGCAATTGTTTTTCTTTCTTTTGAATGCAGAAATTGAGGTATTTTTTTCTTTTTTGGTTGAAGTTCTAATTGGAATGGGAAGTATACCTTTACTTTTGTGAATTTAATAACATTTGGTTTTTTAGTTTTTCATTTTTTATTATTCAAGTTTTAACTTTAATTCAAGGCATGGATAGTAACAGTGGTACTTCAATTATGCTGACTGTGAGATACCCATGTGTTGACATACGTTATAATTTGTTCAGAACAAAAAATAGAAAGAGAAATACGTTAATTTGTAGTTTTCCTATTGGAATTCTCGATTATGCCCTTCATTTGGTTGCTTAGAGGTTTGAGGAAAATATTTGTTTTGTGGGTCTTTATCTTTTTTCGTTTGAAAATTGTTTTTTTTTTTTCTTTGTGTTCCTGAAAATGTACGAAGTGCATGCCAATAATTATTATTTTTTGTGATATACAGGATCATGAGAAATTACTCCACTTTGACAAAAGTAGACTGGAGTGCAAGATATCATGCATATTACTTGAATTCATGCATATTATTTGAACTTTCACATAATACAATATTCACAAGAAATAATACAATATGAAACAACATATGCTTTTGGATCGGATTCTTCATGCAGCCCGATGTGTAATTTTCATAATTTTACCCCATCGTGTTTTTCCGATTACTTTCATAAGCCCATTCAGTCTTTCATTAGAGAGTACAAGATATCCCATAGATATTCCAATTACCAACCCAGATGCATACCCCATCAACACTACCTTCCAATCAAATCCATTTACATTATCCAAATCATCTTCTTGTTGTAATGATGATGGCGGTGATGGATGTGGAACACATGTTTTGGAAAGTGGAAATCCACATAATCCAACATTTCCACTATACGAATTATTTTCAAATGTATCAAATTGTTTGCCAGTAGGTATGGGCCCCACAAGTCGGTTTTTCGAAACATTGAACTTTCCAAGTGATGTCAAATTTGTCAATTGCTCCGGAATCTCACCAACAAGCGCATTTGAAGAGAGATCCAACCATTCAAGATTGCTCAAATCACCAAACGAGTCTGGAATTGTACCTGTAAGCTCATTATGTGAAAGGTTAAGCCCCTTCAATGACTTAAGTTTGCTGATTACATTTGGAATTTCTCCACTAAAACTGTTGTTTGAGAAATCAATAGTAGTGAAGAAAGTCTGGATCTTCGCCATTTCAATTTCGATGCCTTTAATTGCTACTACCACAGTGTCCTCACAATATTGTTCTCCCATATATTTCAGTTCCTGTTTTTGTAAGTTTTTCATGGCCGTCAAATGCTCAAAATATTTTGTTGGCAAAAGACCACTAAACTGATTGTTGGAGAGGTCCATGATGCGCAAGTTTTGGAATGGAAATCTAGTTTTCGGATTACCTATTCCACCATGGAATTTGTTCGACCTCAACATAAGAACTTGCAACTTTGGATGAGATTCCAGCCAATTGGGGAATGTGTCATGAATTTTGTTTCTTGCAACGTCTAGAATTTCCAACTCTCTACATGTGAGCAAAGACAACGGCAATGGCCCTTCCAACTGGTTTCCATTAAGGTTAAGATTCCTCAAAACATTCCGTGTAGAAAAGGTATTAGGAATGATGCCATCAAATTTATTCTTCCTTAGATCCAAAACGGAGAGCCTCTGACTGAAGTTCCCTATGCATTGAGGAATTTTACCACTCAATCTGTTATAAGACAAATCAAGTATTTGAAGGAAACTCAGGCTGCAAATAGTTGGAGGAATCTCTCCAATTAATTGGTTGTTTGATATGGTAAAGTAAAATGTGGAAGGTGGTGGAATTGGAAGCTTTCCTTGAAGTGAATTGTTGCGAAGGTCAAGATATTGAAGATTTGTCCACCGAAGTTCTACAGTGCCCGTCAAAAAGTTGTGAGAAAGATCTAAATACGTCAATGACTCTTTGCCCACATCCAACAACCATTTGGGAAGGTCGCCTTGAATTCGGTTGTGGGAAAGGTATAACGCTTCCAAGTTTGGTGAGGCTCTTAGAAAGTATGGGAACTCACTTATGTTACAAAACGAAAAATCTAGTGTCCTAAGTTCAAGCCAGGTGCTGTTACTCAAATAGTTGAAACTCAAGGATAAATGGTTAGAGGAAAGATTAAGCCTAACAAGACTCTGGAGTTTTGAAAACTTTTCGAACTCCACTGTTCCACTCAAGTCATTGGATGATAGATCAAGCCATCCAAGGTTCACTAGCTCATAGATTGATCTTGGAATCAGGCCATGCAACTTGTTATAACTTAAATCAAGCTGTGACAAAGAACGAGATTGGAACTCAAAGATATTACCGCTGAGTTGGTTGCTTCCGAGGTTTAACTCCTCCAATGATGGCAAGCTTCCTAACCAAGATGGCATCGTTCCGTTGAGTGAGTTGTTATATAAAGTGAGCTTGGTTAGGTGTCGAGGAATAGGTCCCACCAGTTGCCCTTTTGAAAAGTCATATAAAGAAGAGATCCCTGATGAGTTGCGCACAACTTCTGGAAATTGACCCACAAAATTGTTGCTACTAAGATCCAAGTCCTCGAGTCTCTCAAGGTTTAGAAGCGACCATGGAATATGGCCACCAAAACCGTTATATGAGAGGTCCAACAACATGATTTGTGTGAGGTTACCAAGCGATGCAAGATATGATCCTACAAAAGTGCAATTTCTGAGAAACAAATATCTCAAAGACCTGAAGTTTCTGGTGAGATGATGCCAATCTACTGAGATTCTAGTATCAGAGAGGTCTAAGCTTTCGAGTGGACTGCTCCAGTTAGACTTGGGGAAATAACCTGTGAGGTTATAGTTTGAACCTAAATTCACTTGTCGAAGGTTTGGTGGGTGGAAAATGCTCTGTGGGAATTTTCCTTGCAAGTGGCAATGAAAGAGTATAAGAGTTGTCAGCGAAGAAGACAGATTGTTAAAGGAATCAAGTACAACTGATGACATATCAACTGCAGCCAGATCAAGCTCCCTAAGATTGGTTAGGTTTTGAACAATTCTGTTCAAGCTAAGAGTATCTAGTGTCACAGCAGCTTGGGAGAGATTGAGTGAAACCAAGTTGGAAAGGTGGGAAATTTCTGAAGGGATTGGGCCACTGAAATTGGAGTCAGAGAGGTCAAGGTGAGTCATACTTACAAAGCCACCAAACTGGGAGGAAATTGGGGAGCCTCGAAAATCATTTCTTCAGAGGTCTAGCCGCCTGAGATGGCGAAGAAAGAACAAGCTGTTGTTGGAATGGATACTGCCTTGAAGCCCACCGAAATGAAGGTTGAGACTGATCACACGACCAGTCATCTTTTCACAAGTGACTCCACTCCATGCGCAACAATTCTTGCCTTTTTGCCAAGAAATTGTCCTATTAGAATAGAAGGAAAGAGTATGAATAGAAAAGGCCTTCTTGAATTGAAGCAAAGCATAGCTATCATCAGGATGACATAAATGCATTGAAGAAAAAGAAGAGGAAGAGGAAGAAATAGATGATGATGAACAAGTAGAGTTAAATTGACAAGTAGTAAAGAGCAGGAAGAGGAGGCACAACCAACCCATCTTTCCTTCAAAATCTAAAAAAAAATTTGTGAGCAACTCTATAATGGAGACGTTGATTTTATAACAAGTTTCGTCAACAGTGATTTATCTGTAATGTCAGATATTTGATGCAAAATCATCAGCAAGCATCTGTTGACATCGAGGGTGAAACATCTTTTGGAAAATTTTGCAAACAAAGCTTTGATTTGATTGGCCTTGACGCTGATTGACATTTGCTTGGCCTTTTGTCACAATCTGTTAATGAACTTTGACAGCAAAGTCATGTACACAGGATAATTAACAATTGTAAAAGGGAACTAGATTTTTATTTAAGGCCACAACAGAAGTCCAGCCGGCGTGACGATAAGGTTGTCCCCTGCCTGCGTTAGTTTTCACAGATGATTATCATTATTATTATTATTTTGGTAAATATTGTGAAGTGTCTTCACACCAGAAAGTGTGGGATTAATTCCCGCTCGATGTTCTGCTTGCTTTTGACCACAAAATGCTCCTAACTGACTTTGAATTCCTGCCAATGGTGACAGCTGAAGATGGTAATTTGTCAATTGCACCGCACCTTGTAATTACATATGATTTTTTCAATTGAGATGATTCAGTATCTATATTCTGTTGACAAGATATGATGAACACCTGAGCTGATTCTTTCTTGCGTTTATTCATCTAATTGGAAAAAACTTGCGCCAAGTCACCACTAAGTTTTGCTTGTCTTTTCACTGTCTGTCGCTACCCTTAGGCATTTGGTGGGCATCACTCTCAACTATTTTCGGTCGATTCGATGAAAAAGGGAATAGCTTTAACTTTATGAAAGGGGGTGCAACTTTTTTTGGGTGAAATGACAGGTGCAACTTTAACTTTACGAAAGGTGCAACTTTAACTTTATGACTTGCCATGTTTATCGCACTCATTAGCCAAATTTAACTTTATGCGTGTGCAAGAGCTTCTCGTGCCTTCCCTTCACTAGCCAGATTCCTAAACATCGGCTCTTCTCAAGTACCTGCATATAAATAAAACATAGAAAAGATTATATTAAAAACTTTGAAGAAACACTAGTCTCAAGAAATAATGGATGTACACTTATCACATATTACTTAATTTGGTAGAGATTTAATTCTTATATTTCCCTCTTTAAATCCAATTCAACAATTTTCTTTTAAAATCCAATTCATCTCACCTGCTACTCAACAAATTCTAAATGTCTTCCTTAGCTTGCAAGCTCTTCAAGCAGAGTCACCTCATCTACATCCAAGTAGATTCATCTTCTTCTTTTTTTTTTTTTTTTTAAAAAAAAAATTGGTTGGAAGATGAACTTCATTTTAAGACCTCACCCAAAATAGGGAGGGCACTATGACAACAAACAAAGCAACCCAGTAAGGAAGCCAAAGAAGCTATCTAATCTGTACTTTCAAATAAACAAGAACAAACAAACTGTCCCAGATAATGATATCAACATATAAACAAAATTGGGTGGAGAGGCGAAAAGACTAGTCGAACCCTGATCCCTTCTCTCCTTGCCGACAACCTCCTCCCTTCCACCCATTTTCCCCTTCCTCTCCTCATCTCCCCTTCTTTTTCTCCCATATTTTCCCTTCCTCTTATCCCCTCTTCTCCTCCCATTCCCTTCCCTAGATAGTCTAGATCTGTTTGTATGTTTGTTTTGTTTGATTATTTTTGCAGTGTTCTAGGTGGCTGGTGTTGCCTTTGTCTCAGCGGTGGTGACAGTAGTGAAGCTGGATTGTGTCTCTTCTATGGAGAATTGTGATACCTAGTGGCTGATGTTTTGTCTATGTTTCAACGGCGGCGGCAACAACGACGCTAGTGGTAGTTGTTGGGATGTGGTGCTTTTCTCTACTCTGCGCCAACAGAAGAACTATGCTTGGTCATATAAGGTTTTCTTTGTCAGGTTCTGAGTTGAAATGGAGTGCTTCTCATGGGGTCCTCTTTTATTGTTGTTTCTGTGTTCCTCCTATGTGTTCTCTCCTAGTTTCTGCTATGATATATGCCTTGCAGTTTGTGTGGGTGTCAAAGGACTACGATTTTGCTCATAGAAGTTTCCTTTTGACAGTTGGGATGTTTTACGGTCCTCTCATGTGGGTTTACTATTTGGGGTTTCTACGGTCCTCTCATGTGGGTGTTGGAGGTCTTTGTGCTAGTTTTCAGTTTTAAATTTTTTTCTTTTATTGTAATGTTCCAAAGTGACCTGAAAGGGACTCTCTTGTTAGTCTATGAGATGTGTGGTAGTCTTTCATCTTCTGAGGTTTGTCCCATGAGGTTGTCCTAGGAAGGTTTTAATGAGGCCACTTTATCATGTCCCTTGTTTTAGACAAAACTAGCTGCATTAAGCGGAGCAAAACAACCCAGTAAGCAAAACATCATCAAACTAAGGAAAAACTAATCCACCACAAATCAGCCACCACAAGCCAACCACTAACAGAGCAGCACCAAAGCAAGGGAAACATAACAAAGAGACTGGAAAGAGGTGGTGCGAGCACCTGAGCAGTAGCTCTACACAAATTCCACGATGTTTGCGATTTCTCGCTTTGCTGGATCGATGTCTGAGTAACAATCAGCCCGAGAATCTCCATCTCTACTAAAGTCGTATACACCAATACACCTAGAGGAGGAAGGCAGGAACCGATCGAAGGACAGCCATGGGACAACACTGAAAGGATTGGAATTGGGGAGATATGGGGGAGTAAAACGGAAATGAGGCATATAGGCCCTAGAAAAGAGGCATAAAGCCCCAGCAACGAGCATGAAAGCTCCAACGCATCACCAACTCCTCACAATAAGAGAGTTTCGGACCTGAACCTCAAGAGAGAAACAAACCAGGGTTGGTAGGGAAGGGGAGGGGACAAGGCCTCCTCCCTTTCAAAGAGATTAAACTGTGCGAAAAGTTGGGAGATGGCTAGCTTCTAGGTTTTGGAGAGAAGATAGGAATTAAATCCATCTAGAATAGGGAATTTGTTCTCCTAATGTGATTAGGATTTGACTTTTGATGCATTTCCTTTGACCAGACCAAACGCCACCAATCCCAACAAAAATAGCTAACTTATAATTGAATTAACACAATATTTTGGTGCCTCATAACTGCCCAAGTTCGTTCAAAAGCTTGCTTTCCAAGAATGGTAACTTGTGATGCTAAGTTGTCAAAACTCGCGCATAATGTCAGCACTAACCCACTGGTATTAAAACTGATGTAACTTCCCGTAGAAAACTCAAAAGCATGAACCGTAAAATTCTCCAGAAACTAGACTTCCTGAGCCTTCCAAGCATATAAAGCACATTATCTTGTTCTTCCTGAGCACATAAAGTTAAATCTGTAAAGTTGACCCATCTGCACAGGCAGTTTCACGAGTTCCAAATTTCTGCCTTCTTTGCTCTTTTTCATCATATTTTTCTCTTTTTAGCTCCAACTGAAATTTTGGGACGATTTCCTATAAAACTCACACTAAATACATCAAAACAACCAATTTCACGTAAGAAACTAATGCAAATCATAGGAATAGGGTATAAAAAATAAGCACAAATATGGAGTTATTAGTGGGTAAGCTGGATATACAACTTGAAGATTGGGTGATGGTGGATTGTTCTACCTCCTTAGGGATACGATCCTATACAATATTCTCTTACCTGGTTGAGTCTGATGGGAAATTCTTATTGGCACTTTATCATCGCGATCGTGGCTAAGGTTATTGGCATATTTACCAGCTTGATTCATCACGAAAAGATTGGACTAGAGTTAAAACTTTGGGAAAGAGAGTACTGTTTTTGAGGCATATCGTCCTCAATTGCCAGTCTAGCAATCGGGGTGGCGAGTGAATTTGCAAACATGATATTTTGGCGCAACTATGATGGTTGTTACGATTCTTATACTTGCAAAACAGAAGGAGAATGGAGAGGTAATCAAAGATTTTATCCTTTTGATAGCATAGCAAACGTAGATGTTGAACCTTTTGAATTTTTGTATGATGATATTCAGTTGTTGTTTTTATTGTATTTATATGGCCACAGTCAATTGTCTATCTTAAGTTGATTCATATATTAATATTCTTAGTACCATTCACGAACTTAACTTATCATACTATTGATTTTATGTTTTTTTATTATATTTTTTATTTAAAAATTCTGGGATTGTATTCATAATTTACCCAAAAAATACACTAGCAGCAAAGGGCCAAAATGCTACTAGCCAAAAATTATGGGATTTTATGTATGCTATTTCGTACTTTCGTACTCTTTTTTATACAAGAAACAACACATTTTGAGACGCTTTCTTAGCCTTTAGGGGCATGTTTGGGAGGCCTCACTAGACAGGACAACCTTAAATAGTACTTCAAACCCACATTTGGCAGGTAAGGCCATCTCCAATGCAAGGACTCAAACCCAAATTATCCCCCAAAATCTTTCCCAACTCAACAAAATGAAGGACCCAAAATTTGGGAATACCCAAATTTGGACCCAAATATGGGTCCAAGTATTGCCTGGACCCCATGCTGAGGTGGCAGAGCCCATGTGCTTCAAAATTGGTGAGACCTCACTGGTGACATTTTCGATGGGTTTTGGCTGTGGCTAAAGCCATATGTTAGCACCACAAGCTAGAGCCGTTGGGCTTTCTTTCCTTTAAAAAAAAAAAAAATCAAATAGTATTGCTGGGGCCCACACGCATTGTGTTTCCAGCTCAAATAGCCATTGGATTTCAAAGAATCTGTTTTTTTTTTATTTTAACAATTCTAATAGTAACTTTAATTGTTTCAATCCTCATTTTGTGTTTTTAATTATGTTGTGTGTGTTTTTTTTTATGTGGTGTGTTTTTTTTATGTTGTGTGTTTTTTTATGTTGTGTGTTTACTTTTGGAATAAAATTAAATTTATGAAATTTCAATTTTTTTTAGGTCAAATTGTTTAAAAATTTAAATTATGATGTTATTTAAAAAGATTAAATGAAGAAAAGTTATCCCTAAAAAAAAAATTAGACTTAAACAATTCTTAAACAATTTAATAAAGTTGCGGACCTAAAATTTGAGTCCGTAGGGTTGGGAGAAAAAACAATTTGAGTCTGGATAAAACCCAAATAGTCACTTTTTAAAGGGAAAAATTTGAGTTTAGCCCTTCATGAGTTGGAGAAGGCCTAAGGGTACTAACTTAAATGAGCTTATATAGCCCAACAGTACAAAAATTGGCTCGCTCGCTCTTCCAATATAGCGAGCTTGAAACACGGTTCGCACAATAGCGAGCTCACTAAACAAAACATGCGAGTCCAACGCGATACAGTTTCTTCTTCTTCTTCTTCACTTAGACAAGAGTCTAGGCAATGGACGCCAAGTCCTCCACTTCCGAGCCCAAGTTCAACGAAAAATCTTGAAACCCAGTAATCGCGTTGAGATCTTGCTGCTGCTAATGGTCGCCGAATGCCAAGCTCTGGTCGTACATGTGGGTCAGGGACGATGAGGCTTGGGTCTCTGTTTGGCTATCAGAATAGCGCACGGTGTCGGCCTGAGCTCGGAAGGCAACGACCATGGGCTCCAACTTTGGGGGGCCTCAAATAGAAGCCATGATTCATTAAATTGACGCAATAGTTGAAGCAGCCATGGCAGATGCAGAGAGTGGAGAAGATGATGGTGAGCCATGAGATTGAGTTGAATCGTTCATCATATGAACAAATTGAGTAATGAAAAGTGATTAGGAAGAAAATTAGAGAAAGAATTGATGAAATTTGTGAGAGAATCACAACTGAAGAGTTTTTGGCAGGGAAGAAAATTTGAGAAAAAGGCAAAAATGAGGGAAGGATCAAAAGTCGTGAGGAAGAAGAGAACAGGAAGAAAGGAAAAAAAAAAACGGGCTGGGAAGGAAAGGTAGAAGAAAAGGAGGAAAAGGAGAAAAAAGATAAAAAATGAAGAAGAGATAAGACCATCTCCAATTGGGGCTAAACTCAAATTTTCACCCTCCAAAATACAACTATTCATGTATTTTCAGGACTCAAATTTTTTTTCCTCCAACCTTGTAGACTCATAATTTGAGTCCGCAACTTTATTAAATTGTTTAAGAATGATTAACCCATAAATTTTGTTTCTTGTTAATTTTTCTTGACATTATTTTTGTTTCAACACTCGTGATTTAATTTTCTAAACATTTTAACCTAAAAAAAATAAAATTCCAAAACATAATTGAATTTCACTTAAAAAATAAAAATAAGTACAATACCATACGTATGCCCGGAATAATTCGAACTCTTCATTGAATTATGTAAGTGTGTTTAAATTATCTAAGCATTTTTAAATAAACGACAATCATTAAATTTTGCCGTTGAGATTGCTTAAAATTAATCATGATTATTGATTACAAATATAGTTGTTGGAATATTTAAAATAAAACAAAAAAAAAAAAAACAGCAATATCAGATTTTTGGCACAAAGTTGCTTCAAACAGTGAACCAAACTGCCTAAGAACCATGCAAAGACATGGGCTTTAGTCAAAAAAATAATTAAAAAGCAGATTTTGGGCCCACAAAATTATCAGTCCAGGCAAAAAAGGGACTGAATTCCACCCAAGATTTGAGATTTCTCAAATTTCCACCCCCCAAAATACATGGGTTGGAGATGGTATTTGGAAGCTAAACTCAAAATTTGAGTTTCCACCCCAAGGGTTGGAGATGGTCTAAGATAGTTTAGCTTTTAAAAAATATTAAAATTTATTTGTTTTATTATTATTTATTTTTAGGTCAAAATCCTTAATTAAAAGTAAATATCAAATATTAAAATACATATTAGAATTTTATTTATTTATAATTAAATTTTATTATTAAAATAATTATTTTTTACTTCGACATAACTCCAAACATAGGTCTTCACTATTTTCACAATCCAGCTTCTTAGTCCAACGCAGCACCAAACATAGGTCAGATACTTAATCCAATTTAGTATAATCCGAGTTAATTCAAGACAGTCTCAGGATTTAGTTTAGTTCATGACAGTCCGCCATACCAAACGACCTCTAGATGTACAACAATCCAACTCTTGAAATGTATTTGTCAAAAACTGATTTCACTATTTTATTAATAGCATTAACTCTTGCATATAAAACGAGACAGTCTTCTCTTTTGTACTCATCCCCACTGTTCTCTTTCTTTTCAAACTCTATCTCCTCACTCTTTCTCTTCTTCTGAACTTTTGATTCAATAAATAAAGCTATGATTATGAACAAATCAAAGTACCAAATATTGGCGAATGAAGGTTGGTTGAGTTGGTAAGGATCATTCTTTTCGCTATCAAGGCCTAAGTTCGTGTCCTGTTGGCGACAATTCCTCTTGGTGGGTAATTTGTAAAAACCAAAAAAAGGGGGAAGACCTCCTTTGTAAGTCCTTTTTTTGGTATGTCTTGGCCCCGAGATGGGTAGCCTCCCTTCCCCCTAAATTTTGTTCACCAAAAAAAAAAAAGTACCAGATATTGAAAGGTGAACAAAATGATAAGAATTTCAGCACTTACTTCTCCCTTCCTCTCTTTCACCTCTTTCCTGTTTGAACTAGGCATGTAGTTTTTATTTGATTATATTTTTCATGATCATGACAAAGTTTCAGTGGTTAGCTGGCAATCATCCCTTAATTGAATTAAAGAGAACTTTCTACGTGAGACCATATCGCATATGACTTCAATCAAAATAGAGAGAAACTCTGTTACTAATTTTTTAGATAAATAATATTTTTCAAAATTTGTTACAGTCTCATTAGCAAGTTCAATTGTCACGTCCCCATTTTTTATTTGGACAAAAATTCAATGGATGTCCAAAGACCAGTTTGAGTGCAAAATAGAAATCCTCTTCCTCTAGAAATGTACTGCAAAATCCCAATGTTAATTTTCCATTTCTCTTGGCCACAACGTGGTAGACTTTTTAGCCGAACACACAACCTTTGTTTAGTTACAATGGTGAGCTCTTTCTTTTGGGGTGCAATGGCGGGCTTAAAGCCTATAATGTACAGAAGAACCTAGCTCTATGTTGAAGCATAAAATTGAATAAAACGTCCCCACTCGAACCTTATGGAAAATGTACCGAAACTAGGAAAAAAAATATATCTTAGCCAGAAAAGAATCTTTTCCTTGATTGCCAAGGTAGAAATCCACCTGGAATTTTTTTTCACGAATAATTATAAATAATAGTAAGAAACGGAGTTTTTCAACCCCTTGAAAATCACTTGGTAAAGCAAAAAAGATCTGCACTTATCCACGACGTTTGATGTAAGTTCCATGTCAAAAACTTCACAAAGTACAACATATAACAAGTGTTCGTTTGACATTACTTATTTTGAGTTATAATCATTTTCTTTCACAGTTTTGAATATCCATACCTTTTGGTTAAAGAGAAAAAACCTGCTTTTTGGAGGAAATCGCTGCCACATACAGCAGTTTGGAGAAGTGGGTAACCGGTGTGGGTTAATGAATATTTTTATAATACCTATACTATCCTTGCGTCTCTTTACAATTTACGTCACATATCCATTCATTCCATTCAATCTTTAATTCACCCATTCTAGTCTGTCCACTTCTTTTTTTTCCTCTGAACTCGTTTATCATTTCCCTCTTGAATTATTAAATAAATAAATACCTTTTTCAAGTATGCTTTGTACCTTTTTTTTGTTGCTGTAATTATTCTTGATGTTTAATTTTTTTTTTTTCTGAATTTTCTTGACTTTCTCCTCTGAATCGTTTTCTGGGGCATTTGGGTGAATGATATATGATTTGGAACATGGTACTTCAAAGATAAAAATAGTTTAGAGCATTCAAGGACAAATATTTAACTTTCAACATAATATCTTGTTTATTTTATGATCGAAACAATTTTTTGGGTGTGATGGTTAAGAAATATATTTGTCAAAAGCCAGGTGGAGTGCTAAACGGCTAGAAAAGGTGGCTAACTCATATCCACCTGAAGTGCTATATCAGACGTGTAAATAACGTCTTGTGAACCAGCGACAATTTTGACAGCAAGAAACAAAGACGTTATTTCAATTATTGAGAGTTTTTTAATGAATAGGCCCCGCCTGCTGTGTATACAAGTGACGTTTTCAACCTTGCATATGGTTTTCTCTTACCATATTTTCATTGTTTTTCATTATTCTTTAATAAAATAATAATTTTATTTAACGGTTCAGGTGGAATAAGAAGTTGTCCATAATGTTAAATTACCACATAGGCCGTCAAATACAAATTTGATGTTTTTTATTTGACATATCCCTTTGAGATGCTCTTAGAAACTTAATTTTGTACTAACATCAATTTTAGTATCCAGTTTACCAAACGTCAAACTATTTTCATTCACAGCTGATTTCTCTTGCAGCAAATCTGAAATTGATTATATTTACTACATAGCAATGCCAAACTGGCTCTAAGTGATGGATACTACTTGCCTCTATCTGTATTGAGATATTCCTCCTTCCTGTAAATCACAATTTGACACATATGCAAAAATAATTCATTAAAAACACAAAAATAAAAACTTATGAACACATGTCACACTGCTATTGGTAGGAATTTAGGAGTTTCTACTTACATGGTAAGGAGTGAAAGTATTTTCCATATGTGATTTTACTAATAATAACATCAAGACCTCTTGTATAAACCTCACACCTTCCGAACTATATGTAAGTGATTAAGAGCAGTTAACTTCGCTTGTATAAAAGAAAAAGTGAAACTATGAAGACCAAAAATGCAGTTTGTCCTTTTCATTTTGGACTGAAACTTTTTCATGTTTTTATTTTTATGTTGATCTCGTTTATGTTTATGGCCATCTAGATAACACAACATCGAATAATTTATCATCACATGCAGAGTAAACATCATCTTACATTGTGGACCATTGAAACTTTCATTTCGACCTAACCAACATATACTATAGGGAGCGTTGTTTTTTGGGGCGTTCATTGTGAACTTCAGCATTGTCAATTATATGGTCATAGTCTCCAACAACCAAAAATATATTGTAAACGAATTTGTATATTACTACTTGCATGCTATTTACTCTACTGATTTAACAATATTCTTTTCCCCTCATTTTACTTTCTGGAATGAGACGATTTATGGGAGTATATAAAATAGTTGAGGTAAATTACGTGTGTACTGATTGAATTGATTTGTCAACTTGACAAATCACAAGATGCATAAGCAATTGCCACTTTGACAAAAGTAAAGAGGATCCTCTTTTGGAATTCATGCATATTTATTAGCGCTTTGACATAATACAATATTCATAAGAAATGAAAATGATATGCAATATGAAAATATATAAACTAGTACTTTTGGAATAGTTTCTTCAAGCACGTCGTTGTGTGATTTCCACAGTTCTACGATATTGCTTTCTTCCTACCACTTTCACAAGCCAATTTGGTTTTCCATTAGAGAGTACAAGATATCCAACAGATATTCCAATTACCACCCCAGATGCATACCCCATCAACACTACCTTCCAATCAAAACCATTCCCGTGCTCCAAATCACCCTCTTGTCTGAATGACGATGGTGGTGATTGATGTGCACCACATGTTTTAGAAAGTGGCAATCCACACAATCCTGTATTTCCACTATATGAATCATTTTCAAATGTATCAAATTGCTTGCCATGAGGTATGGGCCCCACAAGTTGATTTTTTGAAACATTGAACTTTGATAGTGACGTCAAATTTGCCAATTGCCCTGGAATATCACCAACAAGTTTGTTTGAAGACAGATCTAACCATTCAAGATTGCTCATTTCGCCAAATGATGGTGGAATTGTACCTGTAAGCTCATTATGAGAAAGGTTAAGCCCCTTCAATGATTTAAGCTTACTGATTACACTTGAAATCTCTCCTTTGAAAGTGTTGTTTGAGAAATCAATAGTTGTGAAGAACGTCAGGATCTTCTCCATTTCAAATTCAATGCCTTTAATTGTCACTGCCACAGTATCCTGATAGTAGCCCTCTCCCATATATTTCAGTCCATGTTCTTGCGAGTTTATCATGGCCGTCAAATGTTCAAAATATTTAGTTGGCAAGAGACCGCTAAATCGATTGTTGGAGAGGTCTATGATATGCAATTTTTGGAATGGAAACTTAGTTTTTGGAATGCATATTTCACCATAGAATTTGTTAGACCTCAAGATAAGAACCTGCAACTTCGGAAGAGATTCCAGCCAATTTGGGAATGTGTCTTCAATTTTGTTGTTTCCAAGGTCTAGAACTTCCAACTCTCTACATGTGAGCAAAGTTGGCGGCAACGACCCTTCCAACTGATTTCCATAAAGATTAAGATTTCTCAAAATGTTTCCCTTAGAAAAGGTGTCAGGAATCACTCCATGAAATTTATTATTCCGTAGATCCAAAACAAAGAGGCTCTGACTGAAGTTCCCTATGCATTGATGAATTTTGCCACTCAATTTATTGTTAGACAAATCAAGGATTTGAAGCATACTGAGGCTGCAGATCGTTGGAGGCATCTCTCCAGTGAATTGATTGTTTGATATGAAAAAGTAATATGTGGAAGGTGGTGGAATTGGAAGCTCTCCTTGGAGGGAATTGTTGCGAAGGTCAAGATAAATAAGATTTTTCCACCGAAGCTGTCCTACAGTGCCAGTCAAGGAGTTGTGAGAAAGATCCAAATACCTCAATGAATCTTTCCCCAAATCCAACCACCATTTGGGAATGTCGGCTTGGATTCGGCTGTGGGAAAGGTATAACCTCTCCAAATTTTGTGAGATTCTTAGAACGTATGGGAACTCACTTATGTTACAAGACGACAAATCTAGTAACCGAAGTTGAGGCCAGGTGTTGTTATTCAAATGGTTGAAGCTCACGGATAGATGATTAAAGGAAAGATTGAGCGCACAGAGACTTCGGAGTTTGGAAAACTTTTCAAACTCCAAATTTCCACCCAAGTTATTGGATGATAGATCAAGCCATCTAAGGTTCACGAGTTCATAGATTGATCTTGGAATCACGCCATCCAGCTTGTTAGCACTTAAACTAAGCCGTGACAAAGAACGAGATTGGAACTCAATGATATTACCGCTAAGTTGGTTAATTCCGAGGTCTAACCACTCCAATGATGGCAAACTACCTAACCAAGATGGTATTGTTCCGTTGAGTTGGTTCCCATATAAATTGAGTTCGGTTAAGTGTCGAGGAATAGGACCCACCAGTTGTTGTTTTGAAAAATCATATAAAGAAGAGATCAATGTCGAGTTGCTATCAACTTTTGGAAACTGACCGACATAATTGTTGCCACTAAGTTCCAAGTAAGTGAGTGTCTCAAGATTTAAAAGCGACCAAGGGATTTGGCCACCAAAATTGTTGCCACTAAGGTCCAACTGCATGATTTGTGTGAGGTTACCAAGAAATGCAAGATAGGATCCTACAAAACTGCAATTCCTTAGATACAAATCCCTCAAAGACTTGAAATTTCTTGTCAGATGATGCCAGTCCACTGAGATTCTAGTAGAAGATAGGTGCAACGTTTCGAGTGGACTGCTCCAGTTAGACTTGGGGAAATAACCTATGAGGTTATAGTTATTACCTAAATCTACGAGTCGAAGATTTGGGCGGTGGAAAATGCTTTCTGGAAATTTTCCTTGCAAGTAGCAATCAAAGAGTCTGAGAGTTGTCAGAGAAGAAGAGAGATTCTTGAAGGAATCAGGTAGAACTGATGACATATCAACAAAGTCCAAATCAAGCTCCCTAAGATTGGTTAGGTTTTGAACAATTCTGTTCAAGCTAAGAGTATCTAGTATCATATTTGAAAAAAAAAATTGCGAGAGATTAAGCGAAACCAAGTTGGAAAGGTGGGAAATTTCGGAAGGGATTGGGCCACTGAAATTGGAGCGAGAGAGGTCAAGGTGAGTCATACCTACAAAGCCGCCAAATTTGGACCAAATTGGGGAAAAGCTGAAATCATTATAAGAGAGGTCTAGCCTCTTAAGATGGCCAAGAGAGAATAAGCTGCTATTGGAATGGATATTGCCTTGAAGCCTACCAAAACTAAGGTTGAGACCGACCACATGACCAGTCATATTTTCACAAGTGATTCCACTCCATGTGCAACAATCCTTGTCTTTCCGCCAAGAAATTGTCCTATTAGAATAAAGAGTTGTTTCATTAAGTAATTCAAATTCAAGAGAGGAGGTATCAATAGAAAAGGAGTTCTTGAATTGAAGCAAAGCAGAGCTATCGTCGGGATGGCATAAATGCCCTGAAGAAAGAGAAGAGGAAGAGTTAGATGATGAACAAGTAGAGTTGAATTGACAAGTAGTAGAGAGCAGGAAGAGGAGGCACAACCATGACAACCAACCCATCTTTCTTTGTAAATCTAAAGTATATAGTTATGTGATAAAATAGTTGTGAGCAATTCTATACTGGATATGTTGATATTTATAACAAGCTTAATGAATAGTAATTTATCATCTTTAAAGATAACCAAGCATCATTGTAAAGTTTGACGATAGTTGTCCCATTGTCACACAGGTGTAGGTCCCATTGTTAGCTAGCTGCTACACCAATTTGAATTGTTGATAATTGACATTATTGAGGGTGAAGTGTTTGATAATTGAAGTAGGCATTTCTGCGTGTTAAAATGGGTTCCACCTGTTACCTCCAACCTGTACTAATCAAGTTGTCGAAATATTGAACATAGGGACAAGTATGCAAAAATTGACCACCAAAATCGTTCTCGACTTACTAGTGACTTTTGCCCCCTTCTTCACACTCTCTCATTAATTCTCAGTCCCGATTTGTTGGATTACAGGGGTCCAAGAGATTTGTGATCATTCACCGTTGGATGTAAATTCAACGATTCACTCACTCTTACACTCTTTTTAAGAAACTTTTTGAACTATTGGATTAACTCCAACGGTGGGTGACCATAATCTCTGGACCCCGTGGTCCAAGAGATCGAGGTGCATTAATTCTTCTCATCCGCTTTCTGCACGGTTTTGGTTGTCCTTTCACTTTCTGTCTCTATACCCTTCAAAGATTAATTCTTTTCATCCGCTTTCTACACGGTTTTGGTTGTCCTTTCACTTTCTGCGGTTTTGGTTGTCCTTTCACTTTCTGTCTCTATACCTGCTTTCTACGCGGTTTTGGTTGTTCTTTCATTTTCTGTCTCTATACCTGCTTTCTACGAGGTTTTGGTTGTCCTTTCACTTTCTGTCTCTATACATGCTTTCTACACGGTTTTGGTTGTCCTATCCTTCAGCATTAATTCTTTTCATCTGCTTTCTACACGGTTTTGGTTGTCCTTTCACTTTCTGCGGTTTTGGTTGTCCTTTCACTTTCTGCGGTTTTGGTTGTCCTTTCACTTTCTGCGGTTTTGGTTGTCCTTTCACTTTCTGCGGTTTTGGTTGTCCTTTCACTTTCTGTCTCTATACCTGCTTTCTACGCGGTTTTGGTTGTTCTTTCACTTTCTGTCTCTATACCTGCTTTCTACGAGGTTTTGGTTGTCCTTTCACTTTCTGTCTCTATACATGCTTTCTACACGGTTTTGGTTGTCCTATCCTTCAGCATTAATTCTTTTCATCTGCCTTCTGCACGGTTTTGGTTGTCCTTTCACTTTCTGTCTCTATACCCTTCAGCATTAATTCTTTTCATCTGCTTTCTGCACGGTTTTGGTTGTCCTTTCACTTTCTGTCTCTATACCCTTTAGCATTAATTCTTTTCATCTGCTTTCTGCACGGTTTTGGTTGTCCTTTCATTTTCTATCTCTATACCCTTCACCATTAATTCTTTTCATCTGCTTTCTACACGGTTTTGGTTTTCCTACCCTTCAGCAGTAATTATTTTCGTATGCTTTATGCACGGTTTTGCTTGTCCTTTCACTTTCTGTCTCTATACCCTTCAGCCTTTGGTAGGCCTTGCCTTTGGTCCAATCTCTGAATAAACTTTCAGAGCAAATTCATAAAGTTAAAAAAGAAAAGGGACCAACTTTTACGTCATGAAAAGCATTGCACGCCCCTTTGTATTCGCAATTTGGATTCAAAACATAAAAAAGGACTGCATCCTAAGAATGGCCATTGTCTATATATAAAAATTATTTTTGTATCACTTTTATACTAGTTTTGGTGTTTCTACTTCTTGGATTTTGTAAACAAACAGGTCATTAATGTCCAAATAAAAGAATGAGTGTTTGTCTAAACAATAGGTCAGTAAAAGAATGAGTGTTTTTGTAATATGATTAATTGTGGTCTAGAGATGTAGTAATTATTTAATTACAAAATTAGTGAAATACCCAATTCAAGACATGAAACTATAAATATACCCTACACTATTTAAAACATATAAACACACCCAAAATATACCCAAAACTGACAGCTGTTACATTTTTTAGTTTAATTACTTAAATGAAATATCTTTATTACCCATTTAGTATTAAATTAGTTTTTTTGAAAAATTTGGGCCCTCTCTCTCTCCTCTCTCTCTCTCTCTCTCTCTCGTCTTTCTCCCTTCGCAGAAACCAAGCCTAGGCCAACGGTCTTGGTGCTTCGTCCACACCAGCGATGACGATCGGAAAGGATTGGTCAAGGTCGACGATCAAGTCTGGGCTAAAGCCCAGCCATATCAGCCATTTACGACGCCGCTGCGAGCTCAAAATGGTCTATGGATTTCAAGTTTTCCGACGCCGCTTCCGGCGACTACCGCTGTTGTTTCCGTCAATCGATGTATGAAACTTTATCTAATTTTCGTGCTCAAGCTGTTTATGTATGTGGTTAGGATAGATTTTGGAGTTTTGGAAATTAATAAATACACCCTAGTTTGACCGACGACTTTGGCAGTGTTCCGGATTGCTCCGACCACTTTTTGGTCGGGTCCAAGACAAAAAATTACTCCCCTTGTTAGTCTGAATATGTTGGTATAGGTATTGTAAGGACTTTTTTTGATTTTATTGTAGTTTGATTTGGATGATTTCATGTTCGATTAATTAAATTGCTAATTAAGTTTTCATAATTTTTGCAGTTTTGGAGTTTAAATTTGAAATGTAGATCCAATTCTTCTTGATTTTTTTATATGTTTATTTTTGTTATTGTCGATTTGGAGATAAGCTATTGGATTTTCTAATTTCATTCTAATTTGTATTAGATATTCGTTTGAGTTTTAAATTGTGATTTTAATTTCTTTTGGTTTATAATTTGGATTGATTTCAAATTCAATTTGGTTGTGGATTTGCTTTTTGTGTTTTGGTTTGAGCTGTGTTACAGATTTGTGATATTTGATTATGTTATCATATTAATTTTGAATCTGAGTATATTCGTGTTTTTTCTGTTTATGCACTATTGGTTTTTGAGTCGTCTATAATTTGTTGTTAGGTAGTGTTATTACCTTATATTAGAACTTTACAGACATGCATTAGAAATAGGATTTCATAGAAAACAAGCAGTGTTATTACCTTATACTGGAACTTTACAGTGGTAGACATGCATTAGAAATATGATTTTATATGAAACTAGCAATGTTATTATCCTATACCGGAACTTTACAAGGGGTAGACATGCATTAGAAATAGGATTTCAGAGGAATCTAGCAGTGTTATTACCCTATACTGAAACTTTACAAAGGGTATACATGCATTAGAAATAGAATTTCAGATGAATCTAGCAGTGTTATTACCCTATATTGGAACTTTACAAGGGTTAGACATGCATTAGAAATAGGATTTCAGATGAATCTAGCAGTGTTATTACCCTATAATGGAACTTTACAAGGGGTAGACATGCATTAGAAATAAGATTTCAGAAGAATCTAGTAGTGTTATTACCCTATATTGGAACTTTACAATGGTATAAATGCATTAGAAATAGAATTTCTTAGGAAAAAAGAAGTGTTATTACCCTGTACTGGAACTTTATAGTAGTAGACATGCATTCAAAATAGGATTTCATTGGAAACAAACAGTATTATTACCCTATACTGGAACTTTACGGTGGTAGACATGCATTCCAAATAGGATTTTAGAGGAAACAATCAGTATTATTACCCTATACTGGAACTTTACAGCCATTAATCAACATGAAAGTAAACTAGCAGTGTTAAGAATGAGTATATGACTAAATATCTCTTTCTTTTTTGAGTTGCTGAAAACTGACTACTTTATAGTCATATGCAGTTAGTCCAATAGTGAAAATCCAATATAGTTTCAAAATTTTGTATTGGATTTGAATATAAAATACTGTTATTACCATAGACTGGAACTTTACAGCAATTAATCAACATTACAATAAAGGTTTGGTTTTTAAATGTCTTACCTTTGAAGCCTTTTCTTGTTGAAATTGTTCTCTGAAATTTTATCTTTGTTTTGTAGGTGGAGGTTAGTGTGTGGTGTTGATTTTTGAAAGTAGATCAAGCTTGGTGGTTGTTATGGAGTTTCAGTTTGCATAAATGATGAAGACGGTGAAATGAAGAGATGTTTTGCTGAGATGGTTTAATGAAGATGCGTGCTTGAAGTTACTGTTTTCGAGACAGTTTTGTGTTGTAATAAAATGTTTTGGACTTTTTGTAACCAAAAAAAACAAAAAAAAAGTTTGGGCTTTTTATAAAATTGGATTGGGCTTGTTTTGGGTGTTTTTTGAGTTTTTTTCTGTTAGGCATCGCGTGGCGCCTGTAATTTATAAGAACTTCAACACCAATTTCTTATATAGTAAATGAATTTTCAGGTGTATTTCTAAAGTGCATTCCATGTGGGGTTTTTTTATAATTTCAGCTCCTATTTTGGGTATATTAGTGAAGCTCCCTTATTTAATCCCAAAGCCTCCTTAGGCTACAGCCTACTGTAGCCCATAGGGTAGTTTCGCCCTTGATTGTGCCTCATAAAGTGTTACAGCATGACTAAGGAAACAACAGAAGTCTAGCCAGTGTAACGATTGGGTGTCCCATTGTCACACAGGTGTAGGTCCATATGTTTGCTAGCTTCTACACCAATTTGAAGTGCTAACAATTGACATTGAGGATGAAGGCCTGCTACACAAATGTTAGCTCGCATTTTTTTTTTTTTTTTTGTGGTAATGTGTTCATTTAATTGGAAAAATTTTGCACCATGTCTTTGACTTTTGGCTGTCTTTGGTGTTGGTAAATAGGCATTTCCGTATGTTAAAATGGGCACCTTAATTGCTAATCTGGGTTCCACTTGTTACCTACAACATGTACTAATCAAGTTGTCCAAACTAATATTGCATATTGAAGAAGCCAGGAACGAGGGAGTGCAGAAATACAGAGCACAGAAATACAATTGCTATGACAAATACAATAGAAAAAAAGAAAAAAAGAAAAACATTGTTATCAGTATAGCACCAGAAATTAAAAACTGAGAACCTCAATGCGCCTACAATACTGATCAACAAAGGAGTGCTGCTATAGCAGATTTTTGTCTTTGTCTATGAATAATTCTAAACGTGTCTTCCTCAGCTTGAAAGCTCTTCAAGCTCTGCATGAGTCACCTCATCTACATCCGAGTAGATTCATACAACTTGAGTGTGTGTATATCACAACACGACATCAAAGCAATACAAAAGAGATTCGCTTCGCTTTGTTCATTTTAAATAGAAAGCCCAAATTGATGGGGATATTCTAAAGCAACTTTATTAACAGGACAGATCTAACTAAGAGGTGTATCCAATTCATACTTATAAAATTTTTTTTTAAGCGAGTGACTTTCATAGAGTTGACAAATTCTTAAATACTTTCATAGAGTTGATAAGAGTCATTAGTATATTGGCAAGACTTTTGCTCTTAACAATTAGCCTTGAAAATATGCAAAAGTCATTCATTTAATAAGTTTTTTAAAAGTCATTAACTTTTTGGATACCACTAAACTTTTAATACTTTTTAAATGTCACAAGTAGATACCACCAAACTTTTAAATACCTTTTAAAAGTCACAATTGAATACAACTAAACTTTTAAGGAAAATACTTGTCTCCTTCCCTAGAAGTAGGAACTCCAACTTTCCTACTAATCACAGTTTATCATTTGTGCTGACATTCTTCGTTTCGTATTTTTGATGAATTAATTTTGCATAAGATAAACATCCGAAAACCCCCCTGGACTATATCGACTATCGAAATGTCCCCCATGGATTATTTTTTCAGCCAATTTAGCCTTCTTATTAAAAGAAATCACCAATTTCACCCCTGCCGTTAGTTTTTCCCTAATTCCATCCAAATGCCCGTCAAAAACACCACATGAAAGGCACGTGAGGCATCTGATGAGGGTAGTATCGCCATTCTATATCCTCAGCCCTTAGCCCCCTTTTATTCGAATGAAGCCTTCGTTTAAGATATGGAGATTCGACAGAAACCATCCCTTCTTCACAGAACCCACCCTTGATGACAGAACCCAACCTTATTTGCAAGCATTCCGACCTTCTCACATCGCTGATGTTCATCAATTTCACGAAGAAGAGAAGAAATTGCAGTTGAAGATATGATGCATAGGAACAAACGTGCAGCTTCTACCGAATCAAGTTCGACCACTTTTATTACGGAGGATGATATGGTGCATATATGCCGTTGTGGATTTGAGGCTGAAACCATTGTTTGTTGGTCTGATGAAAATGCAGGGAGGAGGTTATATGTGTGTTGTAGAGAGAAGTATGGTGGTGGCTGTTGTTGGATGGCTTGGAAGGACCCAAAAATGTCTGAGCAGGCCAAACATGTCATATGTCGATTGTTGAGACGAATCAACCATTAGAAGAGAAAAGAGTTAAAGACAAGAAGATTGTGCAAGAGCTAAGAGACAGAGAGAAAAAATTTCGAAGGCTGCTGCTGAGTTGTTTGGTTGTGATTCTGTTGTTGTTTGTTTTATTACTTAGCTTTTCATTTGGTTAAAGTAGGTTAGGTTTTGATTTGGTTCAATGTAGGTTAGTTGATTTGGTTGAATGTAGTGGCTTTTTGTGCCTTCTTTTGGCTTAACGAATGCAGTGGCATTTGGTTGAATGTAGTGGCCTTTTATGCCTTGTTTTGGCTTAACCAATGCAATGACATTTGGATTTGGTTCAATGTACATTTTGAGGTTAAATGTAGATTGCACAGTTTCTGGATGAAGTTTGAAGTTTGGACCAAATCTGAATTTAGCACAACTTCATAGAATTGTCTTTTAAGCTTGTTTAAATTGGATACTTGCATGCATAGCACAAGCCAAAGCAAAATACTCATAAACTGCAAACATAGTACAACAAAAGCAAAGGAAAGACACTAATCCAAAATTACAACAGAAACATAATTCACTCAAAAAAGCCATCTGTTCAAAATATACATTCCAACCCAACCTAAATACATCCAAATTCCATCCAAAATAACCATCAATTCAAAATACAGTGGGGGAACTTCTACTACAAAATATACATTCCAACCTTGCTTAATCATCCAAAATCCATCCAAAAAGAGCCATCTGTTCAAAATACACACACCTACTAGCCCATGTATTAAAAATTACATTCCAAAATCCATCCTAATCCATCAATGTATTTTACCTCCATGACCTTGCCCTTTTTGCGCGCAGGGGATTTGAAACTTTTTCCTTGTGGCCTGGAAGTGTTTTGAGTGACATTGCTTGAACCTGCTTGTGAAGCTAAATTGCAAGGAGCTGATTGTGTAGCAGCATTGGTCCTACTTGATTGGGTAGCAATATTGGTTGGAGCTATTTGGCTTGCAGTGGCTGCAGTCCTTGTCAACCCTCCTCTATTTGCCTACAAATGAAATTAATCACAATTAAAACAATTGAAATGAATCACAATTAATCACAATTTCACATCATTTACCTGTTCTTCTTTAGATTGATGGACTGAGTTGTTCCTCTTCCTCTTCCTCTCCCTCTCCCTCTCCCTCTCCCTCTGCTTCTGCCTCTTCCCATATTGCTATCTGCCATTCCACAATTAGTAGTATTATGGCCTTCTCCTCCACAGACTGAGCAATGGGTTACAATTACAAATCTCCTAAGCTTAGTGGCAACCTTTGGGATCTCATCAACAGGTCTAGTTCTTGCCATCTTTGGCCTACCATTCTATTTGTGATACAGTGGGGGTTTAATTGGTCTATGCCCTGATTTCCTCCATAATTGTTGTCTTGGCATTGGTGAAATGTAATTGCTATAAGCCTTATCATAAGCTTTTCTCTTATACACCTCATTCACATAAGTCATTAGGCTCATTTGTTGCCTTGATATAGCAGCCATGCCATGGCAACATGGGATGCCACAGAGATCCCATTTTCTACAAGAGCATGAGTGAGTATTTAGATCAACTGCATATTGCCCGCCAAACATATGAGTGACTTGAAACCTGTTTCCACCTGCATTCTGTGCAATGCATGAGCCACTCTCTTTCAAATTCTTCTCAATAATCTGAAATATCCATGGAGACAATTGCTCACCTTTTCATGGATTGTCCTTACTCCCTTAGTACTTGGAATTACTTACCTGCCTGTGATGGGATTAACTGCTCCTCTATCAATTTTGAAGAATGGCTCTTAAAAAATTTACAGTCCAAAAAGAAAGTGTACCACGGTTTGCCTTGGCATCTGGTTTTCACTAATTTTTTGTGGTTTATCTGGAAATGGAGGTGCAAAGGTATTTTTGATCATGAGTTTGTGATGCCTGTTGAACCACATCAAATTATCCTCCATTATGCTTTGGAGTGGTATACTACTGTGCTGCCTAACTCTACCATCTCCACTCAATCTTTGATTCTCCTGCATTGGAACCCCTAGCTCTGGAACCTGCAAGATTAATACTGATGGGAGTAGAAGCCCTATTTCTGGTTCCATTGGTGCTGGTGGGCTTCTAAGAGATGCTACTGGGGAGTGGATCAAGGGCTTCTCTGTGAACTTAGGTAATGGCTCTGTCCTTGAGGCTGAATTATGGGGTTTTCTATGGGGGCTTACTCTGGCCTGGAACTCTGGCTATCGTAATGTTGAGGTGGAAAGTGACTCTGGTGATGTTGTTTCCTTGCTTAATAGCCCAACCATTCCCACTCATCCTCTTTTAAGCATCATATGTTGTTGCAAGTCAAAGATCAACAAGGATTGGCGTTGCTCTATTAGTCATATCTACCGTGAGCAGAATGTTGATGCTGATACTTTTGTCTGCAAGGAGCATCGATTTTGGTCTTGGGATTCACCTCTTCGAGACGGATCCTGACTTCTTGAAGGATATTTTGTTTGCTGATGCCATGGGTGTGTCCAGGCATCGTTTTGTTGCTGCCTAGGTGTTGCTGTGCTGGGCTCGTTGCCCCCCATGTTACCAAAATAATAATAATAATAACTTGGTAAAGCAAAGGATCTGAAGCATACATTTGAGGTATTCTTTGGTCAAAACAAGCCCTGACCCTCCACATACCCAATACCATATTATACACTAAAATAAATCATTAATTGGAAAAAAAAAACAAAAAAAAAAAAAAACTCATTTGCTCATACATGAATTCATAAAATCTAGAAAACTTACTATTCATTTGCTGAATCCAGACGGTTTAGAAGATGCTAAATTAGAGACTGGTCTGACCTAGTGCGGTCGGTCCCAATTTGGTAGATTTGCTTATTCGGATCGATTTTGGTCAAAAATTCCACCCCCAACTCCCTTATTATATATACCAGTAATTTTATGCATGTTATTTAGTGATTTAATAAAATAAAATAAAAATTCATTTCCCTATATTTCATTCTTGTTTTTTGTTTTTGGGTTATTTGCAGTAATGGTCCCTCAACTATACCCGTAGTTAAAATTTGGTCACTCAATTCAATTATTAGTTGCAAAGGTCACTCAAGTGGGTGTTTTGTTGCACCATTAGTCCTTCCGTCAAGTCTGTGACTTTTTCTGTTAAAAATGAGGGTAAATTCGAAAATTCATCCACAACCCTTGACCTTGGGGATTGAAGCATTTGTGTTGTGAATCACTCTGGCAGAGTTATACACATTATCAGGGCCAACTTCTTGACTAGCCCCTCCATCCTGATACTTGATTCGGCCACCAAAATACACCCTTTTCGACCCTGAATTCGGTTCCAAATACTCATCATCAGTAACCCAAGTCCTCCATAAAGAATCATTAAACGGGATCACTTTAGAACCCCCCACATTGACCCCATGCACAACTTGAAGCGCTTGCTTAGCTAACCCATTAAAATCCTCAACTTTATTAGAACTCACAAACTTTGCCATATCAACAACAAGGTCCTTAGGCGCAGATATAACCTCAATCACATTCACAAACTCAAAGTTTGGTTTTTTAGAAGGAACAAACTCAATTACAAGCTTTCCAGTACTAACCCAAATCAAGAACTCCATAACCATGGGGTTTCTACACCCCCGGCTCTAAAGTCGGCCAAAGCCACAAACCCATTAACCAAGACATGAAATTGAGTGTTGTTCCAATCGAATTTCAAAGAATTAAAGGTATGAAAATGGAGGCGTACCATGTGGGTCCCTTCGTCCCGAATCTGGAACTTGTACTTGGAAGGTTGCCTGAAAGCCTTAGCTGTGTTGTGGATTTGGGGCGAATTGGGAGGTGGGTTTTCATTTCTGAGTGTGATTGAGTGGGTAGAGGAGGATAGAGACGAGTCGCGGTTGGCCGAGTTGGGAACGAATAGGCGATTGTCGATGGTGGAGCCCACAGTGGACCTGCAGTCGATGAGGAAGTTGTCTACGGGGGAGAAGGAGTGAGAGGGCTGAAAAATGAATTTCCGAATTTACTCTCATTTTTGACAGAAAATTTAACTGAGTTTGACAAAGGGACTAATAGTGCAACAAAACACCTACTTAAGTGACCTCTGCAACAAATAATTGAATTGAGTGACCAAACTGTAATTACGGGTATAGTTGAGGGGCCATTGCTACGAATAACCCTTTGTTTTTTGTAATGAAACGATTTATAGGAGTATATAACACAGGCAAATTGCGTGTAATGATTGAAATGATTTGTCAGTGTTGTGCTTAACAAATTACAAGATGCACCATAAATTACTCCACTTTGACAAAACTAAAGAGGATCCTCTTTTGGAATTCATGAATATTATTGGCACTTCAACATTATATAATATGAAAATACATACTTTTGGAACGGTTTCTTCAAACACGCCGTTGTGTGATTTTATGCCATTGCTTTCTTTCAACCACTTTCACAAGCCAATCTGATGTTTCATTAGAAAGTTCAAGATATTCCACTGAGATTCCAATTACCACCCCAGATGCATACCCCCATCAACACTACCTTCCAATCAAATGCACTCCCATGCTCCAAATCATCTTCTTGTTGTAATGATGATGGCATTGATTGATATGGAATACATGTTTTTGCAACTTGAAATCCACACAATTCGACATTTCCACTATACGAATCATTTTCCAATGTATCAAATTGCCTGCCATGAGGTGTGGGTCAGACAAGTTGGTTTTCTAAAACGTTGAACTTTTCAAGTGATGTCAAATTTGCCAATTATGTTGGAATATCACAAGCCTGTTTGATGAAAGATCTAACATTCAAGATTGCTCAAATCACCAAATGAGGGTGGAATTATACCTGTAAGCTCATTATGAGAAAAGTTAAGCCCCTTCAATAACTTAAGCCTACCGTTTACGTTTGGAATCTCTCCTCTGAAAGTGTTGTTTGAGAAATCAATAGTTGTGAAGAAAGTTTGGATCTTAAGCAGTTCAATTTTGAAGCCTTTAATTGCCACTACTACAGTGTCCTGATAATAGTAGTCTCCCATATATTTCAATTTCTATTCTTATAATTTTATCATGGCCTTCAAATGTTTAAAATATTTGGTTGGCAAAGGACCACTAAACTGACTGTGGGAGAGGTTCATGATATGCAATTTTTGGAATGGAAGCTTAGTTTTTGGATTGCCTATTTCACCGTGGAATTGGTTGGTCTTCAAGATAAGAACTTGCAACTTTGGAAGAAATTAGCCAATTTGGGAATGTGTCATGAATTTTGTTTTTACCAAGGTCTAGAACTTCCAACTCTCTACATGTGAGCAAAGATGATGGTAACGGCCCTTCCAAATGATTTCCATTAAGATCAAGATTTCTCAAAACATTTCTCATAGAAAATGTCTTAGGAATCACACCATGAAATTTATTCTTCTGTAGATCCAAAACGGAGAGGCTCTTACTGAAGCTCCTTGTGCATTAATGAATTTTACCACTCATTATTATTGGACAAATCAAGGATTTGAAGGATACTACTCAAGCTGCAAATGGCTGGAGGCATCTCTCTAGTGAATTGATTGTTTGATATGGAAAAGAAATATGTGGAAGGTGTTGGAATTGGAAGCTCTATTGTTGTGAAGGTTAAGATAATTGAATTTTTTTTCCAACGAAGATGTCCTACAGTGCCAGTGAAAAAGTTGTGAGAAAGATTCAAATACGTCAATGAGGGGGAGTGTTGGCAAGGCTTGTTAGGGAAGTCTCTAACCTAGAAA